>NC_135716.1:118802840-119165707 GCF_964656455.1 Halichoerus grypus | reverse complement strand
TTCCCCCTCCTCCTGCCCCCAGGCCGGGGCGGGGGGGGGGGGAGACAGGCTTCACAGCTGCTGCCAGGCCTGCCCACCACTTGCCTGCCCTCACAGATAAGCCCGAGTATTAGCAGACTGAGGGACCGGCTGCAGTGCAAGTGGCCGAACGATCTGGAACTTTTAAGAAAGCATTCCAAATGCTTTGCGGCACACTTAGCCCTTGGAGAATGGGGTCAGCTTTCTTCCTCAGGGAAATTACTCCAATAGGTTCTTAAATTTAGAGTCTGTGTTGTGATAATAAATAAAAGTAAAATATACCTCCCAAAGTCAGAGTCTCTTTGGCTGAAGAGGTCCTCCGGGGTCGGTGCCTCCACTGCTGTTCTCTGTTTTGACAGCAAACTGGAGAGTAGTTTTCCAGGAAATGCGCAGGGACTCGCGCCTCTGCTCGCCCTCGGCTTGCCTTCCTGTGCTGCCTGCCTGCCACGGGCTTGCTTCCTCCGCAGGAACCCGTTCCATCGCCGACACCCTGCCCCCCTCCCCAGCCCACGTCCACTCCCACCGCGCTTCCTCCTTCTTTAGTTCTCTCCAGCCTCAGCAGAGAAGCCCTCCCGAAGCACAAGCAGCTTCGCTCCGCAGCTAACAGCACACTGATGTCTAATAACAAAGCGTTGCTCGGGGCTCCTCAGCCTGTTACCCGTGTGGTCCTGGGCTACTCCCCACGGCACCCCACTCCAGCTCACACCTGTTTGCAGCACAGCCCAGAAAGGTGACATGCAAAATTAAGTTGAAACACTCAAAATCTAGGGTTCCAAGTCTGGGTGTAATTACATAATCTACATGCATCATATTGTGGAATAACCCTGTTTGGGTGAGATTTTGGAGTTGCACTCACAGGCAGGTGTTTTTTCCCCTGTTTTCTGAAAATAATTGTGACACACTGAAGAGGAGACATTGTTACTCCCTAACGCATCTGATGAATTGTGTCCGAATATAAGGAAAGCAGACTAGTTTTGAAATACCAACATCTGTCTTAATTTACTTGCTTCTGCATTATGATTCTAATTGCACTCGATATAACCTATTGTTGAATTCCCTCGGGGTCTTGGAAAAACTAGTGAAAACAATGTGGAATGGATTCCTTGCGTGAAATCCACAGACTTCTCTTTTTGCCCCCTTTTTCGCCTTTGCCTTATAATAAATTAGAGTTTATAACACTCCATAGCCCATATGAAAAGCATTTCAAGTGATATGGATGAAATTATCTCCTGAAACTAATTTCTCACATGAAAATTGAACTGGCTGAACCTTTCTCGTAAGCAGCTGACAGGTAAAGAATCTTCAGTGAGTCAACCTCAGTTTTGGAATATTCTTCACATTAAACATATTATTTGGGCAAATACTCCAAGTCATTTATAAAAAGCATTTTAAATGTGTGTGTGTATCTGAAGTCTGCTTTTGCGCCGATCTTAAATTTCAGGGCGCAGCATTAGAAAACATTCTCGGGGTACCTGCCACTGTTTCATGTTGTAATATGTTATTATTATAAACGTGAAGCCCATCTCTGTAGATTTAAAAAAACAAAAGCAGATCTCTGGCTCATAACGTATTCATTAGTGGGGAAAATGACTTGCAATTATTTCCCTTAATAATAGTTAATATTTTTGGTGCTTAAAATGTGCTGGGTACTGTCGTAAGGACTTTTCGGCGTTATCTCTTTGATCCTCACAATGACTTTCTAAGGCAGTCTTGTTAGCCTCCTTTTACAGGTAAGGAAACTGAAGAGGTTAAGAATCACGCTCCCGGGGGGTAAGCGGCAGCTGAGAACGGAACTGCCTATCACAGAAGCATTATTAAAACGGGAAGACCCAAAAAAAAGGGTGTTTGTTGTTGATGACCGTTTTGAATGTAGGCAGAATTTAGTGACTGGAGAATAGCTTATGTTTGAGCAGTCAGAGAAGGTCCCAGAGGAAAGAGTTGGGTCTGCAAGGAAAGTAAACTTTTATGACTGTGTTGTTTCAGAAGACTTGGCAGCGCTAGTTACTCACAGCTCGCCTGTATCGCCCTGTTACTTAATCAGTATTATACCGCACCACTTAATCCTTTTTATGGCTTAGCTTGTCTCGTAATATTGTTGCACTGCTGATAAACCCATTCGCAGAAATGATGTACCTGTAAAAAAAAATCGACACCATGCGTGGTTTTTGAAGTAAGGACGCTTTATTTGTGGAAGTTTCCATTATATCACAGCATTCATTACAACACAGACACTAACAACAGGATTACCTAGTAAAGACTCGAGACAGACGAGACCATTTTTAAAACAAGTATTTGTTGCACTGCCCTGTGAGATTCCGGAGGCACGGCGTGAGTCCTCTTGAACCATGGGTTAAAAGCATCCAGATTACATTGTCATCATGACATACATCAAGTTCTTCAACAGTTAAAACCAGAGTTAAAAAAAAAAATTATTTTTTTAAGTAGAAAAGCATCTCAGTCCTGAGAACTGGCACAGATTTCCTTTTTTTTGGCTAATAAAGGCAAAATGTATTATAACCTCCTCTGTAAAGGCTTTTTGCAGTCAAAGGTCCAGAAAAGCTGGCCCTTTTAATTTCACGAATACACACATGCTTAAATCGGAGAATTTTTAAGGTCACATTATAGTGACAGCGTCATTCTGCTTCCTTTGAGAATCAATTAGCAACTAAACAACTCCACAGGCTCTGTAATGATGCACGGCTGTGGTATTTCCCCAAATCACCTGGAGCAACGTAAATGGCAGGAGAGCTTTGGTCACCAGGGAAAGCATGAAAGGATATACCACACCTTCACGAAGTTATTCAGGAAAAATCCGGAAAGAAAGAATAAGTGTCTGAGGGTACACGGCAGCTGTTTCAAATAATAAAATATCATTTGCATCTCTGCTGAGGGTTTTGATTTTGTCGGCTGGCAGTGTCCCATGCATTTTTCCTGAACTTCCTGCTCATTTTTTTGAGCTTAGCCAGTTACGATTAAACCATCAAGTAGGTACACTTGTTTGTTTCGGATATATGAGAGACAGTAAAGCTTCATTTCAAATAGAGATGCCCAAGAGGAAAAGATTAGAAAGTGCTGTGCAAAGCTGTGAAACACTGACTGGCAATTTAAATTGGAATCAGACAATTCAGCATGAATAGGAAAAAAAGAAAACCCTCACATACACAGTGTGTGCAGTGGAGGGGGTGAGGGACGGTGAAATAGGTTTTATTTTTAGAAGATTTTGCTAAGTTCTTTATAAGCATCTCAATCTTTGTTAAAAAGAAACAGCAGATATGCACATTTTCTTTGGGGAGCATTTTTTTTTCATATAAAATTTTAGTAGTTGGCTGCCTAGAGTGAGGCTTTTTGTAACAGAATATACAAATTGTATTTTTTATGGTTCCTTATTTATAGGGAAACAGCCGTTTTAATAAAATGATTCACTTAAATTATTTTACTGCTTTTCATTATGGATCTTCACATTTTTTCATTTGTTTATGTCTTCCTCCTAGTTAAAATTAAGATGTTTGACTCTGCAATTAATCCCAAATGCATTTGATTTTGAAGTACTGTCTTCTTTCAAAAAACTTATTAAAATATCTTTCTACAAATATGAATTTCAAAATCAATACACACCATTTGACTGCTCATAGAGGTCATCCCCGGAGTGTGTTAAACGTTACTCAAAGCAAATATCTATTTCTTGGGAGTGGGGGGAGGTGGTATAAACTTAGCACACGAAAAAGAAAAAACCACCTTCGTCCCTTCCAAATTATAGGAGCAATATTGATACCTGCCTACTGCATTTTTTCACAGTGGCAAGGCGTTTGGTTTTTATTTGTTTTGTTGGAGGGATAGAGGTGGCTTTTGTTTTGTATTTGAAATATCGTAACCTAAAGTTTATTCTATGAAAGGGTTCCTCACGTGTTATGTGCCATCGTTTATCTTCAGTCATGAAGGAGAAATATTGTATTCAACAATGTAACTTGTGTTAAAGAAAATTTCTTAGGATTATATATCTGAACACCAGTAAATCCAGTTTAAAGCAACAGAGTTTACATTTGAGGAGATGAGGATGGTAAAATGTATCGCATTATACGAATGCCTTTTTCATGCCTGTTAGCAACCTAGCAGCACTGTGACAGTCAACTGAACGTTTATGGTTCTAAAAAAAACAAAACTGTATCAATATAAATTATTTCTCATCTTATTTCAGATGCAAGATCAAAATCAATGTTAAACACAACTGATGTTGTTAGTGTAAAATTAATCTGCTAAAAAATTTGGAACTAGGGAACTTAAACACTAGAAAATTCAAGAGAACATTCTCTTTGTTTTGAATATATCGTATTGCTGAATGTTCCATATATTGCTTTGACAACTTACAGTGCACCTAAAGATTTGTAAATAAAGTGAGAGATTCCAATTAGAAAATACGTGTAAAGATAAATGTTGCCTTTATGGGCGCCTGGGTGGTTCAGTTGGTTAAGCGACTGGCTTCAGCTCAGGTCATGATCCTGGAGTCCCGGGATCGAGTCCCGCATCGGGCTCCCTGCTCGGCAGGGAGTCTGCTTCTCCCTCTGACCCTCCCCCCTCTCATGCTCTCTCTCTCTCTCATTCTCTCTCTCAAATAAATAAATAAAATCTTAAAAAAAAAAATGTTGCCTTTATTATTAATACATATTCTCCCAGAACATGTAGCTAAAAATGTAAAAACATACACACACACACACACACTCAGAGCCTCGCCTCTACCTAATCTGCTGAATTAATGTTCCTTCTCAGAAAATATATACTTTGAATAAGATGGATTAAATATGTTGGTTGGATTTTAGAATGCTATAAAATAATTATGTTAAAAATGACCGTCTTTAAAGGGAAAATAGCTAAGTTGGGCTAATTTATTATTATTACTCGTTGCATTTAAAGAAACTTGGCCTAGAGATCAAAGTGCATTTTGATTTGTTTGAAAATTGTAAATGAGCCATTCCCAGATTTCCAACCCCATAAAGTTAGAATGCAGTCTGTGAGTACTCTGTGCTCTAATCAAGAAGGAAGGGGCTTCAGCTTCAAATGTCAATGCTGTAAACATGTTAAATCTGGAAAATATTTTCGAAGCAAGCAACCATGTGTAAAATTTACCGAACTTGTCATGAAAGGGCTGCAGCTGCAAACCTGCAAACTTCCCACTTCCGTGAAGACTCCAGATGCTGAGACGAGGAAGCGAGGTTTTCATCTTGGCTTCCCAGCTGTTGCACCTCGGACTTTGCCTGCCACTATCCTCACCACCAGTTTTTCCCCAGGTAAAGGAGCAGCGACCAGTTCACGCCAGGAAAGCAAATCCTGGGCTTCCTTCAGAAAGTGCTCCATGGCATTTACGACATTGCCAGCCCAACATTCCACCATACATGAGTGGTTGCAATCTATCCGGCTACCCAGAGAAACCAAGTTAGTTTAACAAAAGCTTCCAAAATGCAGAGGGAAAATCATCAGCTAATTATAAAATTAAGCAATTGTCTTGTGCTACAGCCAAAGAGGATTGCCAGTAAATTACACTTATGCATCATTTCACGAAAACTTTTTTAAAACCATGTTTGGTGCGTATAACTAAAAACATCTTGGGATAAATTTAAAACTTTGCTTTACTACAGAAATATAAAATCTGCCAAATATCATCATAAACAAAGACAATTTGATGAATTTTTAAAAATTACTCACACTTTTTAACACCACTACCATTATATGTAATATTTACAATATGCAATCTTCTTTTATAATGTGAAGTGTTTTTAAAATGAAATCTGCACTTAAATGCCAATATCCTCTCCTTCTGGCTTCTCACTTTATGACACTAACATAGGATCTCATTCACCGAGCCAATTGAAATTTTAATAAAAGAAAGCAGGAGTTTCTAATAAACTCCTGCAGTGAGCTGATAATACTAAACATCTTTAGCAGCATGGTGTTTTTTATTATTATTTTAGCTGTATATTAATATGCTAGTATTTCTAAACTCCCCAGTGCCACTAGATTTATTTCAGAAGCCTTCACTACATTCTTCTATTGTGAAAAGTTTATCTGACAAAGAAAAATTCTTTTTCAGTGGTTTTCCACCCAACAACTCCATGACAGGAAAATATATGGTTGACAAATGTGTTGTGACTATGCATTCAGTCCTGGAAGGAAGAGTGACTGATTTCACTTGTGTGGTGCTGGTTCTGGGCTAACCAGGGGAACCGGCATGATCCACAACTGCAAGGGAGGCACTGTTTGTGATTTAGCAAGATATATACTGACCTGCATCCTACGCCACCATACCTCCGAGATAACCTTATCTTCTATTACATCCCCTCAATACCTCCACCGCCCCCCATTTCCCCACCCCAACATCCCAACTAGAACACCATCACTCTTCTATCTGAGCAGTAGGGACTGTGGCTGCATGAAGAGTCCACTTAAAACATAATATACAAGGATCCGTGTTTACAATGTAGTTTGGAGTATGGAATTCAAATAAAACCATGGGGGATATTCTTTTATGATGCTGTGTATGATGTGGAACTGTTACTATCAATGGGCAATGAACTCCAACATATATTGTATGTAATAAGAGTCAACATTTAGACCCTGTTTATTGTGTGTCAGGCGCTGTTCTAGGCAGTTTACATATATGGAGCCCATTTGATCCTTTCCACAGTCCTGTATGGCAGATACCGTTAGTCCCCACCTGATAGATAATAATAAAACTAAGATGCAAGAAAGTGACTTGCCAATGTCATGCAGTTAGAATGACTGTGTCAGATACAAACTCAAGTAGTCTAGGCAGAGAGTCCAGCTATCCATCACTCTGCCTCGGTGAACTACATTGTATTAAGATTGAAACTATTTTAACAGTTAGTTTTCACTGGGGCCGCTCCTATGGATTACACCCGTTCCACTGTTTCTTCACCCACAGTCTCTAAGTAAGCAGGATATCTCTGGTTTTCTTAATCTTAAATTCAGGAAGGGAAATGAATCCCCTCACCCTCAATCAGTACTACTCCTCCCAATCTGATTAGGTAACAACAGTAAATAGATACATGGTTGGTGTCTTTAACACAGAGCTGAAAGGAACACAGAAGTAGCCCAGGCTGTGCTGGCTGTTATGGGCCTTGTGAGTTTAGGATAAAGCCCAGAGGATGCATGACTTGAGAAGCAGGGGATCCTCGCACAAAATTTTTAAAGGTACCCTTTCCTTGAGGCTGTCAGAGCCCAGGTAGAAGGCTTGGTGAGAAGGCTCACCATTTTCAGTGAGCACCCCGTACCGGGCTGGGCTGGTCCAAGGTGAAAGAAAACATATGGGCCCCTGGGGCCTGGCATGGAGAACCCTGATGCCCAAAGCACACATTTCAGGAAAGGAAAACTTTGTTTCTTCCAAAGCCAGGACACCGAATCAGCTCAACAGGATAATGGCAGCCCCAGGGGCGGAGGTTGGGGGAGAGTTTAAGCAGATACACAAAATGCATCAAAGCTAACCCCCAAAATTGCAAGCCTCCGTTTTCCCCAAAACGTCTTGTCTCCATCATAAGGCCAGGTATTGGTTTTCAGCAGGTCGCATAGAGGGCAGCCCCATGCCGTCTCTTGAATTACAGCTCCGATGCGCTCACATTAGATTACTGACCAATATGGCTCCTAATAGTCAATCACATATTGTCCATTAGGCGTTCTGGAACTGGGTTCTACAAGCAGGCTACCAGAAGCTATAGGCACATTTGAAAAAAATAAGGTAACATTTGGTGATAGAAATACCATATATCTTTGTTTAGAAGTAGTGGCTTCTATTAAATTTAATGACTTCCCCTGTGGCTTTAAATCAAGGGCAGCTTCTGTTAAATTTAATTACTTTCCCCTGCGGTTTACATGGCAAAGGTGTCAGTGCTACTTGCCGAGCGCTTCTAGCCAGAGTAAAAGCTTGGGTGTGATTTGCTCCCTTATACGAATGCGTTCCCTCATAATTTTACTTTCTCCCTCTATCCAACATTTTTGTGGACATTTTATTCATGAAATCTGCCTTTGGTATCCTGAAAATTATTCAATTAGTAGCCTACGATTGACAGCTGAAATCTGAAGAAAAAAAGAAATTCTAATAAATTTCAACCCAAACATAGCCTATACTCATTTTGCCGCTTTATTGTACCAATGTTTAGTGTTTGTCACACAACAGCACATTAAAAGTATTATGCGGAATCTGCATAAAGGGGCACTGTCTTAAATTCTCTGGATAAGGCTCTTACTATTGCTTTTGTTTTATTAGTTGCATGCCTAAGCTAACAATTTTTACTACTGGCCATGTCAACAGCAATTCCAATTGCTCTTCTGCCCCCAGTTGTCAAAGTGCACATTCAATTGCAGCTACCTAGGAACGTTGCCCTTTATTGAGTTGCCACTGGGATTATTCACAGAAGTGAATTCCTAAAAGTTTGCTTCTCTCAAGATGAAGTGGATCTTCATTAACATTCTGAAAATGAAATGCAGCTTCATAAAAAAAATAAGGCAGCTTTCAGACCATTTTAGAATTTCAGAGAAATTTTGCATTATCTTTCCCATGATTCTATGCTGATGTCAGGCTGTATTTCAACCGAAATGACAATGAAATCATTTCAATTCCATGCAATGTGCAAAAAAACAGTCAATTTTTCACTTGGCAAGCTGAAGTCTAAAGTAATTAAGCACTGCTGTGTGGGAGGCAGCTTCCTGCTCTGAAGTCAGCCTGAGATAATTATCATATTAAAGTCAAAACATCATGTGCCGCACTGATAGATAGATGGATGGAGAGATTGGGCATCTATTAAATGATCCATTTTGTTATGCTTCCTGGGAAATGTGCCATTGATGCCAATTAAGAAATATATATTCCAAGTGAGTATTTCTAAGTGACAAAACTTCTATCCAGTAAATTGAATTTATTATTTACTGATCATGAAGTACTTAAAGTCATAAAATCTAGATAGAGAGCAACCTATGAGGAGAATTACATGCTCTGACTTGCTTTACAAACCCCTCATTACCCAATTGCCACGTTAGCATAAAGTTCCTCATGATGACATTTCTAGCCAAGGTACTAAGTTTTGTCTGTCAGGAAAACTCGAACTGGAATAATAAATAATAATAATAATAATAATAATAATAATAATAATAGGATATCACAGATAAAATGTAAGCATTCAGAAGATTCAAAGGCACAAACAAGTTCAGTGAAAAATTCATGTTTTATGTGTTTAAAGGAAGGTAAATGAAATACACCTCAATGAGTAATCTTTCTTAAATATCTTTGAATCTCTGCTCATGGCATTGAAAAATGAAATGACTCCCCCCAACACTGAAGTTGGAGACTAATCTAGTCACACAGTACAGCTGAAAGCACTGCAGCAAGATTAAATTATGTTAAAATTCTTAGCAGGCTCATTTATTAAAAGTTAATAATTTATTAATATTCTTTCTCCAGTGACCAAACATATGGTATTATTTATGCTTTTATAATGATACTTGGTTAAGAATATACTTAATAAAGCAGTTTGGTCTGTGATTTAAATCTGTCCCCTCTTTATCAAAGTTCACATTCCATTATAACGGACAATAACAGGCAGTTTATTTTCGTGTAAATATTAGCGAAAGGAGAGAAGACTATGTTGGCTCTCTGAAAGAAGAGGGCATCTCCAAGTCAGGATCTTTTTTTGAGTAAAAAAGAATAGGCACCTCTAGGTCTGCAGTGAAGGTTATGTTTGATCTTCTCTAACTACTTTCTATGGGGTTTATTCGCCATCATTTCCACTAGCTTATTGATACCATAAAGGATGGAGAACTAAAGCAATAGCCCTTTAAAATCAGAGACAAGAACTTTGAGGATCAAAACTAATATTTCTCTGGTTGACAAAAAAAAAAAGTAGACTTTAAAATACAAAAATCCACCCATATAAAGATTAAATGATAATTATTTTCCCAAGGAGGTAATCTAAATAGGCTGCCTTAATATCCGATTCCGTCCATGCCCTCTAGCACATCACTTGATTGGGGTTCCAGTGAGTTAGGCACTCATCTGAGCAAGGCTGGCATCGCTAAATTCCAGGCTGTTCTGATAGACAGTTTCAGGCCTTTGGTTCTCTGTGTTTCAACAGAAATCCTAAAATGAATGCAATTTTAATTACCTGGTATGGGGGAGAAGGAAAAATGGAGTTTTTATTAGGGCTGGTTTTGTGTGCCCTGGAATTTAGTGGGGAAGTTTGCTGCCTGACTTACCGTCCTCCTCCCTGCATTTTCAGCAACACCATTGTCTCTTTACTACAAATGGCTAGAAAAATTGAGAAAAAGTAATAGTAACGGAGAATAGGAAAGAGTAAAGATTTCCTTTGATTCTGTGTATGTGATGTGTACATGTGTTTATAAAGACAGACGCACGCATATCCACACATGCGTATATGCAGTAAAAGCTTCCCATTTTAAACCAAAAAGGGAAGCCTCTGGATGAGTTAAAAATGAAAATCAAGATGTTTTTATTTTGTCCTTAGCAGGAGTTATTTCCTAGTAAACTACAAAATTTTGTTTTGCTTCTACTTTGTTTCTACTTGCAAAATTTTCTGAAATGAAGACATGCATCGTTGAAAAAACAGATTCACTTTTCAAAAACAATTTTTTTTTAATTTAGCAAGAAATATTTAGTCATTTTATAATGCAGTCCAAAACAAAAGGGAGCATATAGGCTTCAGGGTGGGGGAGACCGCTTTGCAGCAGACAGCTCTGCTAGAAGAAACCAGAAAAGGGGTGCCTGGGTGGAGCTCAGTTGGTTAAGGGACTGCCTTTGGCTCGGGTCATGGTCCCGGGGCCCTGGGATCAAGCCCCGTATCGGGCTCCCTGCTCAGCGGGAAGCCTGCTTCTCCCTCTCCCACTACCCCTGCTTGTGTTCCCGCTCTCGCTGTCTCTCTCTCTGTCAAATAAATAAATAAAATCTTTAAAAAAAAAAAAAAGAAACCAGAAAAGAGGCGCGAGGTCTCCTCCAGAGCAGTCAGGAGAGGGAAGCCAGCCCAGGCCGGTGGAAGAGCACTTATCAGGGGCCACTTGTGTCCCATTTTGCAGATGCAAATAAACGAATGCATTTAGAATGGCCCAGAGAGAGGGATTTTGGTTCCGTGACTAGAGCAGCTGTCTGCGAGTAAGGAGATCTAGGTTTCTATTTCTGACCCTGCCACTGACTCACTTTGTAAATTGGGACATTTAGAACGCCAGTCTTCTTTTTCTCCGTCTGTGAAATGGAGGTAGTAATATGCCCAGCTTACCCTTTAGCAAAGCAGAATTAGCAAATAGTCTGAGAAAGAACGTGTGTACATTCAGAGCATGATTCGTTCTGAGAGAATTTCGGTTCTTCATTGTGAGTTCTAGCATCGTTTTCAGCTGCCAAAATCCAGGTGCTATTTAGAGAATTCAACCTCAAACATTGCATTTATTTTCTGCCCTTTAAATGTCCATGGTTTTGAGGGTTTTCTCACCATATTAACTGCAACAGTGAAATTAGATTATTCAGCTTCAGTTTATAGCCCATTTCATTCTTTAATTTCTGTGTTCAGAGATGATGAGTTTTGGTTTGCATTCACCCTGTTCCAGAAAAATAATAGATAAAATGGGTTTTCATTGAAAACATTTAAACTTCATGGAAAAAAAAAAAAATCTGGCTTTCCCTGCCACACTGGAGTATTGTGAATAGAAGTAGAATAATACACGTGAAAGCAGTTTAGGCTTTTCTAAAAACAGAGTCCCCGGCTCTCATTCCCGCCCCCCGGCACACAATTTTGTACAACTAAAACTGAGTTAAAACTACCTTCCGAAGCTTATTTTGATATATTTTGGTTATGTATGGGAAAGCATATCTTTAAGATAGTTCTCCTAACATGCTAAAAACTGAAATAGATTAATTCTATCTCAAACTCCTAAATCAAATAAACAAGACATCAATGCATGTAACCTTTCATTCACACTCCATCCACCACCTCATCCTTTACTCGGCTGCACTTCACCCATGGTAATCTTCCATCTCTCAACAAATGTCATATCCAGGAACTCAATCATACATCTTCATCAAAAGCAGTAAGTGTAGCACCCGACATGAAAGAACACCTACATAAACATAGGCTTTTTTGCCTTCAAGTCTCTCTCATACTGACACTGTTAACACAAGACAGCACTTCTCATCACTAGAAACACACCCCGGAATTCGTTAAGTGTTCAACACCTTCTCTGACATCATATGACGACACCCAGCAGCGGTGTCATCGGATTTTAAAGCAGACTGGCATGGAGGAAGTTTAGGCTTCGGAATTAAGAAGAGATAAAGGGAGTATTTCTTGCACTATCAAGATAGTTCCCCCAAGGTGCTAGAATAATTACCTGACCCTCAAATATTATTTTTATGCCTAATTTGTCCAATCACTCCTGACAACTAAGGCGATAAGAGGGATTTTCTTCTGTCTTCAAATTTCAAACCAAGGCAAAGAAACAAGGTTTTTGGAAGGGATGCGCTAACGGGTTTTCATCAGATGGAGTTTCCCGCCACGTTCACCAACGCCGTCACCTTGGAAAGTATGATCATTTTCACCGTGTACATGGGCGGAGTAAGAAAGGCAGTCATTCTCTTCCCTCTCGTGTTTTTACAACTTGATTTGCCTTCTAATACTGTGGTAATATCACCTTAATAGTCAAGAGGATGCTAACATCTCTGGAGCCCCTTGCACAGAGTCGGCGCCCTGCTGGGTGCCTTCAAGCATCTCACGACAATTCTCACAACAACTCTGTTATGCCAATCTTGTTGCTCCCAATTTTTCACAATGAAGAAAAGTATTAAGCAAATTAGGAGTAAAGCAAGCACGTCACAAGCTGGAAAGTGGCAGTACCAGGCTGGACTACATATAGCAGGCGCTCCACGAATATTTGTTAGTCTGTGTGTGACTCCATACCCAAATACGTTCTACTGCTCAGGACTGCGCTAAATTTTTAGTTTCAGTGTACAGCACCCTACCCCATGACCTTCCATCAGTACAGCTGAGGAAACTGAAGTTCAGAGAAACTGTAGTCGTATGGCTAGTTAATGTCAATACCAGGCTCACAGTTGGATTGCCCCTTCGATGAACTCATATATGGGTATTGATGAAGAAAAACAGACACGGTACCACCAACCAATAAATTTACCACTGGAGAGAAAAGTGATGTTTGTCATGAATCTGTGTAATACTTTTTCCAATCTGCATATCTCGTAGGCACAATTATTGACTTGAGCATACCGAATGCAAGGTCAGGAGATTTGGTTCGAGTCCTGGCTGCGCCACTTATTGCAGATACTCAGTTTGACTTGCAGAAACGGCGAGTGAAGTATCTCCTTCCACTTTGGCTTACCATGCACTCCAGGCATCAGGACCTGGAACAAAGCAAGTCCTCAACAAGCACTTGTTGAAAAGATACATGAAATGATTGTCCTCACAGGCAGTTACACGAGCAGTGCTTGTTCTAAGTGGAGTTGAGGAGTGATAACCCCACGTCTCTAGGCCTTGGGTTTTTGTTTGGGTTGTTTTTTTTTTCCCCATTGAAAATACAAGTTCCTAAATACTTATTTATAGAAAGCAGCTGCCTTTTAAAGTTGTCCAAGACTGTACGTTGTGTAATTTATCTTTTAATAGTTCATTTGAGCTGATTTTTACATTAGTCTTTATTATACTTTAAGCCAATAATTGTCTTCTTACTGTGGTCAGTGCAAAGATTTAGGTCAGGGGTCAACAAACTTTTTCTGTAAATGGCCAGATAATAAATATTTTAGCCTAGTGGGCCATATGGTCTCTGTTAAAACTACGCAACTCAGCCATTAGAGCACAAAATCAGCCAGACAATATGTAGACAAGTGAATGGGCTGAGCTGGGTGTCAATAAAAATTTATTTTAAAAAATAGATGGCAGGCCAGATTTTGGGCTGTATAGTTTGCCAACCTCTGATCTAGTATCTAAGTGACCACCAGAGAGCTGCGTGTCATCATTATGTTATCGCAGGTGCTTTGTAGGTAGTTAGTGCTCAGTACTACTTTGAGGAGCTAAAAAACTTTTTGAGCTGTGCGAGGCACCATACTGTGCATCCTACAGAACATAACGGAAAAGAAGATGGCGGCCTCGATCGCTTCTGTCCAATGTCACACCTGAGAAAAGAGTTTATCAAGAAACACACCCAGGAGGGCTAATTGGTCCATGCAGTCCCTTCCTTGATGTTAACACAGGCAATAGAAGGTGTTATAATAGGATGTTCCTTTTAGGTTTGGGGCACGTTTGTTAACCTACAACATATTCAAGTTTCTGCAATAATAAACTATGAGCTATAATATCACACCAATGACAAATGAGAAGCACACCTGAATGATCCTTGTCAAGTCAAACACTTCAGGAAAAGCTCTTAGCAGGAGCTGATTTTAGAGCTGGTTTTTGAGAGGAAAGCATGTAGAGGGGAAGAGAAAAGAAAAGGCATCCCAGGTGGGAGGGAAAACATATGCAAAGCCATAGAACAAAGCCAAGTAAAAGACAAGTAGATTAGCTTACATGAAATGGTTGGTAAATAACAAGACACAATATCAAAGATTTGCACAAGACCTTGCTCACTCAGAGTTCCTCTTATTTGTACACATTATTTAACTTGAGAACTGGAACTATAGTCTAACAAAAAGTTCTAACAAGCTAGCCACGTGGAGTGAGATGATTTGTGGAAATGGTTCTTCCTAAGCACGTCTACCAGAGGTGAATGTTTTTATATCATGGGTAGTAGACGAATGGCAACAAAGGAGTGAAACTCATAAAGAAATTTCCTGTTGCTCCACTAGCTTTAACCAATCGAGGTTCCATCAGGTAAAATTCCACCTAAGCAGCAGGCTATCCCAAGTATAAGACCCAAGCACAAGAATTTCCTGGACTTGCCAGCGATGCTGAACCACCCTCATTCTACGGTACACGTGTGTATGGTATAGCATCGTTCATCATGTGGCTGTCCCCTATACCGGCTTGAACTGACAGTCCTTGCAACAGGCCACAGCTATCAAAATGCAGCTGCCTTTAGTGGGCAGGTAAACCTCAGGAGCCAAATCTTTTTTTTTTTTATTTTCGCTTTCATAGAAAGCAAAGTTCGTTTTTAAGGCAAGGGGCAAAATAGCTAATCCATATGCTCCGCACTTGGAAAAGCCTCCTGTTTGCCCTGGGGTTAGAGTGTTGGCCTTTCCGCATGAAAAGCTGCTCTCACAGCTGGCTGAGAATATTCAAAGGTCTCTCAGGTCAAGGCAATACATATGGCTCAGAGATGGGGTCTCTCTTCACCATTCATCCTGGAAAAACAAGTGTTAGGGTAGAAGGTGGGAAGAGGCCTTGGTTCACAGACTCGTTTAAGAATTTGTTGGTTAAAAAAAAAAAAAAAAAGATTTTTTAGTTAAAAGAAAACTTAGGTACCTGGAGAGTACCTCGTGAAATACACATTTCATTTTCCTAGCAACTCAAGTTGGCTAGATTTCTAGTTTTGTGGAGCCTCCAAGGTGGCGTAATTCAAACAAGAAAATGAAAAAAGCCTAATCAGTGAAAATTAAAATAAAAAGGCAGAGCACAGAAACAAAACCAAATGGACAAGGCATGTACTTTTGTATGGCAACAAATTATCTCCGAGATTCTCTGTGGTCCCGTAACCTACCCCACACTGCAGCTTTAAAAACCAAAGTCACCCATTACCTAGAATGCTTCAACTGGTAGACTGAATACACTTCTTGGATTGACATTAATTACGATTAGTAAACTGCTTCGTTTCTTTTAAAACACAAGCCTTTTCCTGGAAGACTGAGATGGAATTTGCCTTTGATGGAAAGCAGGAGAGCAAGTGCTTCAAGTGGGCAAAGGCGCCAAGAGGAAGCACCACGTCTCATCTCCTGCACCAGATCTGCAGCGCACATTCTTGAAGACAGAGTGACATCTAAAGGGATTTTGAAATAGCCAGGGCTGCTACATGGCAGCGATCCTGACAAAGTCAAGGGCATGTCATATTTTGGAAAACTGATGAGTTTTCAGGTTTCCTGTGCTTGATTGTCCCAAGTAACCATGAAAAGAGGATCAAATTCCGATTTTAATGACATGCCTCAGGGTGCCCTCAGGACAACTGCCATTTTTATCTTAGATTCTGCAGGTCCTCGGTGAACAAAAGGGGGGAAAATCAGCTTTGAATAGATTCCTTACGCTCTTGTCAAAAGTAATCCAACTCTGAATATCTATATCCCAAAATATCGTCATGTGGGCAGTTTTTATTAACCTAAAGAATTAATAGAGCAGAATATTTAAAATGGGGTTTCAGTTATTGATTCTCCAATTAGATCTTGTGTTCCCTAGGTGCTGTGTGTAATCATGGTTTTTGCTCCGTCTCCCGCGCTCGCTGGCTTGCTGTCGCTGCTTCTCTTTCTCTCGGTGTCTCTGTGTTTCTCATAAGCAGGCATGCTCTGAATACACATGTGGTGCATAATGACCAGATCTGGGAGGCGAGGCTGCATTTGTGGATTCCGATTATGCTTTTGAAAAATACCCCCGACCCCCAAATTTAGTCTTTTCCAAGCTTATAATCCCCGCTCTCCTTCCTCCTGCACAAAATAATTTTTATTTTAGAGTTGACTATCATAGTATGTGGCAGCTTAGCCAGAGAGCAGGGCCTGTGTGCTTGTTAACAGCACCCTGATGTTAACAATGAACTAATTACTTTTACTACTGATGTGCTCTGGGGCATTATTTTCTTTCTGTATGCTTTCCTACTCAACTATTGTCATTACTCAATCAGAGGACTGAGAAAAGCAAAAGCAAACAACAACAACAACAATGAAAAGTGAATACATTTGCCTTCCCAGGGCTGAAAGCAGAGTCCATATCCTAGGTCTCATTTTTCTCCACTTTCTTTAATTGTGCATTCCTTGGGAAGTAGGAATGCCTTCTGATGCATTTTTACTTATTTATGAAAAATAGTATAAAATCATGCAAGGCTCCTGGGATCCTCTATCACATTTATAACCATGATGCCCCAGTGAACTGCTTAAGCATGGATCAGCTGCAGACTGAGAAGTTACTCTTTCTTCTTTACAGAAGCTGCGTCAAAGTGGTAAAACAGTTTGTGGTGTATTCCCTTTTCGATAAAAGCGCCTCTGGAAAGGAGAAGTATGTGCGTTTCTCCATTTGCACCATAGTATTTCCAGTTTTATTGGAGTTGGGGGGCATGGCAGGGAGGGGAAGCGATGAGAAAGGATCACATTAGCCCAGAGAAAGCGATGATCAGAGAACATTTGCAGTGGGATAGCATTTGCAGCAAAAGTGTTATTTTGCCTGAAGATAGAATTTGCTCACACAACTGATTTTCTGTGATTGTTTTTATATAAAACACCCACCCTAGACCCATTCGCACATCTACCCAAACAACAATATTTCACTTTCATGTCAAAAGAAGTTGGCATAGAAAATTCAGAACAAAACATGGAACCTGAGGCATTGAAACGACAAATTATGACAGGACCTTTCAGCTAGTCTTAATAAAGAAGATTAAAGCAACATGTAACCTAAGATGTATGTTAATAAAACAAGCGGTGAAAAATAATAATTTGACTAACCTAATAACAGACGCATATCTTTACATTTCAATTAGTCTTTTGCCAAAGCTGTCTTTTTTTTTTCAACACTTACGAATAGATCGCAATCGTAGAAAAATGATGATTACCAAGCCCGAGTGTTCTCGAAAATATGACTATTTGGGTTGTTGTTTGAAAATAAGTCATCTTTCGCATACGGTAACTTTTCCTTCCAAGCTACCTCAATTAGAGCAAAGATCAATCATTGTGTGTTCAGACGCTGCTCAGTTTCCCAGAGCTGTCAGTGCCCACAGTCTGCCTGCCTCAGAGGGCTGGAATTCTGATAAGAAATCAGAAATGTAAAGGCGGGGATGAGAAATCTTGGGGCAGGGGGGCAATAAGAATTAGAATAGTCTTTATCTCTTCTAATTCACAGACCAGTGTGTAGGGCCAGAAGGAAATCGGCTTCCTACTAATAGTGCAGCTTAAACTTCGTTGCTAAAATATTTCTTCAAGTATGAGTTAGAGATTCTCATTTTGATTCTTTTGTTCTTCCAATAGTTATTTTCGCACTGAGATGTTGAACGTTTAGCTGTTTTCCTGCAGGAGAGAAACTATGCTAATACAATAGGGCTTTGTTCCTGCTTCTTGACCGAGTTGAGCAATAACAACGTGAAAAGAAGCCGTAGAAGTAAGGAAGCAGCCTGATGGCATCCCTCGGCTATTATGCTGTATTCGCTTCACCATTCAATTTGTAAGTCTGGCTCAGTTCTCGTTCTGATGTAAAACTGTAATTTTATGTTGCCATATCAGAATTTTAGGAAGTTGTTTCTTTTATAAAGGAAACATCTTGAAGACAGGATTTATGAAAGAGTACAAAGGTAAGCAGTGAAAACTCTATCAGAAGAAATATCTCTGAGAAGGATTATACTAAGCTATACCACTCAGGTATCTTTCAATAGCTGTAAATAGAATCACAAAACTAAAATGTGGGCCAGTGCATGGATCCAGTGAAAAAATGAAAACCCTAAACGATGTCAAAATTTAAAATCAAACATCACCAGAAGTCGCTGACTTTGTATTTTTAAAGAGGTGAAAAAGCGTCTGATTAGAAACCAGATCATTTAAAGCTTCTATGGTATATTTCAGCGAGAGAGGGAGAAGGACAGAGCGCGAGAGCAACATTTGGGAGTGAGGCTGTCGATTCTTTGCCAACTACAATTTTATTATTTAGCCTCTGTGGATTTTTTCCTGTGTCGTATAAATGATAGACTTGACTTAGACATAAAATTTTTATCTTGGTAAAAATTAAATAAGGCTTGAGCAATACCAAAATTCAACTAATGTTTTTTAAAAATATTTTCTCAGGAGTTTCTACAAGTTTACGTCTGAATTATTCGGCCGCAATTTGGACTTTCTGTTATGAAATACCTGCTTTTCCTTGTATTAAAACAATAATCCATGATATTCCCATGCATCATGTGTCATAATTTTTTTAATTGTATATGATTTAAGCAACAGTGGTGTAGAAGCCAAAATGAAGAGAAGGACAAAACACTTATCTAGACGGCTTTAATTCTATGAGCCTCACGTGGACAAAAGCAGGGTCCCAAGCACTATTTTCTCCTTGACCGGATAACAGTCATTAACATCCGGGGAGAGTACATACAAGGGGTGTTTTGAACAGACTGCGATCAGTTTAAGTCCTAATGAACTGAACGATGCAGAAATTGATGAATTCCACACTGGGCTTTTCCACATATTCATCCATATTGTGATTGGAAAACACAAGATGTAATTACAATGTCGGCTGAGCTTAGCTCTCACTATTTCTATCCTGAGTTACCAACCACTTCCACTCCTGGCTACACAGGCCCCCCCAGCCCCCAAAAGGAGGGTATCTTTTCCTAGTTCTAATTTTAACTTGAAAAATCACATCGCAGGAAACCCAATATCCTTTTTAAGAGTAAGAACAATCAAAAAATGTATAATATATTCAGTTCATAGCAGAGTGAATCATTGGGGCAACTTCCAAGATATGAAAATGTATCTGTTAAAGCTTAGACTTGGCTTTGTCGGAAAAGCAGTATTAAAAATAGCAAGGTGATTATATAACTGTGGGAGGGAAAAGTAAGGCATTAGCAAACAATGAATGAAGGAAAAAAATAAATCTAAATACCATCTTTATGAAGGAATCAAGAAATGAATTGTCCCAGAACAAGAGTGTAAGTTTCCAGCCAATGAGTAATCCATGCAAGAAGACAGATGTATTTTCTTTGGAACTAATGCAGCACAAGTTACTGATAAATACTTGGAATCGCCTTGTACCTTCTCTCAAAGTATGACCCTAGGCTATTTTCTTTCTTGTCATGACTGTGGATTTAGAACAGGTATCCTTAGCACCATTTTGCAGAGTGACAAAGCTGTGGTCTCCATTGAATTCTCCTAATTTTCGTAACATCAACTCAGACCTCTTATCTTTTTCCTTTCTTTTTAAATACCCTAAACCCCATCTAACATAAAAGACACATAAGTGTTTTCTAAGTGTCTATTGAATGAGGAAGCAATTGAATAACTAACTCTGTAGGCAAGGATGTACAAAAAGAAAAAAATATTCTCAAAGCGCAATTCCAAATTTCTGTCTCAATTACTTTTATTACGGACGCTACCTACAGCCAGAAGACATCCCAGATTGGCCACTGCATTCATTTATTCAAGAAATATTAATCAACCACCACTGTGTGACAGGTGCACAGATACAAAGATGAATATAACACGGTTTGTGCTCTCAAGAACCCCAAAGGACTGTGAGACAATGTCCCTATAGTTATAAAATGATATGATAAGTATAATAATAGAGACAGCCACAGGATACTACAGTAGTTCCAAGGAGGAATACAAAATACAGCAGAAAGGTGTGGGAGAGATTCGGAAGCAGCTTATCCAGCTAAAGAGGGAAGGGGACAGGCATGGGCAGGGATTTCAAGCAGAAGGGTTGCATTGGGGTCCCCAAGGCTACCCTCAGGTTTTATGGTTCTCTAGGAGGACATATGGACTCAGCATATACTCACAGCTATGATTTCTTACAATGAAAGGATACAAAGAGAAATTGGCAAGGGGAAAATGTGCATGGCGGTCCAGGGGAAACCACAAATAAGCTTCCAAGAGTCTTCTCCCAACCGAGTCACACGGGATCCACTTAATTCTCTCAGCAGAGTTGTGACAACATGTGAGAAATATTGCCAACCAGGGAAGCTTGTTGGAGACATAGAACCCAGGATTTTTACTGGGGGATAGTCATGGAGGCATCCTTTATCTAGAACGTACCAACATTCCAGACTCTCAGAAGGAAAACAGGTGTTCAGCACAAACCATATTATTTGCATAGTTATCAGCTCCCAGAATGGTTGGAACCCTCCCGAAATCCACATTTCCAGATGCAAGCCAGGGACATCCTTGTCACCAGGCCTTTCAAATGAGAGCCGTTAGGCCTCCTGGATCAACTCTTTTTTACAAAGGGGTTAACATGAATAACTTCAGATAAGCAAAAACTAGCTAAAGGCTTTTGAGTAAAAGGAAGATCAATTAAATGTTAGGCTAGGATGAAAAATGCGCTGGGTATGGACACATGAAGCAATAGTTCTGTGTGGCTAGAGAGAATGAGTCAGGCAAGAGTTGGCTGAGGCTAGATCAGGGAAGGCTTTGAATTTTCAGAAGTTTAGGTTTTATCCATGGGTGGTGGTGAACTAATGAAGAGTTCTCAGTAGGAGAGGGACAAGGCCATAGTTGCCTGGAAACTCTAATATTTTTAATTGATGAGAATCGCAAAAGAGAAACTGCTCCTCCCTTTCCCTCATGTACCAAGGCAATATAATGTGTGGTGAAGAGCATAGACCTAAACCCCACACTCCGACGCTCTAATCCCAATCTGCCACCTACTAGCTGTGACCTTGAACAAGTTAACGCCCCGAGCTTCAATTTACTCACCTCTAAAAATGGATAATAGTTGGTCACTTCATGGGCATTTGTGTAGGAATTAAATGAGCTACCTAAAATTTCATCAATTGGAGTCACCATCCACTGTAAGACACATCAGACAAAAGAAAATACTACCAATTAAACCATGGCTCACTGCCTTTTTATCACTTAAAATTTTGTTTTAGTTACAAGTTAGACATAGCTTTTCCCCAATATTACTATTATGCATACATAAAAGGGAAAATACAATGAAATGAATTGGCTGTTGCTTTACAGGAAAATGTCCAAATTATGAGCAGTCCTCCTACAACATTTGCTTCACTAACACTACATTTTACTGGCTTTTCCTGCTTTTCTGAACACACGCTATCTTTTGGTTTCAGTGCTGAATCATAACGTAATCATTTTTACAGTGTTCACCACTGAAACTCAACGTAGGTACCAAAACTGCATACAGCTCAGCCGAAATGATGACGGTGCGAAACGCCAGCCGTCCCCAAGGTCATCACACACGTAGGCAACAATGACTGTGCTGTGACTTCTGCCTGGATGACAGCAGTCACAAGGTGCCTCAGCTTATAACACATATTCCATTGCCACAGATGTTAAAACGTGGGGGGTGGGGGTGGGGATGTGCATCTCAAAATAAATGAAAGGCAGTAATAGAAGAGGTGGATTATTACGAGCCTCAGGAAGCTTCAGCTTCTCAATCATAGGCCCTTTCCAAAGCCCTGCAGAGAGCCCTAGGAACGTATTCACACGGTCACATTGTCTTGAAAATTTTGTTTATCTATTAAAAAATTAAAAAATAGTTAAAAATCAGTGATCTAAGCTTCTAGTTAAAGAAGCTAGAAAAAGAAGATCATATTAAACCAAAAGTAAATAGAAAAAAAACAAAAATGAAAGTAAAGAGAAAACAATACAATAAGTTAGGAAATCAGTGAACAAGAAAACAGGTAAAACCTAGAGAAAAATCAACAAAGTGAAAAGTTGGTTCCTTGGAAGGATTTATAATATTGATAAACCCTTCGTAAGAGTGATCAAGAAAAGAAATGAGAGAAAATGCAGATAGTTAATAGCAAGAATAAAAACAGGATATCACTTGACAAATATTTAAAAAGATAAGAGGATACTATGAATAACCCTATGCCAATAAATTTGACAGTTTAGATGGAATGAAAAATTGCTTGAAAAACACAACTTAACAAAACTGATAGAGGAATAAATGGAAAATCTGAAACAGCCCCATATGTAGTGGGCAGATTCTAATAATTCCCTAACAATTGTCCCCACCTCCTAGTATTCATGCCCTTGTGTAATTCCCTTCCCTTCAGAGTAGGTGGGACCTGACTTGCTTCTAATAATAATGTAAGGCAAAGTAGGGGGGATGTCACTTCCATGATTATGTTACATAAGACCATGACTCCTATTGTGCTAGCGGACTCTCTACGGACATTCTCCTTTCCCGGCTTAGTGAAATTGCCAGGTAGAGAGGTTCACATGACAAGAAACTGAGAGGAGCCTCCAACCAACAGCCTGCAGGGAATCGAGGCCCCAATTTCATGAAATGAACTAAATCCCATCAACACCCAGATAAGCTTGGAAGCAGATCTTTCTCCACTTGAGCCACAGATGAGACCTCAGTCCTATCCAACCCCTCAATTGCACCCTTGTGAGAAACTCTGAGGGAGAGAACTCAGCTAAGCCATGCCTACCTCTCTGGCTCTCACAAGGTGTGAGGTAATAAATATCTGATGTTTTTAAGCTGCTAAGTTTGTGGTAATTAGTTATACCTGGAGGACAGGCCTTGATGAGAATGAGGGGACATTGTCCCCGAGCTTCCTCATATCTGTCACACCTGCCACCTTTACCCACCTGTCCCTGTTCATTTTATTTATTTATTTATTTATTTATTTATTTATTTTTAAAGATTTATTTATTTCAGCGAGAGAGAAAGAGCAGGAGGGGCAGAGGGAGAGGGAGAGAGAATCTCAAGCAGATGCCATGCTGAGTGCAAAGCCCAACATGGGGCTCGATCTCACAATCCTGAGATGACCACCTGAGCTGAAACCAAGAGTCCCCAATGCTTAACCAACTGAGCCACCCAGGTGCCCCTCACCTGTCCCTGTTCTAACAGTGAAAACTGTCCTTTCTTAGTGTGATCAATCCATTTCCTCAGGCCACAGGGTGACTTCTCCAGTATGGAGGGGGATGAAAACAGTTCATGAGGGGGACGGGGGTCAGTCGGAGTCAGGGTACCTGGGGGATGTAGGGGGTGTTAAAATTCTCCCTGGAGGCAGCACAGGGCAGGGGAAGCAGAGACATGCCCAGTATGTCCTGTTCCATCCCTTAGAAAGCCATCCCTGCAATAGATAAATACAAAACTCATTTTTTATTGAATGTGCAATAATGTTCTCACTTCAAAATTTCAGGGCCAGAAGACTTCAGTGGTGAATCCTATCAAACAACTAAGGAAGAAATAATACTAATCCTACAAAAACGTATTTCAGCATACAGAAGAGGATTTTACGAGGCCAGTATAACCTTGAAATCAAGATCTAACAAAGTTTTTACAAGAGAAGAAAATTACAGACAAATACATTTCCTGAAGATGGATATAAAAATCTTTAACAAAATATAAGCAAATTAAATCCAGAAATATATAAAAGAGAAAACACACCATGACCAAATGAGTTTATTCCAGGAATGGAGACGGCATGGGCAGGGTCAACATTTGAAAATCAATCAATGTAATTCACAGCAGAAGAAATGGGGGGGAGGGGGAAGATCATCTAAATAGAAGCAGGAAAAAAAAATTGGCAATGCCCATCTATGATAAAAACTCTCAGCAAGCTAAGAATAAAAGGGAATTTCCTCACCCTGATAAAGGTATGTAAGAAAAACCTGTAGCTAACGTCATTATTTAATTGTTGAATGTTAAGATTGAAGACAAGGGAAATACGACTGTTCTCACTATTTCTTTTTAACAGTACATTAGAAGCTCTAACTAGTGCAATAAAGGAAGACAAATACATAAAAGACGTAACTATTGAAAAAAATAGTAAAACTGGAATTAGTCATAGACAATATGATCATGTACATATAGAACCCCATGGAATCCACAAAAAATGACAACTGATAAGTGAATTTAGTAAGGTTACAGAATACAAGGTCAATATTAAAAATCAATGTCATTTCTATATACTAGCAATGAACAATTGGAGCATGAAATTTAAAAAAATGCAATTACAATACTACCAAAAAATATCAAATACCTAGGAAAAAATTTAATGAAAATGTGCAAAAATGCTATACCAAATACTATAAAACAGAGCTGAGAAAAGTTAATAAAGATGTACATAGATGGAGAGATACATCATATTCATGGATTGGAAGACTCAATAGTGTTTCTATGTCCATTCTTCCCATGTTTACCTATATCGTCTACCCAATGCAATCCCTATCAAAATTCCAGCAAGCTTTTTTGAAGCAATTGACAAGTTAATTCTAAACCTTAGATGGAATACGATAGATCTAGAATAGCAAAATGTATCTTGAAAAGAAGAGGACCTGTATTACCCAAGTCCAAGAATTATTATGAACCACAATAATCAAGACACTGTGCTACTAGCATAGGATATTAAATCAATGGAAAAATCAGTCAAGAAATAGACCCTCATATAGAAGGTCAATTGATTTTTCACCACAGTACCAAGTTAATGGGGAAAAGAAATATTTTTAAAAAATGGTGCTGGAACAACCAGATAGCTATGTGAAAAACTAATAACAAACCTGAGTCCCCATTTCACTCCACACACAAAAGTTATTTCTAAATGGATCATAGACCTCAATAAACAAACAAAAAAACCCAGAACCATGAAGCTTCTAAAAGAAAACATAGACACAAGAGCATGTTTTTGCAACCTTGAGCTAGGCAAAGAAATCTTGGACAGGACACAAAAAGCAATAACCAAAAAAGAAAAATTTGATAAATTCAACTTCATCAAAATGATGTTTTTCTGCCTATCAAAAGACACCATCAAGCAAAAGAATAGGCAAACCACAAACTGGGAAAAAAATCTTTAAAACATGTATGTATATTGTATGTATATTGAAAGGCCATGTAAATATATACATATATAAAGCATACATAAACAAGTCTTACAAATCAAGAATAAAAAGACAACTAAATTTGAGCACCTGGGTGGCTCAGTCGGTTAAGCATCTGCCTTCGGTTCAGATCATGATCCCAGGGTCCTGGGATCGAGTCCACTGTCGGGCTCCCTGCTCAGTGGGGAGCCTGCTTCTCTCTCTCCTCCCTGCTCGTGCTCTGTCTCTCTCTCACTATCTGTCTCTCTCTCTCAAATAAATAAATAAAATTTTTAAGAAAAAAGACTACTAAATTTTAAAAGAGCAAAAGACTGGGACACTTTACTAAAGAATATAAACAAATGGTCAAAAGCACCATTCAGTGTTCAATATCAGGAAAATGCAAATTAAATCCACAATACGATACCACTTCACACCCACCATAATGAAGAAAATTTAAAATATTAAAAATGCCAAATATGGGTGAGGATGTGGAGCGACTGGAACTCTCACAATGGTGGACATGTATAATGGCATAACCGCTTTGAAGAACAGTGTGGCAATTTCCTGTAAAGTTAAATATACATTCATCCTACAAACCTGGAATTCCATCCTAGGTTCTTGCCAAGAGGAAATAAAAATTATCCACACAAACCATTGTACTAGACTGTCAAAATGTCAAAACCTGGAAACATCTGTTTACTACCCATCAGTAAAACAATGGGTAAACAAATTGCATTATATTCCTAGAATGGAATGCTACTCAGTAATAAAATAGTGAAGTACAAATTCAAGCAACAACACGAATGAATCTCAAAAACATTAAGATGAGGAAAACAATCCCGATGCAGAAATATACTGCATGTTTTCGTTGGTCTGAATTCTAATAATTGGCAATGGAAGTAGGAAGTAGTTGAATTCAAACATGGGCTGGGACTTGATGAAGAGACCTTGAATTCAACTACCTGAGTAGTTGAATTCAAACATGGGCTGGGACTTGATGAAGAGAACTTTCAGGGTGGTGAAAATGTTCTGTTTTGGGGGGAGCAGTGCTTATAGGTTCGGAAGAATTGTCAGAACTCATCAAATGCATAACTGAGATGTGTGCACTTCATTGTATTTTTTTTTTTTTTAAGAAAAGAGTGGAATTGAATCTTTATTTACAGGACACTGCAAGAGAGGAGATTCCACATAGAAATAAGAAACGCACTGAGAGGAGGCGCTTCATACAGGTTGGACAGCTTGGAACTGGTCAAGTAGAGTTTCGTTGTAAAAAGTGCTACAATAACAAAACACATTTAAAAAGAGTTCTTAGTAGAGAAACAGTAAGACAAACTTCTACCAAACAGAGTACACAACCAACAACTTTCTGCCTCAGCTGCACAATCTAAAAGTTAAAGGTCCCAGGAGTGCCATCCTGAACTTGGAACATATAGCCTTCAGAGGTAGTTTCTGGCACAACATTCTGATCTTCCTCTTCCTCTACAGAGAAATACTTCTCAATCAAGTTTAATGAAGCTTTGTACACAGACTCATTTTCATGGTTTTGTAGAGCTTCAATTTTGTCCAAACCTCCACATTCTTCAATCATTATACTAAGTTTCTCAGTTTCACCTAGTTTCTCAGCAGCCTGAAAGATGTTTGAAATGGCATCCAGAATAAACAGAATAATTTTGGTATCTTTTGCAGTTAAGAGGTTCATCAATGGTTCTATTATGCCACAATGAATGAGGTATACACTCTGTTCAACTGTCCCACCACGTGTATAGTTGGTCACAGCCCAGACAGCTTCCTTTTGTGTCTTAAAGTCTGCCTTAGAGAGAACACCAACAAGGAATGGGACTAATCCATGATTCACAACTTGCTGTATCTGGTCCTGGCGACCAGCTGTGATGTTTGACATTGTCCACGTAACTTCCTGCTGAATATAAGTTTTGGGGTTCGTTAGGAGGCTGGGAAAAGCAGCAAGTGCTTCTGCATCTATTACAACCTGAGTCTGTTCATCTGTCCCAGTGACAATATTTCCTATGGCTCTTAGCGCAGGAGTCACAATGGGCAATTCAGTAGCTCCTAGAAGCTTCACAAGCTGGGGCGCAACTCCTGTTTTCACAACCATTTCAATCCATTCATTTGGACCATCAGTAAGGTAGGAAATGGCCCAGCAGGTATCTGCCAATACTTCTGGATCATCATGATGCAGGAGACGAACTAAGGTAGGAAGAATCTGCTCAACAGCATCTAATGGGGGTGCAGGATTCTTGTTGCGACAAAGGTTTGAAAGTGTCCAAGTAAGGTTACGTAAGTAACCACATGCTAAAGATGACATATGAGGAACTGCAAGGAGAGCCAATAGTGGGTCAACTGCACCATACTTGATAACCAAGTCTCGAAAAACTGAACCATCACCTGCAATGTTTCCTAGAGCCCATACAGCTTGTTCACTGATGTGAGCATGGGAAGATGCCAAAAGAGAAATGAATGCTGGGATAGCACCTCCATCTACCACAGCCTTGGTCTGTTCTGATGTCCCAAAAGCAATGTTAGTGAGAGCCCAAGCAGATTCAAACTGAATGGGACTACAATCAGTTCTGCCCAAGAAGGACACAAATTTTGGAATCAAACCAGCCCGGATTTTGTTGTCTATGGGGGGCTGTTTTTCCCTAGAAAGCAGTTTCCTAGCAGCTTGAGTAGCCTGGAGCTGGTTTTCCAAATTGTTGCTACTTATGCCTTTGACAATGTCATCAACAGACCAATTTACAGTGTCCTGGTTGTTGCGGTTTCCTGTAGTGGAGAGGTAGCATCATCAGGAAACGAGCTCACGTTTCTCCTTTTCAGCATCTGGTCATCCTTCTTAGCTTTCCTCAGCTCCACATTAACTTCTATTCGGCGCTGCCTCATTTCTGTACTGTCTTTCCCCTTGTTCTTGCATCTGTTAAGGTGGGCAGCTGGTGAAATAGCATTCTCATTGGTGGACACGGTTATGAGACAGAGGGAGAAAGATCCACGGCCAGCTCAGGCTTCCACAGGAGGCGGTCCGGGGCATGCAGGCTGCGGGTCAGCTGCCCTCAAAACGTCCACCATGGATCACCCCAAAGACGGTGTGGACTTCATTGTATGTTAATTATATGCCAATTAAAAATTTTAAATTCCAAATCAGCAAGCATATATTGAACACCTACTCTTTAGAAAACATTATTGTACTGTGAAAATGGCACATTTTCTGAGATTGAGAGGAAGGTAGATAGATCCACACCCTCAGCCAGGTAGCCCTATCTCAGCCAGCTGGTTAGTTAACAAAAGTTTTATCAAACCTGTATATTCACACCTAATGCACATTTAGGAAATACTTCTGTTCTTAAAACTCAGAAGAAAAAACAATTAAACTTACTCCTCCAGACTAAATGGAAAAACACCTGCCAAGAAATGAGTTTCCTTGAAATGAAAAATCCAGGGCATTCAGACAGGTAGAAAACATCAGAAGTAAATATAAGGTCAGCAGGAGAGGGAGGATAAGGTCGATCACCCAAAGGCCCTTTGGCTAAGATACCGTGACCTCTCCTAGTCATAAAGTGACTGGCTCTATCATTGTTATCACTCATGGCTCCCACCAAGTTTCTCATCACAAAGACCAAGGCCTTATCCAATTAGCACTCACTTTGCAAGCAAGATGGTGGGAAAACCCATTCCACTTGCTTTCAGGTACTCCACATGTTCGGAGAAACTCCTCTAGTAACAAACTATAGAAATGACCCCTGAAAGTATAGTCTTTCCACTTGCTTTCAAAACGCTGCACTAGGTAATTTCATTTGATTTTTAGTGACTTAGTTATTGCAATAACGGGATAAGGGGGACTCTTTATGGAAGGATTTGAACTTAAGGTACCCTGATCAGTTTTTATTTGTATTTTTGTGAGTTTTTTTGCTGCTGCTTAACTTAAATATTTTGTTTTAAAACGAAATAAATTAATTTAAATATTTTCTGGGATCAAGCCTTAGAATGATCTACGTTTGCATTTGATTAAACATCTTCATCCTTCTGGAGGCTTTCTGTGGTTGAAGAAATATTGTGCACTATTTTATAAGCCACATAGAAGCCATGGGGACATACCACATGGTACATAATACATAGGTGCCTGATAAATATTTGTTGCCTGAATAAATGAACAAATGTCATGGTCATAACGAACATTTCATAATGCCCTACCCAAATCCAGAACCGAACATGGTTCAAAATACTGTTCGGATTATGGGCTTTGGGGTCAGTCTCCAAAATCTTGATTCCCAGGTTGCAAAATTATGAGATTATGAGATTATGGGTAAGTGTCTTAATTTTTTTTAGTCTCAATTTTATCCTGTGTAAATGGGGATTAAAAACTATTCTCACCTGGGGTGCCTGGGTGGATTAGTCGGTTGAGCATCCGACTTGGATGCTCTTGGTCTCAACTCAAAGACTCAACGGTTATGAGTTTGAGCCCCATGATGGGTGTGGAGCCTACTTCAAAAAAAAAAAAAAAAACTATTCACACTTAATATCATATAATGCTTACAAAGCATTTTATAGCTGGCTTGTAAAAATCTCTCAACAAGTACTTGTTGCTATTATTTTTAAGTTGTTTTCCATCACTGTTTTATATTATTTTGTTATAGTCTGATAGCAATGGCGCAAACTCTGGAGCTCACCCTCTCTGGCCGTTAGTTTCCCCATCTATAAGATCACCAGTAATGGTGATGGTACCTACTGCATAGGGTTGTAAGGAGGATCAAGTAAGTTAACAAGTGACATGCCTAGAATTGTAAAAACATCAGTAGAGTTAGTTGTTCCTGTTGGTGGCATTAGTGATATGTCCACCTGGGTAAGTGTGCTTTCAGTGTCACCTAGGTTTGAATCCCAGCTCTTCCCATTACTTTGCTATGTGTTCTTGAGCAAGTTAATTAACCATCCTGTGCCTCATTTTCCTCATGTGCAAAGAGAACATAATAACAGTACCCATCACACGAAATTACAGTTAGGATCAACTGAGAGAATACACGTAAAGCACTTAGATGAGGGCCCCGAGGAAAACAAGCAAGTAACGAGCATTTGCTGGTATTGTGAGGGAGTAGCGATCATCATCAACCTCATCATCCCTGCCAAAGGAATCCACACTTACAGTTGAAAACATCAACAGATAAGAGCTCTGTCTAGAAAGAATGCATAGGCAAGATTCTCATGTAGCATTTCTTTCATACCCGAACCTAAGAGTTCATGGTTTAAAGGTCCTAAATCTCTGAGCTGTTTTTTTCATTTTCTTACCCATCTAAATAGTTCAAAACCTCCCACCAACAAAGGCAACCCTTCCACATTAGCTTTGGAGACCATTTTCACATGAATTCTGTTATTTCTTTAAAACTAAAAATATAATAACTGCAAATCCTGCCCCATAAAAATCAAGACTTGTGAATTCTGTGCCCAAAATTGCCACTAAATTAAATGTCCTTGGCTTACTCATCAGTTCTCTGAGTTGTGTACATTCTTCCTCAGTAAATATGTCCACAAACTAACCTATAAACTTAGGTACACCCAAGGCTGCCTGCGAAAAATAAACCAACTCAGGACACCAAACAAATACTCTACATTGGTTGTAATTACCATCATTAAAATTCCAAGAAACTGCATCAGGGATGTGGTTGTAGTTGACCTTCAGTATTATTGGCCAGAGCTGGCTATTGTAAACCAGCCATGCCTCCTTAACTCTGTCCAGTGGGCAAGCATTATTCAACAGCTACCAGAAAAAAGAAGAAAGAAAGAAAGAAAGAATTAAAAGACCCCAAAGCTGAGCGGGAAGAGCTATTAGAGACCAATCTGCGTAAGGAGAAAATGATAGTAAAAGATGTTAAGTAACTTGACCAACACTATAAATTATTTGGGGTAAACTTAGAAGTCAATTACTAGTGATGGTAATAAGAATATCTTATTCAGAAAGCCCTTTACAATTTTCAGAGCACTTTTAGACTATTGTATTTGATCCTCATGGCAACTTGATGAGGTAGAAAAAAAAAATAAGTATTATTATCTACATTTTACAGCTACAGAAACAGGCTAAGAGTGGTGACATGATTTAACCAAAGTAACCCAGCAAGTGCATAGCAGAGCAGAGATCAGAAGTCAGTGCACCTGGATTCCTGTCTCCTGCTTTTATCTACTGTCTTAGACTATAGTATCAAGTCATCTAATAAAAGAAAAGCTATACATTATTATGGTCTGAATGTGTACCCTCAAAACTCATGTGTCAAAATCCTAACTCCCAAAGATGATGGTGTTAGGAAGTAGAAGCTTTGGGAAGTACTCAGCTCATACAGGTGAAGCCTCCAGGAATGGGACTGGTGCTTTATAAAAGAGGCTCCGGAGAGAACCCCAGCTCCTCCACCAGGTGAGGACACAGCAGGAAGGCATTGGCTATGAGCTAGGAAGAGGGCCTTGCAGAACATGATCATGTTGGTGCCTCGACCTTAGACTTCCCAGAACAGTGAGAAATAAATGTCTATTGTTTACAAGCTACCCAGTCTGTAGTATTTTGTTATAGCAGCCTGTAAGATTAAGACATTAGGTTTCAAGTGTGTGGCTTCACTATTTGTTTTGTGGTAGGAAGAATACAGAATATTTCTTATGTATTTTCCTCATATTGTAGAGACAGAAGGATCTCTGAGACTTTGTTTTATCCTCCTGGATCAAAGCAGGATTTCATATAGGTCATATCTGGCAGACCAGGCATCTATTTGAAGATAATGTGTTTTTCAGAATCCTCAGGGAATGTAGTCTCAAACAACTTCATCCACAATATATTTTTTACAAAATAATTTGACCAAATTGGTCTTTTATGCTTTACCTAATATTTTATGGAATTCGTAGAAAACTAAGATTTCTTTTGTATTCTAATTCAGAATAATTCAACTACTCTAAAAGTGAAGAGTACGTTTGAGCATCAATATATATTTTATTTTAAAATAGCAAAAATAATTGGTGGCTTAAATACTTATAAAGGCCCCGATTAACCGAATCTTACCAGTGAAACGCATCTCTCGGGCTATTGTGATTGGTTCAATGATGGGCACATAACCCAGTCTGGACCAATGAGTCAACAGAAGATGTTTCCTAAGGCTTCCGGGAAAGGAGCAATATTTTCACTTCCTGCTGGATGTGGAAGAAAAGGCACAGTACCTCAGGAGCTGTTCAAAGCACTTTGATTCAGCAGCCTTGGGTGAAAGCCAACACTGGAAGTTTGGAAAACAGCAACAACAAAACCAGGAGTTTGGTGAAATGGCTGATGCACAATATACAGCCTTGTTTAAAACATATCCTATTTATTCACTTTAAGTGACTTGAGCCACTAAATGCCCTTAACTCTTTAGTCATTCTGATACCAAGTTCCCGGTTCAAATGCAGTGTATGCAGTGTGTGTGTGTGTGTGTGTCTGTGTGTGTGTGTGTGTGTGTGTGTGTGTAGCAGGCCGCAGATCCTGGTCCTTCCATGAGGCAGAGGAAACAGAGAGAGGGAAGAGGCCTTTCTCTGGCCACACAGACAAGTGACATGTGGCATTACTAAGCAATGTATCTTGTGGCCTGGCCAGCAGGAGATAGCCGATGATACACTGGCAGGACCCCAGGGGGATGGAAATGCTGCCCACTTCCCTGGGGAGTCTTCTTCACTTGCCCAGTGGTCCAGGAACCTAAAAGATGTAGACAACACAAGCTTTGATATCAAGGCCTTTAGGAGCTAGTACATCAGGCTACCAAAAGCTAAATGCTCTAGGAGCTAGTAGATCAGCCATCATGACCTAGAGACAGAAAAACTTTGCTACTCAGTCATACCCCCAACTATTGATGCCTAAGGATAAGAGGTGCCTCCAGGTGAAGCGGCTGATGGGGGAGTGTCCGTCATTTTTTGAGCACTTTTCCTTTTTCATTTCACAAGTATCAGGTACCTCAAAATAGTGGATAAAAGCCCTACATCGGAAACAAGATTACAAGAGAAATTTCATCTCCACCAACCTGCTACTTCCACCCTTGCTTAATGGAGAGACTGCCAGCTTCTGTGGCCTGTCGTGCTACAGAAAATTCAACTGCAGCTCTTAGAAGCTTTCAAAGCTCGTAAGAGGACTGTTTAAAATTGTCCAAGTTTTAATGGACCCATCCTAAGACTAACAATCAATTATTATAAGTTGGATCCTTGAAGAATAACTCTGCTGCCCACTTCCTGTAGACAGCAAATCCAGCCACATCCTTGGCTTATAGAACTCACCACACTCCTCAAACCACAACACTCCTTTAATAGTAACTATAGCTTACAGTCATATGACCCCTCCCTTTCCTCAAATTACATACAGTAGGAAATAACATGTCCTTAGAATGACCCTTAGGAAATCCTTGGGTAAGCCGAGGAATGGGATCATCATTTAGCAGAAGTTCTTGGATAGGATGTTTCATGGGAGATAGTCTGGCTTTTCCCTAAACCCATACGCACCACTAAGCCACAGAAAGAAGCTGAGGAGGGATATATGTGGTTTTTCACTAATGCTTTTGGTCTTCCAAGCACAATTTCTTTTTTCCTGGACATCCCCCTCATATTCTGCTTACCATATTCTACTTAATAACAGGAGTACTCAGGAAGGAAGTGCTAGTGTCTTAGTCCATTCAGGCAGCTATAACAAAGCACTAGAGACTGGCTGGTTGACAGACAGTAGAAATTTATGTCTCATAGTTCTGGAGGCTGGAAGTCTGAGATCAGGATGCCAGCATGGTCAAGTTCTAGTGAGAGCCCTCTGTGGGTCACAGACTGCTGACTTCTCATGGTATCCTCACACAGCAGAGAGCAGAGGAATGCAGGATTTCGTGATTGTTATAAGGGCACTAATTCCAATCAGGGGGGCTCCACCCTCATGATTTTATCTAATCCTAATTACCTCTCAAAGGTCCCACCTTCAAATACCATCACATGCTGTGTGTGTGCGGGGGGTGGGGGGAAGGGGGTTCAACATATAGATTTGGGGGACACAAACATTCAGTCTATAACACCAAGATACACTGAGATATCTTGGCCAGCTTAAATACTTGATCCTTTGGAAAGTGTGTAGCCCAGATCGCCAGTTGCAGGAATATGACTCCTACTTCATACCTCTTTTCATCAGATGTTAACTCTGAGTAAATCAGGAAAACCCCAGCCCATTTATACCTTCAAACTAGTCCAGTACTCTCAACAGCTATAATATTTTGCCTCCTGTTTGCCCTAAACATGTCTTATCTTATTTCTATAATATATAGAAGATAGTTTCACCTGTTTTCAATGTGTTCCCTAACACTGAAAATGTAGTCCCAATCTAATTTTTAAGTATACTCACTAGAGTTATGTATTTCCTAACTGATAGTGTCTAGTTTAAAAGGTAACTTTCTCTCTATAGGGAACATTTTCTTGATTTGGGGCTTTAGTCAGGCTATCCCTTATCAGTTTGTAAGATCCATGACTCTTTTTCTGGAAAGTAGGTAGACTCTCAGAAGAGCAGAATGAATATCAGACATTGACACATTAATGAAAGGTATATAAATAATTGTATTAATATGTGAACAACAACTTTGAGTGAGTCATAAATTCTTTCTATCACTTAAGCCCAGAACAGACTGGCACTAGGGAAAAAAAATCAGAGACTCTTCTTTCCCTTCTTCCTGTAATTTTCTTGCAAAGAGCATATTCACTGATGTTTTTGGAGAGCTCAGTTACTGAAATCTTAGGAGAAGTAGGCTATAAGATTAAATTATCAATTGATAGTTACCATATTTCCTGCAAGAAATAACCTCTTTCTCATGTTCAAAAAAAAAAAAAACAAAAACAAAAACCTAGAATATCTTCAGGTAACCAAATTCAAATAGTTACTAGACAATTATGTACGGCATTTTGTAGGACATGAAAAGAAGCAACATACCATTTCTGATCTTAAAAGCACACAAACTTGGTCAGAAAGATAGTAAAGATTTATAAATGCTAGGATATAGTAATTTTTCTTTAAAATAGAGAGCCACATTTTTTGAGACCAACAAAAAAGCTTTATGGAGATGGAAACTTCAAATCAGGTCTTGAGAAATTAGGTAAGATTCCAGAAGGAGCACTCTGGGAAAGATTGAAGTAAGTCGGTGAGGAAATAAGTAAACTCATTGATTAATTAAGTTATGTGTTAACAACGGAACTAAGAAGCTCCCAAATGAGAGCATAATAAATTGTTGCATATAATAAATAAGTAAATAGTATATGCACAAGTAATAAATACATGAAACTTTTCAGCTGTTTCATCTGGAAGGATGTGGCCCTCAACAAGAACACTTGATGTTACCCTCTGGCAAGATACAGCTGGAACTGTGAAGTTGAGTGCCAGTGGTTTAAATTAAGAAACAGCTTGTGATATTAAAATTAAGACACTTTTGAATAAAGCAACAAGACATATCACAAAATTCACAGAGCTATAGAGCCTTTCATATGGTTCAGCAAATACAGGAGCAGGATTCTCTTTATTTATTAATTTGATATGCATTCATTAGGTACCAACTGTCTACCCCATATTGCACTAATTACTAGGAAGATGTAAAAGAAAGCATGGAAAGAGTCCTCTCCCAACAGGTTGCCTAATATCTAAGAGGTGAAATAAAATGTGTTAAAAAAGTGGGAGGAAATTTCTAGACAAAATATGAGAAATTGAGAAATGCAAATGCTACCTACAGTTTTTCTCTCTCCCAGGGGGCTCACAGCACATCATAATTACCTGGCAGAGAGTATCATTCTCATAAGCATTTTGCAATGTGATTGGCAGGGATGCAGAGAATCTAAGCGATCTGCATAAAAACCTTGTGAGCTGAGTGGGAGAACTAGAAATTAGTTTTCTATATGGTATATTGCCAGGAATACTGGTAGGTCCAGGGTCAGAATTCCTCAAGGTTATTTTTTACTCCACTTTTGAGGCATCAGGTGATTCCAGAAAAGTTATTTCATATCTCTGAAATAAGGTTTCTCCATCTGGGGATGATATCCTGGGATATCTAGTTTGTCTACCTCACAGGGGTCCTGTGTGAATTGAATGAGTTGAGCGAGGGGGTAGGGAATTTTAAAGAGCTTCATAATCCACAAAACATTTTGTAAGTATATGGTAAAATATCATTATTGATTGATTGATTGTGAGCCTTACACAATGTAGGTGAAAGGGGAAGGATGTGTTCTGTAAAGACTGACCATCTGGAGAAATCTGCTCTTCCAGTTGGTAAGCATGCCAGTAGGCACAGTGTGAAACTTTGGGTGGCAGAAGAAGTGAGAAGAAGAGCTGAAAAATAGATAAAAAAGCCTCAGGTGCCCAGGCTCAAAACTAGAGGATAATAGAGGCAGCTGTGGAAGTGTCTAGATTACAGAGGATCTGGGCAGCCCCACTGCATCTCTCTCAACTCTGAAAAAAAGCACTGAAGTCTTTCCAATCCCACAAGATAGGTTCATAAATTAACTGAAAAAGAGAGAAAGCCAGCTGGCCCAAATGTGACTCCCTGGTTGTCACAGAGAAGTACCACAAGAGAAAGCAGTAAAGACCATAAAATCGGGGACAGTGTAGAAACACGGGGATCTGGCTGCTCGGTGAGCACCAGCGTGGAACAATGATCATTCCTGGAGACCTGCTCCAGCACAGACAGACACCACTGAATGGCCGATTAATTTCTAGATGATGCCATCCAGCTATGTCATTCCCTCGGAATGTTGATGCCAGGAAAAGTAAGGTGAAAAGTAAAGACTGGCAAAATCACGACCAATTGAGTTTCAATATGAAATGACTAAGAAAACCATGAAGTGACTGGGGTCACCTAGAATGAACTAGAAACATTTTCCACCATGAGAGAGTATAGAAAACCTGACATAGAAGTGAGGTATGGAAAAATTTGAAGCAGAAGATCTGTGTACCATAAAGAAAGGAATGGGGAGATGTTGACAGAAGCAAGTGGATGGCGGGAGCACACTATAGGGCAGGCCCTAGTAGTCTAGCTCCGTGATCCTTAAATTGTAATGTGCACACAAATCACCTAGGGGGTTTGTTAAAATGCAAATTCGGATTTTTACTGGTCTTGAGGGTGTCACTGCATTCTCAGTTTCCAGCAAACGCCAGGTGAGGCTGAGGCTCCAGTCCACGGAGCAAGGGTCTAGGTGACAGGTGACCTAAACCTGAACGAGGCAGTGACAATGGAAACCCAGAAGAGAAGACATGGCTGAGAAGCAGTCAGGAAGTAGAAATGACAAGACTCGGTGACTGATTAGGGAAAGAGGAAACATTCATGATGACTCCAAGATTTTTAGGCCTGGACAATAGGGCGGTTCATAGTGCTATTAACGGAGTCCTTGGTAAATAAAGGTTTGTGCAGAAACACCGCAAGACCTTTCCACATGTGTGTTTTATGCATACTTATTTCTACCAAATTACTGAGACACACTCCTACTGTGTGAGATTGTTTTTGGAGTCGTTTGAGATTGGGATCCATCTCTCTTTGCTTAGTGGGTTTGGGCTACTTTGTTTTCATTGCGCATTGTTCATGGCTTGCCTCTGAATAAACTGAAAATACACCATTAGGGAGACTGGCAGACATGGAATGTAGAAGTACTCTATGGCAGCATGAGAGCTATAAAGGGAGTCCTTCCTAAGTAGGAGGAAAACATGGCGAACACGTGCTTTAAGATTTTCCAAGTAATAGTCCAGAGAGGGCCCTGGACGCCAGCAGCCATCTTCACTCGCTTGTGAGTTTAGCTTTGCGTCCGAGAGAATGATAAAGAGATCAGTAGAGACCTCAGCTTCTGCTGATGCTCAAGAGTCATTATGGGCGCAGCAGAGAGTTAAGAGTGGTCCACGTGGTTGCCAAAAAGCATTCACGGAGAAGAACTTTTGGACATGGTTGTGAGATTCTAGTTCTTGTTTCAGATTCTTAGTGAATTCAGAGCAGATTAGACTCAAGCCCCAATCTGTGCTCTGTGTGCGTGTTAGGAGGGAGGGGGGCCCGAGGGACAGAATGACAAGGGGGGCGGGAAGCGTGGTGTTGTGCTTCTGTGGACTGATTTCCTTAATGCATGGAGGTAGCACTTACAGCAGTTCATGGCTTCCCCAGGAAACCATTCTAAGTGGGCCACGTGCCCAATGGTTTCTATCCCAGTTAAGTAAATAAATGAAATATGCTAATTAGCACCCTATTAGCTCACAGCAGGGAGTAATCCATGGCATTTTGATTGGAAAGAATTCTGTCATCCAAAAGACTGGTCTGTAACAGAATGCAAACTGGCCCAATTTCCTCCCTCCCTTCCCCGTGGCAGTTGTCCAAATGTCTGAGAAGCAGACCTCACAACTGTGTGCAATTCCAAGGGTGTCGCGGGGCTCTATGAGAGCACCTCCTGGCCTCCGCGGAATCTGGCGCTGCGCTGCACTCTGAGAACAGATTGATACAATCCAGAAATGTGGGCCAGAGCTCAGAAACATCGAGCAGGTTTGGGAGGATCTTTAGGGGGCAGCTCTTATTTCTTTCGTTATGAGAATATCCCCACTTTTATTCTCTGGCCCTCCCCGACTCCAATCCAGAATGCATTTCCTTGACTCAGGTAGGCAGGCATGTGGCCACAGTGCGGTTCCGTGGAAGGAGGCCTTCTTATTAAAATGGTAGAGCTGCAGGGTTTCAGTTGGGGAAAGGAAAGCTTGGGTAGGTTCATATTTTTATTGTTTCGGCTGCAGGGAAATTCCACCTAGCTCCTGTTCTCCTAGCCCTATTTAAATGCCTGGATTCACATCTTGCCTATCTCCTACCAGTTTGCAGAAGGAGGGATTTGGGGGCAGCATGGACCCTGAAGGAAAAAGCTCAGGACAAAGACATGTGTTTTCCAATTTGCTCTTTTAAAACATCCACTTTCCAAGAGCTCTGGGTGTTTACAGGGATTGGACATCATGACACACGTGTCAGGTTGCCTCAGAATCTATCAGAAATCCCCATCAGAGTGGGACTTCGGCAATGAAGCTTACTTATATCACAGTGAGGCTTCGAATACTTTTTCTGTTCTTGATACCAAACATTACAGGGATCACCTTGTATTTGCTGACGGCTGCTTAATAAAAGGGGTGGGGTGGGGAGATAAGGTTTTTAATCATCTGAATGTTATAGAGGTAAGTTGCCAGTATTTTTTTTTTTCTTAAGTTTGGTCCTTTGTATGATGACCTACAAGAGCCAAATAGATTATTGAATGCCTATGACAAGCCACATGAAAACACTTTTCTCTGCACGCTCTTGTATTTCCTCCCTGATAAAAAAGTGATGATACTTAAAGTTTAAAATTGTTAATGGAATGTATTGGTTACAAGTACATCACTCTTTTTTCTCCCCCACCCCATACTAGTTTTTCTTTTACCTAGGAAGAGAATCTATTTATCTTGATTAGATATAAATTCAAATCGAATGCTGAATACCAGCTGTTTTATCAGCAGCATTTTAAAATTCAACTTTAAATGAAATCTTTAAGAAAGCAAGTCCAAGAAAAATCTTATAGTAAAATTTGTGTCTCACTCACTAACATTACTGCACTACATTGATTGCAGTACCTGAAGAAATCGTTAGGCACCATATGACAGTGATGTCTGTTTAGAATGTTTTTTTTTTTTTAATCCTGTATTGGAAAATGAAGCACATTACCTAAATGATTCAAATGGCAAAAAAAAAAAAAAAAAAGTCATTCCTAAAAGCCATCTGTGAATTAGCATATGGGCTTCTGGAACCCAACATCTTGGTTCTGTATGTGAGTCAGAAGAAAAAAAAGAAGGAAGAAGGAAAGGAAGAAAATGGGATCCTGTCTTTAAATATGAAACATGGAATGATTTTCTCCAATCAAGGGGACTTCAAAGAGGGAAGACATTCATGACAATGAAGCAGTCAGCTGGACCTCACAGCAGCTTGCCCCAAGACTGGTCCCAAGAGCAGTCACAAAACTCTTAAGTGAGCCAAGACCAGACTCTGCTAATGGAAAAATGTGTTCCTGAACCGGGGCTCTATAAATCTAGGCACGTTCTGTATGCAGTATAGGCTCTGTTGCTTTGGCAAATCTGTCTTGAACTGGAAAGCAGTTGAGTAAGGAACTAAGCGAGAATGGATATGAGTTAAAAACAAGAAGCCTAGCAGTGGTAGCAGCCACTGAGATTACTAGGCCAGTGTTAGTGAGCATTAAAAGACCCACATCGGCACCACTCCCTGCCCCCAACCCAGTTGTCAAAGTGTAACTTTTCTGCTTGGTAAAAAGCTGAATGTTCCTCTTGCATTTATCAGACACTGTGTATCTGGCTTGAATATGTAAGTTGATATAACCTAGCCAAGTCATGCAGATAGAGGGATGACACCTACATGCTTTTATATATTTTGGGTTTCTGGGGAAAATTTTTCCTTGAAATTCACATGTTCCAAATATCTGTCTTACTTTGAGCCTGAATTCAAAATGGAGAACTCACAACCTGGGAGTGAGAACAAAAGACAGAAAGAAACTCTCTGTTGACACTTTAGACGTGGTTGCGAGACCACTCAAGATGACAACCACCCCCACCGCAGTCCCAACTGACAGATTACAAGCAAACATGCCCGCTACCTGATAATTCTACCTGCTAATTACTTGGAAAGATTCAGATACTCAACAACCAACCTGAATGTTTTCGTGAGTTTGAGAACCAATGAGGGAGGGGTGGGGGATGACTATAAAAACCGCACAGTGAAGTTGACCCTCCTCAGTCAAGAGCTGTTGAAATTCTATCCAAAATATTCTTGCAGCATAATGAAGCTTTTCAGGCAGTCAATCTCCCCAGACTTTTGCTTTTGCCAACAGTTACAACAATAAGGAAAACTTTATTAGTGGATATGAGTTAAAAACAAGAAGCCTAGCAGTGGTAGCAGCCACTGAGATTCCTAGGCCAGTGTCAGTGAGCATTAAAAGACAATTGTGTGTGTGTGCTGACTACAGAAACACCCACTGAGCTGTTCGCAACCTCTGCCAAGTGGCAGGTGCACAGTGAATTTCAGATAAGAGAAGACTTTGGATTCCAGCCCTAGAGTGATACTTGGGAGGTGCATGTGTGTCTTTCTGCATGGAGGAGAGCAGAGAGTGTGTGTGTGTGTGTGTGTGTGTGTGTGTGTGTGTGTTAGGGAAGCAAGAAGGATGAAAAGAAGCAGATGAAGAAATGCAGAGACAAGCGGACACTCCTCCTTTTGCTTGTTTTTCTCCTACTTCTTCTCAGTCCTCTCAGTGAAATCCTGGGACCTCTCCCATGGTGATGGCCAACATTAGTGCTGTGGCTGGCTCTGGCTGTGAAAAGAACAGACCCCTGAAGGGATTCCTGGCCATGGAGCACTTACTGAGGCAGAGCTGAGAAATTCAGATGGTGAATGATTTGGCAAGGTCACACAAGTTGCCATTCAAGGTAAGAGTAATTAGTTCATTCATTCAGTGGACATTTCCTGAGTGCCCATTATGTGCTAGATGGTAGAGATACATGGTCCCTATATGTAATTTAAGCACAATCATAGCTGCTATGGAACTCATTTACTAAAAGGAGAAAAAAGCACAGTTCCCTACCTCTAGGAAGCTCATAGTTCTAGAAATAATAACTATCCTTATATCTTTACTTTGTACTGTGACAAAAGCTATTTTATTGTATCCTCACTATACCCCTTATAAGGTAAAGAGTATTATCTCATAAATTTATAATTGGGGAAAATGAGCCTTGACCTTGCTCAACGTCACACAGCTAGGAAGCAGCAGCACCAGAACTTGAAGTCAGGTGTCTTGATTCCTGTGTCTGGGACCATCATCCCTGCTGTCTGGACCTTGGCACACTTGTGAGTTTTGATGTAGCAAAACTCAATTGAAAGTCATACCTGAGATCTCCAAGCCCCACTGGAAGCTGTCCACACTCAGACCACATGCCAGACTCTTATTACAAAGATGCAAGAAGAGACACAAAAAAGACAAGAAAGATTTCAAATCAATAACTTAAATTTACAACTTAAGGAATTAGAAAAAGAAGAACAAACTAAACCCAAAGCTAGTGGAAGGAAGGAAATTATGAAGATTAGAACAGAGATAAATTAAATAGAAAACCAACAGAGAAAATTAACAAAACCAAAAGTAGGTTCTTCAAAAAGATCAACAAAATTGACAAAACTTTAGCTAGGTGAACTAGGAAAAAAGAATACTCAAATTATTAAGATCAAAAATGAAAGTGTGAACATTTCTGCTGATTTTACAGAAACAAGAAGGATGATAAGAGAGTGCAATGAGCAACTACATACCAATAAACTGAATGACCTAGATGAAATGGAAAAGTTCCTGGAAACACAAAACCTACCAAGACTCAACCACAAAACAAATAGAAAATCTGAATAGACTTCTAGCTAGTAGAGAGATTTAACCAGTAGTCAAAAATCTCCCAACAATAACAGCAAAAAGCCCTGAGCTGATGACTTCACTGGTGAATTCTACCAACAATTTTAAGAAGAACTAACACCAGACCTTCTCAAATTTTTTTCAAAAAATTGAAGATGAGGGGCCACTCCATAATTCATTTTATGAGACCAGCATTACCCTAATACCAATGGCAGACAAAGGTACTACAAGAAAAGAAAACTATAGATCAATATCCCTTATGAACACTGGTGCAAAAATGCTCAACAAAATATCAGCAAACCAAATTCAGCAGCATATTAAAGGGATTACTACACCAAGAGCAAGTGGAATTTATTCCTGGGTTGCAAGGATTGTTCAACATAGGAAAATTGACCAATATAAAACACCACATTAACAGAATGAAGGAAAAAAACCCATATGATCGTTTCAATTGATAAAAAAATTCAACACCCTTTCACGATAAAAGCATTCAGAAAACCAGTAAGAGAAGGAAACTACCTCAACATAATAAAAGCAATATATGAAAAAAAAAAACAGCAAATATATCCGATGATGTAAGACTAGAAGCTTCTCTTCTAAGATCGGGAACAAAGCAAGATGCCTGCTTTCATCACTTCCATTCAACATAGTACTGGAGGTCCTAGCCAGAGCAATTAGGCAGAAAAAGAAGTAAAAGGCATCTAAATTGGAAAAGAAGTAAAATGATTCTCCTCACAGATGACTGATCTTACATATAGAAAATTAAAGATTCCACACACACACAAAAAAAACCCTGTTGGAACTAAATAACAAATTCAGCAAAGAAGCAGGATACATAGTTGACACAAAAATCAATTGCATTTTTATACACTAGCAATGAACAATCTAGAAAACGAAGTTAAGAAAATAATTTTACTTATAAAAGCATCAAAAAGAATAATACTTAGGAATTAACTAACCAAGGAGGTGAAAGATTTGCACAATGACAACTATAAAGCATTTCTAAGAGAAATTAAAGAAGACAATTAAATGGAAAGATATCCCACGTTCATGGATTGGGAGACTTAACATTGTTAAGATTTTGATGCTACCCAAAGCAATCTCCAGACATAATGTAATCCTTACCAAGTCCCAGTGATGTTTTTTGTAGAAATAGAAAAATTCATCCTAAAATTCATATGGTATCTCATCATCCTAGAAAGGAAGAAGCTAGAGAACTCACACTTCCTAATTTCAAAACTTACTATAAAGCTACAGCAATCAAAATAGGATGGTACTTGCACAAAGACACACATGCAGACCAAAGGAATAGAACAGTCCAAAAATCCACCCTCATATATACGGTCAAATGATGTTCAGGGGCGCCTGGGTGGCTCAATTGGTTAAGTATCTGACCCTTGATTTTGGCTTGGGGTCATGATCTCAGGGCCATAAGATAGAGCCCCATGACAGGCTCCATGCTCAGCCGGGAGTCCGCTTGAGATTCTTTTCCTCTGTCCCTCTCCCCACTCACGCATGCTCTCTCTCTCTAAAATAAGTAAATAAAATCTTTAAAAAAAAAATGATGTTCAACAAGGATACCCCAACCATTCAATGGTGAAAAGACAGTCTTTTCAACAAATGGTGCTGGGAAAACTGGCTATCCACATGTAAAAGAATGAAGTTAGACTCTTACATTACACCATACACAAAAAGTGACTCAAACGGGCCATTGAGTTGGTCCCCAAATGACCTGAAACATAAAATTCTTAGGAGAAAATACAGGGCAAAGGCTTCATGAAATTGGATTTGGCAATGATTTTTTGGATATCACCAAAGACAAGAGTAACAAAAGAAAAAATAAACAAATTGGACTTTATGAAAATTAAAAACTGTGCATAAAAAAACACTAATAAACAGAGTAAAAATACAAATCACACAGGTCACAGTCAAGCTGTCGCCTAGTACTGCAGCTATCTGAAAGCTTGACTGAGATTCAAGGATCTGCCAAAAAGATTCAATCACATGGCTGGTGGTGGGCGGCCTCAGTTCCTTGTTGTCTCTTGGCAGGAACTATCAATTCTTCACCAAGTGGACCTCTCCATAGGGCTCCCTGAATGTCCTTTCAAAATGGCAGCTGTCTTCTCCCAGAGTAAATGGTTCAAGAGCAAGGAGGAAGCCACATGCTTCCTATGACCAAGGCTTGGAAGCCCCACATTATCACCACATTCTGTTTGTTAGAATCAAGTCACTAAGTCCAGCCCTCACCTAAAGGGAAGAATTAGCTTATATCTTTTGAAAGGAGGATTATCAAAGAATTTATGGATATATTTTAAAATCACCACAGTAATCATATTAAGGTTATAAGAGTGTAAGTAAGTTTTTCTTTATTAACCAATTTTCTGTATTGTATTTTTACAGTAAAAAAACTTGAAAAGATAAACTTGCCTTTCATTATAAACATTATCTATGTATTTCAATGCACTCAGCAAAATTTTGTTCAGAAAAAGATACCTCCAAAGGTCAAATTCAACTCTGTCAATTACTCCTTTGGTCTTTATCACACCCCCTGAAAGTAATACACAGACAGTTCATCCTCAAACGGCCACCATACTCTGAGAGGAAGGAAGATTTGGGGAAGCAAACCTAAAGCACAGGCCTCACATCTCTCTACTCCCTGAGGCATTTTTGTGTCTATCCCTCAGTCCAGGCTGACCTCCACATCAGCCTAGCTGCCCTTAGAATTGTCTTAAGTTGTACGAAAGCCCTGTGCCTTTAGCTTTTCTCGGTTCTTACAAGAAATAGCCATCTGAAACCTGTTAGTAAAAATTTGGTAAATCTGTTTTCAAGGACACTAAATACTATGCCTCTCAGTACCATTTATAAAAGATCCCATCGGAGAGATATCTTTTAGAAGGGTCTGCCAGGAAAAAAATTGCTCCCGTGAAGAATAAGTGCGCTTAGACATCTCTGAGTTATAAAGCTTGACGTTTTCTTTCTTTGTTCTGGCTACAAGGAAACTCACAGTAATGTACTGTCTTTTGCAATTAACATAGGTCTCTTCTTTTACATTATGTTGATTTTACAATACTGTAACCTTATTTTACATCAGCCCTTTATTCAAAGCAATGAAAAGTATTTTTTTTTTTTTTTAGAAAAAAAGCAGGTAGGAACAACCGCTACTATTTTAGTGCTTATTATATGTTAACCACTAGCTAGATCTGTATATGTGTAGTGAGGTCTGCAGTAAAGGAGGAACTTTTATTTTCTTTTCAAGCAATAGAAGTTCAATGTGGGAGTGGTTTACAGTTTTCCGTTCTCCAGATAGAGACCTTTGGAATATCCTATTGGGAGTAGGAGGTTGAGATTATTACCAGGAAAATGTACTGTTAATAATGCAAAGCAAGTTCCTATCCATAGTTTTTTTGGGAGAAAAAAAACTGGATGTCGCCATAAATTTTAATGATCATGAAACTAAGATAGTGAATGTCTTGTTTATTTCTACAATATAAACTAGATTGAGCTTTAACTATGCTATATCTTGGCAGATGTTGAGAAATGTGTTTCCAAAACATAGATTTAGACTGAATTTAGAGCCCACACATAACATTGCTTAAGTTGGAAAAAGCCTACTTTTTGAACAATATACTCTCAGCTTTTTAGCTTGATTGTCTTGTCAGGACAATGATGTTCAGAACATGCATCTGGGTGGGGTTAGGAGCTTCCCTGAAGGAAATACAAATTTCCACTGTCAGGTGGGAAACAACATGGCCTTGGACAGAGGGAGGGGAGGTGTTCACACCCCAATCTCATGCTGAGGACTGAAACGGGTGGGGGGTCTGAAGTGAAAAGCACTGTGATTTCTAGACAGTCTCATGATGAGTGGGACCTCTCCTGCATGGAAGCCAGTGGGGAGCAAAGCAAAGACCTTCAAATGGGGGTCAGAGCCTATAAACCCCAAAAGTAATTACCACTGGCAGTAGTGTATATCATAATTTTTACGCCTTCACTGAACATTTATTGAGGACTTTCTCTTAACCAAGTAGTGTGATTTTTATATATACTTCTAACTGACTTAATGTTATTGGCCACAATACTGGCTTATATTTGTTTTACTCTAAAATGTTTTCCTCAGGGGCGCCTGGGTGGCTCAGTCGGTTAAGTGTCTGCCTTCAGCTCAGGTCATGATTCCAGGGTCCTGGGATCGAGCCCCATGTCGGGCTCCCTGCTCAGCGGAGAGCGTGCTTCTCCCTCTCCCTCTGCCTGCCGCTCTGCCTACTTGTGCTCTCTCAATCTCTCTGTCAAATAAATAAATAAATAATCTTAAAAAAAATTAAATTAAATTAAATATTTTCCTCAAAATAAAAAAATTTAGAACATAAGCATTTAATTGGCCATCCACTATAGTCCACATACTGCCGTATGGATAATACATGAGAGCTGGGGGTGCCAAGGAACAAGGGAGTTGGATGCTGCAGACACTCTCAAAGAGTAGAGCGCATTCTGTAATCTTCACTCCTCTGTTTTTCTCTTCCTGCCATTTATTTTTGGCAAATAGTTCTGATGCATAATAGCTAACAAAGGTAAGCAAATGAAGTGTTCAATTTGCCACAAAGAATGAGAATTATACTCAATCGCTCAAATGCAAGTTTTCCGGCCAGTCAAGGATACAGTAGACCAAACCAAGGGTAAAGATCAGCAAGCAGTAGGGCTTGGTGGGTCTTTTTACATTAAGAAGGACTTCATAAATATCACTGCAGAATGGAAGGGTATGCCAACATTCTTATAAACGGTATCTGTGAGAAACTAACAGCCAGAGGCATGTCATAGCCTGTCTGCTCTTATATCCCTTAGAATGTTAATTCATATCAACCCTATTTTTTTGCAGATTAGGAAACCAGAATCCCAGAAAGTTTTGGGAAAAGCTACTGAATGTTTCCAGCTAAGAATTATTATACAGCCAGTGTTTGGACACAAGCAATCTGACTCTAGAACCCACTTAATGGGTCACTTTAACTGCCTTCAGCTCTCTGTAGTATTATTTTCTTATTCTTCTCTGTATTCAGTTAGACTTCATCAAATAAGGCTCAATGGTTTTGAGCTGGTAGATGGGGTAATGGTAAGGGAGTGACTGGGTCCATGTTTAGAGCAAAGTAGAACTGGGAGAAAAACCTAGTGAGAAATTACCAGTTGCCTACCTCCAACATCCATTTTCCCCTCCTCCTCAATAATAGAATCACCATATAACCATGTACCCAGCTAATAAGTTAACATTTCTGTTTCCTTTTCAGACACGTGTGTCATATGATTATTTTTTTGTCAATAAGATTTATGCAAAATGATCCTTATAAGCACATGGGCATGCCCACTTCATCCCCTCCTCCTTCCTACCACTTAGGACTTGGATAAAATAGTGTGAGCTCCACGGCGATCATGGGCCATCAGATGACCCTGACGATGGGAGCCATATACTGAGGATAGTGGAACAGAAAAACAGGAACCTAGTGCTCTCATGACACTATCAAGTGGTCAAATCAGTCCTAGAAGTTCTACTTCATTTGCATGAGCAGGAAATAAGCTATTATTTTGTTTAAGCTAGTATTACTTTGGGATTTTCCATTACATGTAGCGAGGGATTGCCCTGTGGGTCATGGTTGTATTGAGTTTTTTATTGCCCAAAAGTATCTGACAGAATAAGAGGGATGGGGCCTGAAATCCAGCCTGAACCCCTCAACAAACCATAATCTTGAGATGAAGCTGAGTGCATTTGGATAAAGAGGATACCATTTTCTCACTCATCCAAAGGACTAATCTTCTCCTGGAGGCCATGACCCTATCTAGTGGGGACACCTTTTGCACTATATGGGCTAGCTGAGGTTTCATTTTAACTGATTCAAGTTCAGAGAAGTGAGGTATGCAATGGCATGGGGTTATAGGGGGGTATCTGGAGCAGACATCTTTCAGAGAAATAATAACTACCAGGATTAATTTGCAGGACTTGTATTTTTTCTGGTATTCCCAGAAATAACTTGGAGAAAGGGGATCCAATGGAAAACCGGCCTTCCTACAATCACTAAGATGAGGGCCGAGGGTTCATTTTTGGAAGGGAATGTGACTTTACTTTTTAATCATGGGCTATTGTGCATTCATTACCTCATTTAATCCTCAAAACTACTTTAAATTTGCCATTCTCCCAGTTTTACAGAAGAGAAAACAAACTGAGAGTAAAGAAGTTGTTCAAGAGCACAGCTTAATAAAGGGCAAAGCCAGGACTCTAACCTCGATCTGTCTGCCTCCCAGACCTGTGCACGTAGCCACCACTCTATATGTCAGCCTGGCTGCACCTACCTTGTCGCGTGTCCAAATCAGCGAAGTACTAAATTTGGTTGAGCTTAAGCTTGGTGGAAACTTAAAAACACTTTATGACGGGCCCCGCTGATGTGTGAGAATCCTGTTGTTTAGAAAAAAGAGGTTGCCTCCCTTCTGCAGTTATTTCTGTCTCTGAGAAGACGAACACCCCACAGATGTGTGAGGCAGCCAGGATTCCCACTCAGCATGACACAGCCCACCCAGCATGGAGAAGCCAGGCCCGGAACCCTCTGTGGAAAAGGGCGAGTCCTCTTGAATGAAATTTCTCCTCTGGAGCTGCAGCTTCCTTCCCTCCGGTGCTCAACTCTGAGTTCATCTTGGGATCACCCTAACCTAAGTTATTTTAAGGCAGTATTAATGTTTTATGACTCATTTCCTAGTTTCCTGCTGGGAAAAAAAAAAAAATCACAGCCTAGGCATTCGGTCTCAGACACTGAAAACAGCTGATGTGTAATTTGGAGACGTGTATTTTATTGTGAGTGGGAGGATATGCAAGAAATAGGAAAAGATTTCTGTTGGAGCAATATCTGCTCCTTGTCCTCCCTTTATCTTGGTGCCCCTGCAACCACACACATATACACCTGGGCTTCTGCGGACTTCTGCGCGCACATTTCCTCTATGACTGTAAACTCTCCCCTGGAGACACGAAGTGTTGATACGCAGCAATTTTTGCCTCAAAAAGTTGACTCAGGATCATCTCAGGGATATGTCCTTGGATTATCTTACTTTTTTATTCTCTCGGCATCTTCTTTAGCCTCAGATGTGTGTGTGTGTGTGTGTGTGTGTGTGTGTGTGTGTGTGAATGTGAGTGGGCATTCGTGTGTGTGTGTGTTTAACCATTTGAAATAATATGTATTTCTTCCTCCAAATAAAAGCCAATGCCAAATAAAGAGAATACTAATGTAATTGGCCTAGTACCTAGGTGAGGTCAGTAATGCATGCTTTTGCACGTGGTTGAGAAGAAAGGGAATTGTTAGTATCTCCCTGTGAGGGACACAAAAGGCCCTGGGCTGAATCCATTCCCAGGGAGTTCTCCCACTGACCCCATGCACAGGCAATCCAGTCATTCCTGAGGCATGCTCCTGGGACTACTTCACCCACACCACTCAGAGGGGAGAAACAGGTTTCCTATGGGCAATTGGTGCAAATGGTGCTAAAAATAAAAGCAAAAGCAAAGACAAAACAAACAAGGGGAAAAAAACTAGGAAGAATGGCTTACAAAAACAAATTCTGAAGAGTCACTCACTCCACCCCACGGTTGAGACGTGAGGTGCTAGGGTCAGGGAGCTAGCCATAGTCAAAGCTGTGAGGACAAGTGTACGTTAGAGTTAAAAGGCATTTTGGAGAGCAGAGGTCTGCCACCATCTTACATTTGCATACTGGCAAATCTGTATGAATTTCTACAGACTGGTAGGATTTTAAATATACATCCTAGTGGTGCCTGGGTGACTCAGTTGGTTAAGCGTCTGCCTTCAGCTCAGGTCATGATCCCAGGGTCCTGGGATCGAGCCCCGCATCGGGCTCCCTGCTCTGCGGGGAGACTGCTTCTCCCTCTCCCTCTGCCTGCCACTCCCCCTGCTTGTGCTCTCTCTCTTCTGTCAAATAAATAAATAAATAAGATCTTTAAAAAATAAATATATATCCTAAAGAAAAGTATTTCTTTGTCTCATGTTAGAAAAGAACTTTGGGGGGTTGGGAAAGAACTGACTTTCTTAATCTCAAATACTTAGGTCCCTTTTTAAAAAAATGTTAACAATCGTTGAGGGATGACTTTATGCTAATCACATTATATGTTATCTCATTTACTCATCACATGTTCATACCTGACATTGGTATTATCTTTCTCCCCTTTTAAGGGATAAGGAACCTGAGGCATAGAGACTAAGTGGCCTATTCAAGGCCATACACATTTGAAACAGACCCGTCCTGTCCTAGCACTCAAGTTTTGCAACCAAACTTATGCTCCCAGATGCTTTGTCTAGATTTGTTCAGCAGGAGATGGGGGAAGGAGGTATTAGGGCAGACTATTGGAGCATGTGTTAGGGAAAAAGACTAAAATTGTAGGAGGACCTTCTGTGACACAACGTTCTGTGTACACCAGTAAATGAGAGCATAATTTTCATGATGCACTATCTTAGTACAATAGTTTAAAGACTGCACATTTTCTTTGTAATAACCTTACAATAAACTATTGTACATTTTTCCATAGACCAAAGTGATAAAATTATAAGCTCATGAATGATCACAAACAACTTGTAGATTCCTACTGAGCAAGGCATCATAATGCTCAATAAATTGAAACTATTACATTGTTGTTCTTGTTCTTATTATGGAGACATAGTATCTTGATGTCTTTAGAGCAAAAGCATCTCCACAGTCCATCTCTAACCAAACCATGGAACCTATCAGGGCTAATCTTAAATGAATCTTCTCTTCATTCAATCACCAAACATTTATTGAGGGCCTTCTCTAGGCCTGGCACTATTCTAGGCTCTGGAGATACTGCAGTGAAGGAAATAAAATCCCTACATTCTAGGGATCCTACATTCCAGAGGGAAAGACAAGCTTTGAACAAATAACAAATGTACGTTGTATGTATAGAAAAGGTAAGCTGATTAAGGGACAGAAAGGAGTAGTGCTTATTAGCTGGCCCTAATATAGACAGGGTAGTTGGGGAAGTGCTCCCTGAAGAGGTGATATTTAAGCAGAAACTGGAATGACGTGGCTATGTGGGGGGATGGGCATCCAGGCATGGGAAGCAATGAGAGGGAAAGTCTTAAGGTGGGACCTTCACTTCTGTGTGGTGGGGAAATGGGGAAGAGGCCCGTGGGGTTGGAACACAGTGAATAAGGGAGAAAATGAGGAGATGAGTTGCAGAGTAGACCGAGCCAGGTCTCTTAGGGGCGTCTAGGCCATGCAAGGAAGGCTCTGACTTTTATTCTAGGTAAGATGGGAAGCCCCTGGATGACACTGAGCAGGAGAGTACTTATTATCTGACAAATTTTAAAGAATCACTCCACTCTGGCTGCTATTTCAAAAATAGACCATAATAACTTGTGGTGAGCATGGCATAATGTATAGACGTGTCCAGTCACTGCGTCGTACACCTGAAACTAAAGCAACCCTGTGTGCTAAGTATACTTCAGCAAAAAATAATAATAAATAACGAAACAGACCGTAATATCTAATGATACTAATGATAGGTGACAGCCACTTAGCGGTTTGGAGGTGACCGTGGTACTGAATGTCAACTGCACTGATTGCTGGTGTCTCCACCCTCAGCACACACAGAAACTGAGCCAAGGCAATTCAAACCTGCCCCCGAGGGAAAATGTTAAGGTGGGGGTATATGAATTGAGCAGGAATGTGAACTGAAATCATAAATATGAACTTAAAAAGTATACATGTTTTTTTTTTAAGGTATTTATTTATTTATTTATTTATTTATTTGAGAGAGAGAGCACATGCCTACGAGCCAGGGAGAGGGTAAGAGGGAGAGGAAGAAGCAGCCTTCCAGCTGAGCAGGGAGCCCTGGGGCTGGATCCCAGGACCTGAGATTATGACCTGAGCTGAAGGCAGATGTTTACCCAACTGAGTCATCCAGGCACCCCAGAAAGTTTACATGTTTCTACTGAAGCCATTATGCTACAAAGTAACAGACTTCTGTTCTGGCATAAAGTGAGCGGGCACACCTCCAGAAATCCCAAACTCTTCCCTCCCCTCTGAGATGGACAAGGAGACACTGATGGAGTAACACAGGAATGGTCCAACTGCAGAGTGAGCTGGTGATTATTTATTCGCCTCAGATTAGGGCCAGGCGAGAAGGGGAAGAGGGAAGGACAGGCATGAAAGGAGAAAGCCAGGGTGATGGGAAGCAAAGTGGGTCTGCAGGAAATTTACTAGGAGGAAATTAACACTGCAGGCCTATGAGGCACCAGGCTCCACACAAATGTGATCTTGTTTAACTGGCACAACAACCCTGTGAGGAAAATGAGGCTCGGATATGTTCAATAGCTAGTCCAAGGTCACGCAATTGGTGAGTGACAGAGCAGACATTTAAGATCAGGCTTTTTACTTTTTCCCCAAAGCGTGTGCTTTTTTATGCAACATCTAGTTATACTGATGGAGTAGGCACAGCAACAGTGAGAAGATTGTCCTAAATAAATGTAAAAATAAATCTTGGGCTATTCATCACCCAGGGTTTATAAACAAGCCATCTCCCTGTGGCAGGACCAAGCTGCAGAGAAATCTCAGTGCACACATAAAAAAGCATCATTTAGTTTACAGTGCCCTCACCTGCTGGATGAGAGGGGTGGGGTGTAGAGGAGGAAATATCCCCAAAACTCTTTTACCTGGAACCCAATAAATAAAAAGGGAAACAGAATTCCAGCTGATGAAAAAAAGACCTCTCACATCAAGCTCTCCCTTTCATGCAGGAAACATTCATTGTTAGTTTTAACCAATTCTTATTAAATCTCTACCTACTTTGGAATTCTACAGAGAACCTAAATTGCAAAATGTTTTTAAATCATAGTCAGCAGCCTGAGTCCACCTCCATGAATATCATCATCACTGGTTAATGCTTTCTTTTATGCCTTCATTCAACGAATGCTTATTGAACATCAATTTTGTGCCAGGCACTGGGATAATTTGACAAAGAAATTTCTAAATCCTGCTGGTGTTCATTCTGAAGCAACCAAGTCTCCCTGACACATCACTAATTCTTAAAAACAAATACCGACCAGAAAGATCCCCAGTTAAATTGTATATAAAATCTACTGCATTTGGAATTTGGAAATTTACACGATATGAAAAAATATGACATACCATTTATTGCCCTTTATTTTTCAGTAGTCTTGCATCTTGTTCTCATTCTCTTAAGTCTGGTTATTATTAAGTAGAGAGCATTCTCAGCACACTACAGCATATTAATTTCCTTTGGCAAACTGTCAACTGGAATGACTGATTTTTATGTGTGGTTGGCATGTGCGTGGACAGAGGCAGAGGTTGCTAAAGCTTCCTCATGAGTTATGAAACTCAGGCCTGAGTGTGGGGAGATGAGAATCCCTTCATGGACCAGTGCTGCCCATCTGGCTCACCACCTTCTGGTTCCACCAGCATCTCCGGAGTTAATATTTGGAGGCCCTCCAAGGAAATGTTCTCCGTGGCCAGTACCCCATTGAACCTCAAGTCATGCTGCTGGAATTATTCACACCAGAAGAGAGTATGGATTTATCTCGAAGGCCATCACTGTACTATTAGACCAGGGTGTGCTCCCTTCCTGGAGTTCTGCATGTCAGAGACACTAATCCTCCTGCCTGAGGAGGATGAAATCAGGCCAAGGTGACCAAACTGCCAAACCAGGCAGCCCCACATTAGTCAGAGACCTCCCTGGGATAGCTAGATACAGAGAATGGAGAACTTTGGAACAAAGACCACCACAGAGCCAGTGGTGAGCTATAATACATTAAAAACTGGAATCACCGTGTTGAAGTTGAGAGCTGAAAGGGAGCTCTGTCAACCTCTCATTTTACAGATGAGGAAAGAGCCATCCAGAGGAAGTAGGTGCTTTCTCTAAAGACATTCCACCTTGAATTGCAAAGCCAGGCCTGGACTCCACGACCCTAGATCTCCCACCCCAGCTGTGTATTTGGAGCCATCATGAGCAAATCTCCCTGGTGCTGTGTTTTCCAGAGCTGTGTTCTCGATGCACTGTCCAAGAAGCCCCCAATAACATGGTAGCTGATAACATGTGTAGGCCTCTCCATAGGTGCTTCTCTCCCCAACCCTTTTTTTAAATAATCTCAAACTCATAGAAAATTTGTACATAGAGTACAAAGAGTTGTTTTCCCTAAACCATTTGAAAATAAGTTGCTAACAGGATATCCTGAATCCCTAAGTACTAGAGTTTATACGTCTATAAACACAGATAAATCTCCTATATCATTTTTCAAATTCTCAATATATTTCTCTTATATTATCAAATACAATCATCAAAATTAGGAAATTAACACTGATACATTACTACCATCTACTCCACAGATCCCATTCAAGTTTCCTGTTTCTGAAAAACATCCTTTAGAGCAGAAGAGTCCAGTCAGAATCATGAAATATACATGTAGTTGTTACAGCCTTCTTCAACGTGGAATGGTTCCTGGGTGTTTTCTTGACTTCCATGACCTCGACACTTTCAAAGATTCCAGGACAGTTTTGAGGAATGAACTCCCTTTATCTTTGTCTGGTAAGAGTCAGGTTTTTACACTTTGGGCCAGAATATCAGAGAAATGATATATAATCAGGCTGCACATGATTTGGGCTTTTCTTACTCCTGATGATGTTACCATTGATTACTTACTTAAAGCCAGGCTTCTCCACTGAAAAGTGATTTTTCTTCCTTTTCTAATTAGTAAGTATTTTGTGAGGAATGATTCAACCTACACAGTTGTCCCATTCCTCATCAAACTTTCAATGTATTCATTCAGTTACATATATCAGCATGAGTACACAGATTCCTAGTTTATTCAAAAGGTTGTATATAATCTGTTAGCAGTGTTATTTGTTTTGATCCTCACGTTGTCCCAGGATTGGCCAGTGAGAGCCCCAATCAAGCTGGATCCTGTGTCCTTTTGGCATGTTCTCATCATTCTTTGAACTGAGTGCTTCCAAAACAACCAGAATTTGCAGACTCATCTTGTTCTTTTCCTGCCCAGCTACTGAATCAGCCAAAGAGCTGGGTGTTTGGTATGTTTGTTGCTATAGGTCTGTGACCCTCGGTGTACAGGACTGGGAAGTATATATATACACACACCAAAAACAAAAACAAAAACAAAACAAAACAAACAAACAAACAAAAACAAGGCATACTCTTATATTTGTTCCTGAATCTCTCTCCACATATTGAAAATCATGAGTTCACATTGAAACCCCAATTCTAATACAACACTATAGTGTTCAATTTCATTTTCCCAATCCCATGTGTGGAATTCCCTTTTCTAGCAGTGGAAAATCTGCTTCACATTATACTGAATATATTTACTTATCTGATCAATCTCTACTGCGGCCACTGCAGTCTTCTCCTGCAGACACCTGCCTCCTGTGCTTGAACTCTGACATCACATGGAGACACTTCTGTGGGCAGCCCTGCTTGCCTCGCTTTAACTCTAACACCCCAAACTGGGCTGTGACCAGCTGTGTGGACACTTTTCTCCGCCTGTTTGGAAGGCCCACAGAAGCTTCCTCTCACCTCCTGGAGACAACTGGTAGGGGGTGCCTGGGCAGCTCGGTCGGTTAAGCATCTGACTCTTGATTTCGCTCAGGTCATGATCTCAGGGTCATGAGATCAAGCCCTGTGTCAGGCTCCCTGTGGCTCCATGCTGGGTGTGGGGGCTGCTTAAGATTCTCTCTCTCCCTCTCCCTCTGACCCACCACTCCGCTCTCTCTCTCTCTCTCTCTCAAAAAAAAAAAGACAACTCCGTAGATTCAGCCCTCCCTAAGGGCTTTGTGGAGAATTGTTCAGGGGGGAAAATGAAAAAAAAAGAAGAAACCCTCCTCCCCTTTTTTTTCCACATGACCAACTCTGATCCTCAGCTCCAGCCTCACACTACTCCATAGTCTCCCGAATCCCCCATCACTCCTTTCTAATGTGTAAAATGGCATGAATCCCATTGTATGGTAATCATTCGTACACGTATCTGTCCTTCTCACTGACTCTGACCTACTTGAGGCAGGAATTATATATAGCCTACTCATTTTTATACCCATGATCCAGAATAATACTTGACATAGAGTAGGGACACAATATATACTTGTTGAATAAATTAAATATTACATAAAAGAATGGATGAACACTTAAGTTATAACCATCTATTCACTCCTTAGAAGCATTTTCCTTTTAATTAATGTCTCTTAAAGATTAAATGTTTTCTAGAGCCAAATGAACAAAATAGTTTGGTTTGGTAGGAGTAGATAGACCTTAGTCCATGAGTCCATTTGGGCTGCCATAACAAAAATACCATAAACTAGGTAGCTCTTAAACAACAGAAACTTATTTCTCACAATTCTAGAGGCTTGAAAATTCAAGATCAAGTTGTTAACAGAGTCAGTGTCTGCTGAGAGTCCACTTCCTGGTTCATAGACGGCTGTTTCCTTGCTTTGTCCCCACATGGTATAAGGGGAAAGGTTGCTCTCGGGAGTCTCTTTTGTAAGGACACAAATTTCACTCATGCGGGCCCTATCCTCACGATCTAATCACCTCACAAAGGACGAAATTCCTAATACCATCACGATGGGAGTTAGGATTTCAACATATGAATTTGGGGAGAACACAGATACTCAGCCTATAGCAGTGGGAATGATATTTTTATACAGGAACTGGGGTATTTTGGATCTTTCAAATCAACTATTCTGTAGGAGCTCCTTGCTTTGCCATCTTGAGGAGTTAGCCATGTAATAATAAATGTAATAAATTCTGTGTTTACAATGCTTGAGGTACTTAACAAAAAGGTGCTCTACCTGATGCCTTACGTTTCTTCTTTTCTACCTTTCCATAAGTTACTTGACCTTCCAGGCCTAGGTCACCCCTTATGCCATCCAACTGTGACTCTTTCCTCAATGACTGTAATCCATATGAACTCCTGTTGCCTGAATTTCTATTGCACTGATAGTCAGTACAACAAAGCCAGCACTATATTTTTATTTAAATTATCTCTCGAAATAGGCTATAAATACCTTGGAATTAGTGACCATCCTTTTACTTTTTTGTTATTTCCTGCAGTGTCTAAAAAAAATATTAGGTGCCTAATAAATATTTCACTGATTGATTGGTTGATTGATTAACATCTGGTAAGTGGCAAGAGTGGTGTTAGTAGTCAATATCCTTTAACCTATCGTTTTAATACATACCTACTACTTTGAATAATTTCAGCTGGCTCTGGGACATAGGGGCTCTCTGTGGTTGTCTGGTACCTGGTCCAGAGTGTGAGAGCCTAATAAGTGAGATGACTAGGGATTTAATCAACTGCTCAATAATGGGAACAGAATGGTCTCTCTAGCCATGGGCTCAAAATTGGGTCAAGACAGTATTTTTTAGAAATGTATTATATTAAAACTTATTGTGCCAAAAAGAAATGAGCTATCAAGCCATGAAAAGATATGGGGGAATCGTAAATACACACTGCTAAATGAAAGAAGCCAATCTAAAAAGTCTACATACTATACAATTCTGATTATATGACATTGTGGAAAAGAGAAAGAATGGGGACAATTATGACACCATTATGCAATGAAAAGAAGGACAAAGGTAGGTGACAGAACCCTGTTATTACTAAAAGACAATCTAGAAAACAAAACCAGAGTCATAGGATATTTATGGGAGGCAGGCTACATGCCAACCACCACAAGAAGTATTCAAATAATGGGACATTATCTCATGTAATCTCATTTAATCCTTATTTATTCCTCACATAAATGTGTTTTTAACCCATTTTAAGATGAGGAAACTGGGGATCAAAGTTGGTAGGTGGCTTGTCCAATTTGATTAATTCAAGAAAGCAGGGTTGTCTCCAGTGGACCAAGGAGTGTGTTACACTGAGAAGATCCTACAATAAGTAAGGACCATCTTCTGTAGACCTGACAATTTTAAGAGAAGGCAGCCATCCAACCCACTAACCATATAGCATTCAGGGCATAGGAAATGGAGAAATGCATGAAACAACAGACTTCACTTGGAAGGCATAAGAAGGCTCCATAAACAAGATAGCATTAGAGCTGGGACCTGAAAGATGAGTACAATTTCTAATAAGCATGAAATGTAGGACAAAGTATTTCTGATGGGAATAATGGCAAAGGCAAAGAGGTGTAAAGAGCAGGAGGCCCAGAGTAGATGAAGTATGGCCCCAAAGAGAAATAGAGAGCCACTGCATCCCTTGAGGAGGAAGGTTACACAGTTCAATATATAGTTTTGGAATATTATTTGTGGCAAATATCAAATGTCCTTTGGAATATCACTGTGACAGTGTGGGACTGCCAATTAGAGAGAACCAATGCTGGGGACAAGGAGACCAGAAGGAGGCAAGGGTGCTACAATGACATCCAACAAAGGCAAAGGCAGAGCAGGGTTTATGGAAGGATAAAGCAATCAAGTCAGAAGTACTGAGGTTTTGGGCACCTGGGTTGCTCAATCCATTAAGCATCTGACTCTTGATTTTGGTTCAGGTCATGATCTCAGAGTCATAGGATGGAGCCTCAAGTTGGGTTCTGCACTCAGTGCAGAGTCTGCTTCTCTCCCTCTCCCTCTTCCCCTGTTTGCTCACTCTTTCTCTCTCAAAAATAAATAAATAAATAAAAATTTTTTTTTAAAGTACTGAGGTTTTACTCAGAAAAATTATAGTACACTCTTCAAATTGCTTCTGAGTAACTTTTATCTCAAATGTTTGTCTAAATATCATCTCAGTGAGGTCACTTCTAACCACCCTATTTAAAATTGCAACTTCACCTCAGAGTCCCAATCCCCTTCATGTGCCTTACTCTTTTTTTCATAAAACTTATCAATATAACTGCTAACATTCTATATAATTTACATTTATAATTGTTTATTGTTTTTTTTTCTGTTTGTCTTCCCTCACTGGAATAGAAGTTTCATAAAGAAAGACATGTCTGGGAGCACCTAGGTGGCTCAGACAGTCAAGCATCCAAATCTTGGTTTTGGCTCAGGTCATAATCTTGAGTTTGTGGGATCCAGTCCTATGTCCATCTCCGTGTTCTCTCTGCCCCTCGCTGCTCCTGTGCATGCTCTCCCACTCTCTCTCTCAAATGAATAAATAAAACCTTTCTTTAAAAAAAGAAAAATATGTTTGTTTAGTTTATTGATTATTCCAAACACCTAGAGCACAGCCTAAGACATAGTAGATGTACAACGAATATTGCTGAATGAGTGAATGAATGCGATTGTGCGTTGACTCATGCCCAGCAGTGCTTTAACGTAAGCAACTGCGATAGCATAAGCTCTGTAGGGTACTAAGAGATAAAATATTCTTTACTAAAACATTTATACATGTAAGTAGGGAGAAGTAACTAGAAAAAGGATCCATGATTAATAAAGGAATATAACACCAGTCAAGAAGATCGTATTTTTACATCTACTAAAACCTTCTTTGGTACTAATATTCTTGTAGATGGTAGTGATTGATGACAAGGAGAGATGCTTTAGGTGTGGGGATTGAGTCAAGGCAGAAATCCATGACAAGATTTGAGAAGTGATATTTATCACTTTAGCATGCCAGATTTATTTTTTATATATTTTATCTCAATTAATTTTTGTAAAAGCATGTCATCACTGTAAGGTATTGCTATTTCTATTTAACGGAGGAGGAAACTGAGACCCAAAAAGGCAGCCAGCTTGTCCAGTGACATAGTTCGAACAAGTGCATCCAGTTTCAATGCCTGTGTGCTTATCGCTATGCCAAGAAAATTGTAACAATAACCAGGAAAAAAAAATTTTATTGAACATTTATTCTGGACCAGACACTGTGCTCCTCACATTACAATAGCCCTATAAGATGGTTAACTTTAGTTTACTGTTTTACATATGGAAAGCCTAGCAAAGAGAGTTAAAATAAATTGTTCATGAGTGCATGTCTAGAAGGTTCTAGAACTAGGACTCAAACCCAGACCTCATGGACTCTAATGCCCATGCTCATAACCACTACACCATATTGCCAAGTGGAAAACAATGATAATGCCAGATGGAACAGGCTGAGGTTTTGCTGATGTAGGGGAAAGAGAACTAGTAAAAGATCGGTTTCCACAAGGCAAGTGCAAAGAGATAAACATTTAGCAAATTAATGCAGTAATTTGAAGGGTAGTTTGAGCAGATGCCATGTGGAAGTTACCAGAGAAAACATCAGTTCTTTAAGCCAAATGGTATTTTGAGAGTATGAAAAGAATGTAATTATAAGATTTTTTTACCATAAAAACAAATCCATATACATAAACACTTAGCTAGAAGGAGGACGGGGCATATTGCTGAGAATATTACATTAAACAAGTCTTTTACTAATTAATAAGATATTGGTCACCGTGAAATTACAAGTGCTCAAATGCAGTGATCTTGGCATTTGATGTACGATTACTGATGTTAATGTTTGTATAGGAATATGAATCTTTCCACTCACTTCTCCCAGCGGAGGGTCCTGTGAGGCCATGACAGAAGCCGAGAATGTCTCATCCGTGGCAGTTTGGGGCCCGCCAACTCAGAGAACAGAGCCAGGAGCTGTGCAAGAAAAAAAAGTCTGAAGGGAGCTGAAATCAGTCCCCAAAACAAGGATGCCATGGCAGAGACCAGCAACTGCCTACAACAGATGCTGTGCTTTTCATGTGAGCAGATTTGCCTCTTGCTTTTATCTGCACATTGAGATGTATGAGATCTAAAGGGCCAGGTGGTAAAGGGAAGGAACTTAAGAGCTGACAAAGAAGGCTGACATATATGAACTATCTTACTGGACGATGAATAATTCAAAGGCCGTAAGTAAAGCTAATCCATCTTTGTTACCCCAGCTCCGGGTGTGGGCGTAACAAGTTGCTCAGCAAAAGTCTGTTGACTAAAGAAGGACTGGTCTCATTGATCAACACACCTGTGATGATTTTTTGACTTTAATGTGCAGCTTGGACACGCCAAGGGATAAAAACCAACTACTGAAATAATCAAACATCCCTAACTGCCTATATATAGCTCAGTTCTCTCCTGCCATATTAGGAGATGATAACCAGAAGCAAAATTCACTAGTCTGACACGAAGGTTGGCCTAAGTACATTGGGTCTCAGTGCCTCATGTCAGGTACTCAGCAGATATTAAGTGTAGGTGTGCACAGGACAATGTGGAAAGAATAGGACACATTCACACTGACCATTATGGGAACTAGATGCACACACACACAGAGGAGAGCTCTCTAATGAAGAGCCATCTTCGCGTTAAACAGTGAGGAACACTCACATCTCTTCCCACACAGTCCAGCCTCCTCACTTTGAGGAATGGAAAAAACAAATGCTTTTCTCATTCTATCGCATTTATTCTGCAAGCAGTCACCATCTCTGCCGTCGCCCTTCTGAATGCCATGCTCAGATGGAAGTCCCTGTCTTTTTTTGCACTGTGTAAAAAAATAGTAAGTTAGAAGTGGAAATAAAGGCAAAACAACAATGGGGCAAAAGCAAAATAGCAGAGAAATACTTGACGGAGTGGAATCTAACAAACCGATTTGGTAGCTTATATTTTGCTGGTCATTTGCAAGTCCATCTTAGGAAAGTTAGAAGTTAAAAATACCGTAAAAGATCACGTGCACAACACATAATTGGTACTCGGTGAATATTTGTCGAATTACTAAATTTCTCCCAGCTTTCACAGGACCGTGCCAGATGGGAAGATTCAGCGTCATTGTGACAACAGGGCCAACTCTGCTCCCCTGGCTTCTGTCACACCACGCGTAGCTGATTCTCATTCTTCTTCTCACCCGGTCTCCTTCATTGGCATTCTCTTCCTCTATCCACTCAAAGATGCTGTATCCCCCAGGGGACTGAGCTTAGCTTCTTGTTCTTCCTACTACACACACTCCGTGTGTGTGCTGAATCTGGCCTTAGCCCCAGCCTACGTGGGAAAGATCCCCACGTCTCCATGTCCAGCCTGGACTCTCCCCTGAGCTTCCTGTGTCCTCGCATTCCCTGTCCTCTCCTGCTGTCCTTCCCCACGTCCTCGTCAGCTCTCTCCTGGACCACTGCAGTGTCGCTCATCCTCTCCCTCAGTCTTTCTTCTCAAATCCATTCCACCCAAGCTGCTAAACGCAAACTAAACCATACTAGTCACTCACCTCAGTTTGAATCCCCCACCCCCAACCACTACCTATGGCAGACCACTTCACCTCCCTAGTGTGGCAACCATGTGTCTCTGCTGCCTTTTCTACCCTCTGCTCCATTCTTTTTTTTCTTTTTTTTAAGATTTTATTTATTTGTCAGAGAGAGAGAGACAGAGCACAAGCAGTGGGGGAGCGGCAGGCAGAGGGAGAAGCAGGCTCCCCACTGAGCAAGGAGCCCAATGTGGGACTCGATTCCAGGACCCTGGGATCATGACCCGAGTTAAAGGCAGACATCCCTGCTCCACTCTTTATCTCACTCTCTAATCACTAGCAATTCAGGCTGCTTGGGACTCCATGCTGTTTCATGCCTCCCAGTCTTTGCCTTCATTGTTTCCCTAAACCCTACTCCCTTTCAAAGATCCAGTTCCAGCAGCTCCTCCTGCCCTGAGGCCTTCCTGACTTCCCCGACCCCCTGTGGACAGGGCAGGCACCCCTGATCCCGCGTTACCCTGTGTCATACCCCGGGCTATCACTGAGTTTGCCACACTGCCTTCACATGATCTGTGAGCAGCCCTTCCTCCTCCCACAGAATCTGCACTGAGACAGGAGTAAGACCGGACTTCCTTCAGCTTTGGGTATTCAGCCCATAACGCTGGTCTCTGGTACAGAGGATAAAAAAAACTCAGCAAGTATCTGTTGAATACAACCGAACTGATGGTTGCAGATGTGTGCATTAATTAGCATCTCAACAGTCTCTGAGCACATGACGACTAGAGCACAATCAATTATTCCATTTCCTAAATTCCCCTGAGGAAGGAACTTGCCCCACTCAATGCCATTCAGAGGCACAATTGCTTAACTGATACGGCCAAACAGGGCCTCAAGTACTGAGAAAAGTTCCATTTCCCTCAGCCGGGAAGGTTCTGAGCCACACAACATGATGCTAGAATCCTCGTCACCTGGCCTGCCACTTTGGCGATTGGGGCCTCTTGTTGTTATGACGTGATGCCTAATTAAGCATACTTTGAGTAACAGCGTCACAGCCCAGAAGAACAATTCTGCCACAGGTAGACTTCCCATTAACTTCACCGGAATTCCCATTTCTCTGTCTCTGCCCTGTGTGCAGAAATAAATTGCCGATTTTGTTGATGCAAGCACATTCTCAAACAACTTGCAACTATTCCAAATACCAACAACCACGTGAGGAGGGGGAGGAGATGAAATGTAGTTTGTGGGAAGTAAATTCTTGATTATGTTGGAATTAAAGGGTATGTGCTTTGCTGCATTCTCAAGAGTTCCAGAGAAGAGGCACAGCAGTGTTTTACCCCTCTGTCAAACACAGGGCTGGCAATTTACTGTGCAAAATAAACAGACGGAGAAACATAGAAAGGTGGTATCTCTCCTTTTTAACTACATTCCTCAAGGGTCATCACGAAGAGAGAAGTCATAATTATAGCAACAGAGCGGGGCTTCTCTTGCCTCTTGGAAAGCTTTATAGGCCAGTTGTTTACTGCTAACTTTTGGTGAAAGACTAGTTTAAGTATATCAAAATTTTATGGCCCGAGCGGGAGCCATTACATATGGAAACTGACCTGACTGTTAGTTACCAGGGGCGCCAGAGACTGGTATTGAAAAAATAATAATGTGACTATTGCAAAGAGAGAACAAGATTGTCCTAAGAGATCGTTTTGAGGAATCAAGGCACTAGTTTTCTGCCAGCTCGATGTGCAGGGACAATATGTGTGTTGACCCCACTGAAAAAGAGAAAAAAAGGAAAGAAGCTCTACCCTGAGAATTGGTGAGTTGGCATACATTTATAGAGTTGGAAACAAGTCACGGCTAGCATCCAGGGCTCACCTTGAGGTTACTGAATAGATATGAAATAAAACTCCAAACAGCCCGATGTGTACTAAAGACTGGCTGACATTCAGCTCTTTGCCGAGCTGTTACAGATACACAAATGGTGGTGAATGCTGTGATGTCCAAGTGTTCTTAATCCCCTCTGTTCCTTCGTGGCTTTTCCCATGGTCAAGAGCTTCATCCAATGGGGCGCCTGGGTAGCTCAATTGGTTAAGCAACTGCCTTCAGCTCAGGTCATAATCCTGGAGTCCCAGGATCGAGTCCCGCATCGGGCTCCCTGCTCAGCGGGGAGTCTGCTTCTCCCTCTGACCCTCCCCCCATCTCATGTGCTCTCTCTCGCTCTCATTCTCTCTCTCTCAAATAAATAAATAAATCTTAAAAAAAAAAAAAAAAAAAGAGCTTCATCCAAGGCATTATCCTTTCAGACCTGTTGAACCAGGCTCCTACCTGAAGACTTTCCCTTTTCCAATCTCTTCGTTCCAACCTGACCTTGGTTGTGTAGACCTTAAATACTATTTGGGTAGCGCAAATATCCACCCACTTCCACTCTTTTAGGGAGCTGTTGGGTCCCTCTTAAACCCTATGTTTCAGGCTGAGGGGAAGATGCTCCTAATCATAAATACTCCCTCCTAGACACAGGGGTAAGTGCTTCACCTGGAGGGGACTAATCATGGCACTCCATTGCCTTTGCCACAGTCGGGGTACATGCTCAAAATTTTTACTGGTATGGAATCAGCAAAATTTGAGACTTCTGCACAGATGGATTTACTGTGAAGCTAAAGAGGTTGAATCCTTTGGGCGCATTACTAGAACAGGCTCTTGGGGGTCTTGGACATGCTGGGAGTTATAGAGTGTCCTAGTGCGGAAGGAGTGAAGGTTGCAATCATGAGCATTTTGATGTAGGCACTGCTGGTAACTCACCTAAAAAAAAGTCTCAGAGGATGGAGACCTGAATCTTCAAGGCTTCAATAATTTGGTGAGGTTTTTTTTATTCTAAATAATTTCTAATTTATATATGTAAGTTTACATCCACAATTTTCTATTCTTTTTCTTAAAGAGGGCCCCTCAAATTATATAAATGGCAGGCTACTATTCCAAAGCACAGCTCTATGTGTATCACTCTTCGAAATCTCCTCTGAGATATGTCTCATCCCCAGCCACCTTCCTCACGACCCTCCTGCCCACGTGCATCCCGGGTTCCATCCTCCCCACTTCTTCACTCCTCCAAGGTCCTGCACTTTCCAGCTTAGTCTATGCATACCCTTTCCACCTGGGAATGCCCACTGGGTCAGCCAAAGACCGATCCTTCAGGCCCTGAGAAAACCCCACCTCCTCCATGAGGTCATCCCGAATTTTACTTTTACTGTCTCTCCATGCTCCTTGTAGAAAATGAATGAATCTTTGCTTAATGAAATTGGATTAGGTTAGGATACTCATCGCAATGGGCCTTGCATTAGTTACCTGCGTGTCCATTTTATCGTCTTTATGAACTTCTGGAGGGCAAGACTCTATTTGCTTCAAGTTTACATCTCTACAGCTCCTATCATGGCTGTGCACAAAATGAGAGCTCAACAAATAACTGAACTGAATTGAAGAGATGTGCTCATTAAATGGTTGCCGATTGACTAGGGGATTTCTATTTTGGCACATACATCCTGAGCTCAGAGACCTGGTGTGCTGCCATGGAGGCAACCGTTTCTTTCCATTTTTCAGGTTTTCCTCCTTCAGCACAAGGAAGCGCACGGTGGGAAAACAGGTATAGCAGTCTTGTACTATCCGGAGTGGAAGCTGAAGTCCTGTTTAAACGATTTCCCTTCGCCTCACAATCCCAGCCCCCAATTATAACTCATTATGCTCCTGCGAGTCCCTGCCTAGCACGGGTTATTGGTTTGTAATATCCCCTGGCAATCAATATCTTACCTCCTTACAACTTTCACTAAACAAACCTCGCTGGAGGGTATTTGAAGAAAGGCATAGCCAGGGAACGTGACGGGTAGACCGGCAAAGCAAAACCACTTTTCCAAACCCTCTGTTGAGGGAATAAAAGCCATCTATGTAAATAAATAGCAAGGCCAACCACTTTTCATAGTGGTTAATCTGCTTCTACTCAGTGTATGTGAGGAGAAAACAATGAAGATTGTAAATTGCACACGGGCCTGGATTGCTCAGTTCAGATTCAAGGCATATCACTTGGGGTTAGCTGGGGGCGATTTGTTAACCATCTGTTAGTTTTTGTTCAAAGAAAAAAGTTGTTCTTCATGCAATTTTTAGGTCCAGATCTACCTGGCAGGGCCTTTGCTGTATTGTATGGACTTGTTACAAGGATGCTGTTTGCCCCAGAATATTTCCTTTGTAAGGCTGGAATTTGAAGCTCGTTCCTTTCGCAAGCTCAGGCCGCCAAGATGAGGAAGGCATCTTTCTTTCCTACTAGCCCCAGGTATGTATCTCACAATGCAGAGAGAGTAGCTCAGACAATCAGGGGAGTAGCTAGAATCCACAGGCAGACACGGAAAAAAAAAAAAAAAGAAAAAGGATTCCATTTTGGGCTCGACCTCTGCCTGGTCCAGGAAGATTGAGTTTGCTATCGGTGTCTGAACAAGCTCCCAGGGGTTAGTGAGCTCTCCCATTCGAGGCTCCCCTTTGTCACAGGGTAAAGAATTTATTAGTGAAAAATTTCAATTTCAGACCTTAAAATTGTCTTGCTTGGCCTCAAGTTCTGTCCATACCATGTATTTATAACACACTTCCTATCATTGTTTGAACATCTTTTTTCACCCTGTAATCCCTTCCATGTTTGTTTATAAAGGGATTTTGCTTTAAAACAGAGGAATTATTACTTCATTTGAGCGGTTTTATCCAGTGTCCCAAAGGATTCTTAACAGGCTCATGGTAGTTCTTAATGGACTTAGCGGGGAAGGCAAGCTGCGCATGCGCAGTGCGCAGGCGCTGGTCAGTCGGCCGAGCTCAGAGGGCGCTGCGCCGGCAGCCCACGTGGGGGTGGCGTATGTGCATCACTACCTTCACTTGCTAGAGCTGCCACAGGAAAGAGCCACAGCCTGGGTGGCTTGAAACAACAGAAACTTATTGTCTCACCATTCTGGAGGCTGGAACACTGAGACCAATCCATCGGCAGGGTGTCTTCTGACTGTGGTAAGGACGGGTGGATTCGGTTCCAGGCCTCTCCTCTCTGCTTTCATCTTCACATGGCATTCTTCCTGTGTGAGTGCCTCTGTGTCCAAATTTCTCCTTTTTATAATGATACCAGTTATATTGGCTTAAAGCCCACACTAATGATCTCATCTTAACTAGTTACATCTGTAATGAACCTATTTGCAAAAAAAAAAAAAGGGCCACATTCTGAGGTACTTGGGGTTTGGACTTCAACACAACGATTTGGGGATGGAGACACGATTCAACCCATAACAATCACTAAGGAGACGCCGGGAGGCCCTTGGAAAAATCCCACCCCATGGGTCAAGACTTTATGTCATTTATCAATGACAATCTAGACTAGGCTATGCTTTGGTAAAAATAACTCATGGCTTAACATACTAAAGGTTTGTTTCTCATTCATGTCAAAGTCTGATGTGGGTCTGGTAGCCTTCTTAGGGATAGAGGAGAGAGACAACTTTCCTTTAACAGTGAGTCAGGGATCCTCCAGGCTGCTTTCACCTTGCATCTCCAACATCTCAAACTTCTTCCTTTCCAGCCTTGCAAATGGACAAGAAAGAGCATGGAGAACTCACCCTTGTTCTCAACTGCTTTAGATTAGAAGTGACACATATCATTTCTACTGCAAGTGAATAGACCAGAATTCGTCATGTGATCTCAACTCAACTGCAAAACAGGCTGGAAAATATAGAACAGCATATGGGTGTTTGGTGAGCACAAACTACCCTTGCTAAATCTTCCTTCACCTAGAACATGATAGGTTTGATAAGCAATTCTAGGAGGTAGAATAGAAAAGCATTAGTTTAAAACCCGGACTTTGAAGCAAGACTGGGTTTGAATGCTAGCTCACCACGTAGTAGCTAAGTATATTGACCAAGTCACTTCATCTCTTTGTCCCTCGTTCTCCTCCTTATAAAAGGGGGATAATAATACTTCATATCTAATAACCTTTTTCTGAGAATTCAGTGTTATGAGTTTTGAATGTAAGTGTTTCTAGGGCATGATACCACAAGAATTGAGCCATTTCGTTTGCAGAAGATAATTTACAGATCTTAAAACAAACAAAAATGTGGGGGAGGGTCATATATGAAATATTTTAAAAATTTTATTGATCTCAGTCCTGAGTAATTATGTGTCTTGGTGCTTAGTAAAGTTTGGCAGCGCAAATGAGAAAGAACAGTCATAATTGACGTCATCACTGTCAATCATTTCACTTATAAAAGTAAGTTAGGTCATGTTTCTCCTATAAAGCTGGGAGCAGTTGTTTCTGTAGAACATTGTTCACCCCTTACACAGATGAGAGAGCCTCCATATTAGTGGCAAAATTTCACCAGAAAAGTTACAAGAAAGAGTGCAAGTAATAATCTGATTCTTTTTTTTTAAGATTTTATTTATTTGAGAGAGAGAAAGAGAGGGGGAAAGCACAGAGGGAGAGTGAGAGGGAGAAGCAGACTCCCAGCTGAGCAGAGAACCTGACGTGGGGCTCAATCCCAGGACCCTGAGATCATGACCTGAGCCACAGGCAGACGCTTAACCAACTGAGCCACCCAGGTGCCCCAATAATCTGATTCTCAATATCATCCTTAGTAGAGATAAAAAATGGGACTTTGTTGAAAAAATCTTTTTTATATTTTTAAACTTTTTAAATTGAGGTAAAATGCACATAACATAGAATTAATCATTTTAATATGTACAATTCAATGGCATTTCATATATTCAAAATGTTGTGCAACCTACTTCCAAAACATCTTCATAGCCCTAATGGACATCTTGTAACTATTAAGTAGCAGTCACTTCCCATCCCTTATGGCCTCTGAGCCCTTGAAAACCAATCTCCTGTTTTCTGTCCCTGTGGACTTATCAACTGGGGATATTTCATATAAATAGAATCATGCTATATGTCACCTCTGTGCCTGGCTTCTTTTGCTTGCATAATGTTTTCAAGGTTTATCCATGTTGTAGCATGGATCCTTTTAATGAGTAAATAATACTCCATTGTATGGATTTACCATGTTTTGTTTATCTATTCATTAGTAAATGGACTTTTGAGTTGTTCCCATCTTTTGGATATTGTGAATAAGTGCTGCCATGAACATTCATGTGTAAGTTAGGTTTTTTTAAAATATCTGTTTTCAGTTCTTTTAGGTATATATCTAGGAGTGGAATTTCTAGGTCATATGGTAATTCTATATTTAACTTTTTGAGAACTGCCAAACTCTTCTCCACAGTGACTGCACCATTTTGTATTTCCACTAGCAACATGCCACTGTTCAGTTTCTCTACGCCCTCATCAACATGTCATTTTCTGTATTTTTTTTTTTTTAATTGTAGCCATCCTTAGTGGGCAGGAAGTGGTAACTCATTGTGGTTTTGATTTACATTTCTTTAATGTTAATGATGTTTAGCGTCTTCTCATGTGCTTGTTGGACATTTGTATATCATCTCTGGAGAAATATCTATTCAAATCCTATGCCCATTTTTAATTGGGTTTTTGTCTTTTTGTTGTGGGGTTGTAAGAGGTCTTTAGGTATTCTGGATACTAAGCCCCTTATTATATGTGATTTATAAATATTTTCTTCCACTCTGCAGTTTGTATTTTCACTCTCTTGATAGTGTCCTTTGATCAACAGAAGTTTTTAATTTTGATGAAATCCAATTTATCTACTTTTTTTTGTTGCTTGTGCTTTTGGTATATCTGAAAAAGCCTCTTGGAAGATATTTATTTTTTTAAAGTTTGACTCACAAACTAATTAGTAAGAAAAACTAATTTATTAATCAAGACCTGGAAAGAGGAAAGCAGTCTTCTGTGATCCTCGCCACTTATCTTTGATCAAGAATTTACTAAAATTAGTTTCCAATTTGTAATATATTTCCCCAAAACATGTGTCTGTCAGTACTATGTCTTTCTGGTTATATGGAGAATCAGACAGGTATGAGAAATATGCAGAATACAATTAGATGTCATTAAGTGCTATGGCCCAGAGAGGCAAAGAGAATATGAAAAAGATCCAGAATTTCATCAGGAAATTTAGAAAATAAAGAGCAAACTGTTGGCAATTCATTATATCCTGGTTGGGGGCAGAGACTGGCACCTAACCAAATTACCTGAAGCAATTAGATAAAAACATATCTTCAACCCAGAAGATAAGCGTTGCTACACGAACCTCATCTAAAGATGTAACTCGAAGTCTTCGTTTTCATAGAGAGTACTAAAAAGAGCTCCAGGTGTCCATATTTGAGATAAAAAGAATAAACCTGAACATGCAAAGCCTCAGATTTCACATCTGAGATGAAAACACTATTCCCTTCATAAGTGTCTTTCCAAATCCAGGATGGTTTAGTATTAATTATACAGATGATGAAGTATTAATACTTTTGTGTCAAGTTCAAGAATAGGTTTTTAATCATTGGGACAATCTGTTTATATTCAGTATTTAAAGTGTTTGTAATGATTTAGAATTGGCATAATAGAGATTCTGACAGATTAGCCTTGTGATTCCAATTTAAAATACGTAATTGACTTGTGATTCAAGTTGAAGGTGTAAGATTTTTGACTAAGTTTGTAAACAGAATAAGAATGCTTAAGAGAACTAGATTTACTATATTTATATGTTTAATAATTTATTAGACTGGAAGACAGTTTTGTTCATTAGAGATATAAACCTGTCTTGTCTGGTCAAGTACCTAAAGTGCTTAAAAAGAAGACTGAATATATTACATTTACAGCTGCAGTTTAAAATGCCCACGCTTGTAAATGAGACTGATTGTTTAAAGAGATATTGGTTTGTTAAATCGATCAGACACATAATCAATTCCTTAAAGTCATGGTTCTTAGTTATTAAAAAATTTATACTTTTAATAACAACCATATTTGTAAGTTGAACTTCAAAATTTAGGAAAAACTACAGGGCCTTAATTTTAAGAATTCAATACTAATTGAAATTATAGGTAAGCCTGATTGTACAATATACTGGATTTTGAAATTCTCAAATTTTATAAATAATGAGGGTGGTTTCCAATATAGAGAATCTCTAGTAATGGACTAATGGATATTATAAAGTAATTTCTCATTGATCTATTTTTGTTTGGATTGCATTATTTAGAAAGAGCCAGAGAACTTTCTGGCTAGCAAACTAGATATGGTAAGCTGAAGATGGTTCTAGCCCTAAGTTACAGTTAATATGACTCCTAGGACTTGAGTGGTTTTTGGTCACAAAAAACTCAAACAGAAAATGAAAGAGAAATGGTCAAAATCCTTAGATAGACAATATATTTGAAGCATCCCCATCTATAAGTCATCTAACAGACTGCAGTTATGTGAGATGCTCTTCTGTCATCATGCCCACTCGAGTTGTTTAATCAAGGAGCAGTCCTTCTGAGATAAGAGAAATGCAATTAATGAGCAAAGGTCAACACGAGATAGACTGGGTGTAGGCAATTCCACATAAACTAGGGAAAGGCTTAGCTTTTTTTTTTTAGTAAGTGGAAAAGTCAGTCTCCTTCCAAGCAATTAAAAAAAGAGAAAAAACAGCTTTAGAATAAGGTATTGTTCTCTGAATTCTGCTAATGAAGAAATATAATTGCTGCAACTAATACGTGTCTCTGAAACACTGGTGTGGACTAAATCTCCCAAGAAAGACAAGGTCTTGACATTCAGGATGGCTGAGCTCAACATCCTTTTAAACTGCTTGCATATGACTTTGTGGTTTTAAAATGGAAAACCTTTAAAGACCTGAAGGAGTGAATAACTGATATATTTCTCTAGTGGAAAATGAAGTGCCATCAGATGGCTTAAAAGTATGTCTTTGGAGTCAGATACCTTGGGTTCAAATCTTAGCTCAGCCACTTATTAAATGAATGACCTTGGACAAATCACTAATCCTCTGGAAGTTCAGTTATTTAGTAGAGTCATAAGTAGAGAAGGTAATAACTATCTCTTAGGGTCATGAAATACTGGAAAGAGCTTAGCACCACGATCAACACGTAAGCACCACTCAATAATTTATATCGCTGCTTTCACTTGCATTGTTAGATGTAGGAAATTTCTGTAAAAGGACACGAATCCCCCATTTACTTGGTTTCAGTCTTTTTCTGTCTCCAGCCTCTGGCCAAGAAATATACTTTAGTGTTTTACATTAAGTTTGTGTTTTTCATACTGCTTAAAGCAAGTTATCTCTTTAAGAATCAAGAGTGATACACTGTCATCTGTTAAACATTTGAAGAAAGGACATAAATGCTGAAGGCTTTTATTAAAATGTTTCTAGATATGAAATAACATTATTCTCATTGAATGGTCATAAATTGAGAAATATGAGGAAAGCCAGTTGGCACAGCTGTGAACATCTACTTATTGTAAAGCAAAAGTTGACTTTTAAATACTTTATCCATGTACAAAACTACAAAATTATTAAAATGTGTGATAGTTTAGGAATGTTAGACACAATTTGGTTGTTCTCTTAATTGGTGTTTCAGTACTTCACTGTTATTTAAATTAATTCTCACAGATCAGCCTTGACCAGTTAAAAGCATTAATAAAACGACCAGGGTCATACCTTGTATGTTGTTGAGTAAATTTGGGAGCCTGGGGATGACTGTAGGGAACAGTGTCATCTAAGGTCTCTGAGGACTCCCTGGAAAATAAGGCTTCTGAAAACCACCCCATGGCTCACATCCAATTACCTAAATTTCCATAAAGACAGTCTTCTTGTAAGAAAACTGCTCTACTTGATAAATATTTATTACAATGAGACTTGAAACTTGATTTAGTGGCAAATGGCATTTTTCAAAACAATGTGTTTCCTATGGTTTCAATAAGTAGCAATTTTTACTGAACTTATAAGAAACTGGGATTTCATTTTTTTCATTAATTAAGGAGTATTTCAAATAAATCAGGATTTCATTTTTTAATCATTTTTTTATCATGAATAAAGGAATTGTATACAGATATGGACCAGCTGTCCTTGATCTTCATTAGAAGGGGGAAAATTAAATTAGGAAAGGAAGCCCTCGAATGCACAGGACATTTAAAGGATGAGAATAACCAAAGAAGGTTTTGGAACCTCCATGCTTGGAGGTCTTCCAAAGGACAGTCCACAACCCACCCGGGGTGACGAGGTCCTCCTGGGCCAGATGCCATTGCAAAGACCCAATTAATCTAAATATTCCATTTTTGACAGATATACTCTTGGGGTTTCTATGACAGGAAACTGAAATTTATAGTTGAGGAGTGCATCTATGATCGTTAAGCACTGAAATATCTGCCCAAATTAGCCTGACCCAGGATGTGGACTTTGATCTCAAAATGGTTGAATCCTGAAAATACTGTCATTGTCTTTAAAAGCCCCCAGAACTGGAGACAGCTTTTTAAGTAGTATAATTAGTGTGGAAGCATAACCTGCCATGAACCTAAAAGAAGACTTCATCACACCCAGCAACTGGGATGGTCCTTCCTAAGACTCCCATGTACCAAGTTAAAAGAAAAAATCTTAAAACTAACTAAGGCACACTTAGGGCTCAAAAAATTGGAGCACTTAAGAGGATTTATTTAAATCTCCCAAATAACAGCTTGAAAACAAATCCTGTTAAATGCTCCATTTCCCTATTCTTGTCACAAATTTTTGCTTGGCCCTTTCTCTTTTATTAAACTCTGTAACTATTCATTATATTGCAACATAACTTGAATGGTTGTTAGCAATCACCTGCAGCTACTGGCGTTTTTGAAAGCAAAGCCTTAAGATTGCCCACATGGTAATGTTGGATTATGAAGATATGATTCATCAGAGAAAATAAACGGAGGCAAATTTTTGAAATGCTGTGAACACACACCCTCTTCTTCAGATCTTTTCCCCCGTTAGCATCACCTGCAAGAACTGTTTGCTCTAAAAAGGGTTGCCAAAACCAAGTTTTCAACTGAATATATACTGCTGTAAAAATCCAATGGGCTTTGGTTGTCCCAGAGGCTGGTAAGGAAGACCAGCCAGGTCTTATCTGCAAGAAGACTCAAGGAGTTGGGAAAGCCTTAGAGATACTGGGGCTGACACATGACTGCCAGGGCTAAGATCCTTGCACTGTCTAGGAGGGAGGCTTCCCACAAGCACAAGCAGTGCACCTGGATAGACACTGTGAAGGGATGAAGAAGATGATGCTGATGGTCCAATGGGGGAAAGAAGCCATCCTGAGAAGAGAAAGTGGAAGTCCAACACTTGACCAAGGGACATGATTGGGGGGTGGGGTATGGGTGGTCACAGGGGAGGAATGACTTTGAATATCTCTCCATTTGGTGACACTCATTATCTTCAAAGGAAAATGCATATAATAAATACTGAATCACATGGAAGAGGCAAGCTGTCAGAGATGAGAAATGAATAAAGCAAGAGAGAGAAGAGTGTTTTCCCCCTTCCATGTGGAGACCACTGGAGCAGGACCAAACAACAACTGGAACTAAGCTACTTGAAAATAGCAGAAGAGAATACCGTAAATACCTGGGAGCCTCACAGCCATTGCTGAGCGTCAGGGCAGAAATAACAAGGTGAGACATGTAGATGTCAGCTGTATCAAAAGACTTGATAAGAGACCACAGGACACTCCTTTCACTGATAGGAAGGATTTGCAGGAAGTAGGGTTCCAGGGATTTCACCGGTGGGGGCTAAGCCGGAGATTATTGTTTTCCACCATTATTGTGATCCTGTTGGGGTGCAGATAAGAATCCCATAGAAAGCAAGTATAAATGGTATACTGAGCAATCTGAACCCTAAAAGGCTCAGTCCTGTTGCGTACTTCTTATAGGAGAGATACGCCCTGACATGGTTTCTCCCAATCGCCTCTCTTTATCTGCACCTCCTTGCTGCTGTGCCCCTTCATCTGGCACTTGGTCGGCATCCTGGCCAGATGGTACAAGCCCAGCTAGCTCCTACAGAGTCCTAAGGTCCAAAAGAAACTCATCGACCTCTACTAAGATAAACAGTAGTACGACTGTGGGCAATATTTCCATTCCCTCTCTTCCTGATAATATTTCATGCCCATCTCTCACCAGCTCCTTTACCCTTTATTCAAATCAGCAAATCTATTTTATATGCATGTGTCCGCCTGTAGAAAAGAAGCCAGTCTCCTTTTTTTTTCTTATTAAAGTCCCCCGTACAAATTTAAGAGGTTCTCTTAGATCTCCCCCTCACTTTATTCGGTGGGTGGAGGAGGTAGATGTTCCAAGAATGTAATACCCACTAAGTGGACAAATTCTCTGATTATTCTTCTTGACTCCTTTATAAAATGGAGAGGATGATAAAAGAGTTAGTTTGACCATTTTTTAAGTAGGTTCTGCAAGACTTGGGGAGGCTGCATTTAGAATGGGAGGCCTACTGTTCTCCTTTTAGGGGATTTAGCTGCATATTTGAGGCACAGAAACAGTTCAGTTTGACATCCTGTTACATCAAGTAGACACCTTAGTAGAGAGACGTCAAATGAGGCAGCAGAAATGCTGCTACTCAAAGGAACAGTCTCAAATCTTTCTTAAGGTAATGTCACTGTCATTCTGTTGATACAAAATATGACAGCAATATTATTTTTTATCTCTGTTCTATGGGCAATGAAAGTGGAACTCAAAGATTAAGCAGCTTGCCCAAGATCACACAACTAATAAATAAGGGGTGAAGACAAGACTCTCAGTTCTGTCTTGAACTGAACTTTACCATTTGACTTCTTTTTTGTCATACTGTCACTAGTATCTCATACTTTGTCCTCTTAATCGTGAATCTCTTATCTGATTAAATCAGTATCCATGGGTTTATGTGCCTGAATACTTGTTACTAAAAACATAGCATCTCAAGTAGATGTTATTTGGACATTAGCCTAAACTTACAGCTAGATCCTCTATATGCAAGGGAGTAATCATTTGTAAACTGATTCTTCATATTCTAACTCTAATTGTTTTGGTACAGTTGAGAATTTATTCTCTAGTCATGTGAGGAGAGCCCGGATTCGATACGTATGATAGTTCTTATGTAAATATTCTCAACTCAAGACTATCTCATACTGTACATCCTCTAATAAACAACAGGCCAATTACAGGACAAATAGGGGAAAAATCATTAGTGAGACTAGATCTAGCATATCTGGCTTCCCAGGCAAATACTTCTGCAAGAGAAAAAAAATTAATCTGACTCAGCTTGATCCTAAAGAAACTGCAATTATATTTAATCATCTTATCATGTCCAATACAGCATATCAATAGTACTGGTGAATTTTAACATTGTGTCTAGAGATATCGCTAAATAATGACACATAGATTTGGTAACTTTGTATAGGGTAGCCAACTTTTAATTTTTTTTTCAGATTTTTAGAGACGGGTTTTTTTTAAAGATTTTATTTACCTATTTATTTTTTAGAGAGGGGGGAGGAGAGAGAGAGAGAGAGCATGAGCAGGGGGAAGGGCAGAGGGAGAGAATCTCAAGCAGACTTGCCGCTCAGCATGGATCCTGGCTCAGGGCTCTATCCCACAACGCTGAGATCATGACCTGAGCTGAAATCAAGAGTCAGATGCTTAACCAACTGAGCCACCCAGACACCCTGGCATTGGGGTGTTTTTAGAGAGGTTTTAGGTTCACAGAAAAATTGAGAGGAAGGTACAGAGATTTCCCATATACCTCCTACCCCCACATATACATAGCCTCCTGCATTATCAGCACCACTCATTAGAGTGATGCATTTGTTACAACTGATGAACCTACTACACTGACACATCCTAATCACCCAAACTTCATAGTTTACATTAGGGTTCACTCTTGGTGTTCTACATCCTGTAAGTCTGGACAAATGTATAATGACATGTATCCACCGTTACAGTATCACACAGAGTAGTTTCACTGCCCTAAAAATCCTCTGTGCTCCACATAATTCATCCCTTTCCCCCACCCCAAGCCTGGTTTCAAACCACTGATATTTTTCTGTCTCCATGGTTTTGTCTTTTCCAGAAAGTCACATAGTTGGAATAATACAGTATATAGTCTTTCAGATTGACTTCTTTTTGTTTGTTTGTTTTCATTTAAATTCCAGTTAGTTAACATAGAGTGTAATATTTGTTTTGAGTGTAGAATTTAGTGATTCATCCCTTACATACAACACCCAGGGCTCACTTGGTAATATGCATTTAAGTTTCCTCCATGTCTTTCCATGGCTTGATATCTCATTTCTTTTTATCCCTGAATAGTATTCCATTATCTGGATATACCACAGTTTATTTAAACATCTGCGTGGACAGGTTTTTGTGTGGACATAAGTTTTCAGGTCCTTTGGGTGAATACCAGGAAAGCAATTGCTGGATCATATAGTATGTTTAGTTTTGTAATTAACCCCAAACTGTTCTAAAATGGCTGTTGCATTTTGTATTCTCATCAGCAATGAATGAGAATCCTTGTTGCTCTACATCCTCTCTAGCATTTAGTGTTGTCAGTGCTCCAGATTTATGCCATTTTAATAGGTGTGTAGTGGTATCTCATTTTAATTTGCATTTCTTTGATGACATAAGATGTGAAACATCTTTTCATATACTTATTAACAATTTGAGTATCTTCTTTGGTGAGGTTTCTGTTACAGTCTTTGGCCCATTTTTTAATCCAGTTGCTTGCTTTCTAATTGTTGAGTTTCAAGAGATCTTTATATGTTTTGGATAACAGTCCTTTATCAGATGGGTCTTCTGCAAATATTTTCTCCAAGTCTGTGGGTTTTCTACTCATTTTTTGACCAACTTTTAATTTTGTCCCGAGTTTTTCTAACATGACTCAGGACATGTAAGACAAAGACCAATTTAAGTTCTTAAGACTGCAAGGGTAAAGGCCAGGGCCCAAGCCAAAGTGAATTCAAAAGACAAATGCCACTTTATGAGTTTGGGAATGAAGAGGCTTTATAGATAATCCAGTCTAACTCCATCTTGACCTCCCTATCAATTATTGGTATCCTATTACATATCATATCTGAAAAAGATTGTTTGACCTGGTGGTTTCCAAACTTGGTTTTATATCAAAATTATCAAAGAAGTTTAAAAACAATACAACTCCTAGACTCCCAGTCCTGGAAAGAATTCTCAGGTGGGCTTGGGAATCTATATATTTATGCACCCTCTCTAGGTCCCTCTGATACAATCCAGTCCACCTTCAGACTATTCTGACTATTAGAAAGTTCTTCCTTCTATTGCCTCAAAATGTACTGAACTGTAGATTTATATTCATTGGTACAAATTTTAATTCTTGAAGCAAAATGAATAATGATTCTTCCCTCTTCTCCCCAACAGCTTTCAGATACGTGAAGGCAACTACTTTGTCCTATATGTCCTTCTCCACTTTCAAACTATCTCGAGGCCTGTGATCTCCAGCTTTTCTAACCTTTCCCATCATGCCAAGATTTAAGTCCCTTTATCTTCCAGGTTGTCTTTCTCTGATGCTCCTCGAGTTATTTTATTAGTTTTAGATCTTTGATCCATTCAGACAATGTACCCATTTTTGCAAACAGAGATCACATTAGTTTATAGGTGGTCATATCACACATGGTCCATTGACTACGATCTCCAAATCATTTTTTTAACAGAAGTTGTTGCCAAGCTAGATCCCTCCCTCTTTCCCTAATTCTGTATCATTGTAGTTTGTTGACTTTTTATTTAGACCCACATGCATGACCTTACAGTTAACTCCTTTAAAAACTTGTCTTCTTAGATTCTGCTTATTCCTTCAGCTTGTCAATATCTTCATTCATACTAGTCATTTTGTCCTCCAAAGTGACTTGGTTCTTCAAAAAGTTAAAAATAGAACTACCCTATGATCCAGTAACTGTACTACTGGGTATTTACCAAAAAAAAAAAATACAAAAACACTAATTCAAAGAGAAATATGCACCCTTAAGTTTATTGCAGAATTATTTACAATGCCAAATTATGGAAGCAGCCCAAGTGCCCATCCATAGATGAATGGAAAGGAGATATGGTATATGTGTACAATGTGTACAATTCAGCCACAAAAAATAATGAAATCTTGCTATTTGCAACAACTTGGATGGAGCTAGAGACTATAAAGCCAAATGAAATATGTCAGTCAAAGAAAGACCAATACCATATGATTTCACTCCTATGTGGAATTTAAGAAACAAACGAGCAAAGCAAAAAGAGAGAGAGACAAACCAAGAAACAGACTCTTAACTATGAGAACAAACTGATAGTTACCAGAGGGGAGGTGGGATGGATGAAATAGGTGATAGGTGATGGGGATTAAAGTGTACATTTATGATGATGAGCATTGAGTAATATATAGAATTGCTGAATCACTATATTATACACCTCAAACTAATATAACACTATATGTTAACTATACTGGAATTAACACAAAAAACTTAAAAAAAGGAGTAGCTCTTTTATAAGTGCTTACATATTTTTTTAAAAGATTTTATTTATTTGAGAGAGAGAGTGAGAGAGAGAATGAGCAGGAAGAGTGGCAGAGGGAGAAGAAGAAGCAGACTCCCCTCTGAGCAGGAACCTGATGCTGGGCTCAATCCCAGGACGCTGAGATCATGACCTGAGCAGAAGGCAGATGCTTAACCAACTGGGCTACCGAGGCACCGCAGTTTTTATGTATTCTCCTTAGTTTCCTTAACTCCCATTCACCAAATCTCTGGGTTCCTAACATGTTCCATTGTCATGGGAGTAATGACATTTAGAGTACAACCTTCTGTGCTAGGAGACTCAACATCATGTAGAATATCTTGGTTTTCTTAAAATTTCTTTGTCTCCTTGGCTCTGTTTTCCCTGTATAATTTCAGTTCTGTCATATTTAGTTTCAAGATTAGTTTCCTTCACAAACAACAAGCAAAAACAATTAAGGGGTTGTGGAGTATTTTTTTTCTTTTCTTTCAATATTATGCCATCAGTCCTTAACAATTAAATAAATTTTGTGTTTTAATCTGGTTGATATTATTAGTATAGGTTGAGTCCATTTTCTTTTAATTGTGATTAAATATCCTTATTTCAATAATTTATCCATGTCCTTTTAATTCAGTTATTCCAAAAAATATTTCTGGGGGCCTTCTATTTGCCAGATCCTTTTCTAAGCTGATGATACATTTATGAACAAAACAAGGACAAAGGTCTGTTCTTTGGAGCCTACATTCTAGTCTGAGGAGAAAAAAATCAGCAAACAAGTATAAATATAACATCAGGTGGTGAAAGTGCTATAATGAAAAATAAGGCCATGTAAGAAAGAGAACAAATAAGGGTGATGAAGGAAGGCCTCTCAGGGTCACATTTGAGCAGCGTGTAAGTGAGGGAATGAGTTGTAAGGATTTCTGGGTGTAGAACTTAATAGGCAGATAAAATAAAATAAAGCCTTGAGGTGGGACTGTTTGGTTTGCTCACTGCAGTGGATAAAGTAGAGTGAGAAAGTGGGGAGGTGAGTAAAATAAAATGGCATACTGAAAAATAGAAAAGGAATACAGGGAAAAAATTAAAATAAAAGTAAACAGATGGAACAAATAGAAAACAAATAGCAAGATGGAAGATGTAATCCAACCATATCAATAATTACATTAAATACATATGGTCTAAACCAATTAAAAATCAGAATTGTCAGTCTGGTTTAAAAGCAAGATTCAACTATATGCTATCTGTAAGAAACAGCTGTGTATAAGAATCTTTAACTATAATGATTCAGTAAGATTGAAAGTAACAGGATGACAAAATATATATAATCACTAACCATAAGAAACCTAGTATAGGTATAATAATGTCAGAAAAGAGACTTTAAGACAAGAAGCATCATCAGTATATAAAGAAGGACATTTTATAATATTAAAAGGGTATATTCATCAGAAAGACATAACAATCATTTTTTATTATGATAAAATGTATATAACATAAAATTTACTATTTAACAACTTTAAGGTATACAGTTCAATGGCATTAAGTACATTCACATTGTTATACAATCAGGACCATCATTCATTTCCAGAACTTTTTCATCTCCCCAAACTAAAAATTTATACACATTAAACAATAACTTCTAATTTCCCCCCTGCCACCACTCCGCTCCTCCAGTAACCACCATTTTACTTTCCATCCCTATGATGTTGACTGCTCTAGATACCCCGTATAAGTGGAATCATTCAATATTTTTCCTTTGGTGTCTCGCTTATTTCACTTAGGAAAATATCTTCAGATTTCATTCATTTTGTAGCATGCATCAAAATCTCATTTCTTTTTAAAGCTGAATACCATTCCATTGTATGTATACACCACATTTTGTTTATCTATTAATCTGTCAATAGACATTTGGGTTGCTTCCACTTTTTGGCTATTATAAATAACACTGCTATGAACGTAGGTGTACAAATATCTGTTCAATTACCTGATGTCAATTCTTTTAGGTATATACCCAGAATTGGAAATGCTGGATCATGTAGTAATTCTATATTTAATTCTTTGAGAAATAGCCATACTCTTTTCCACAGTGGCTATACCACTTTACATTTCTACCAGCTATGCACAGGGGTTCCAATTTCTCTTCATCAACACTTATTTTCCCTTCCTTCCTTCCTCCCTTCCTTCCTCTCTTTTGTAACAACTGTCCTTAATGGGTATGAAGTAGTATCTCATTGTGGTTTTAATTTACATTTCTCTAAAGGTTAGGGGTGTTGAGCATCTTTTCATGTGCTTATTGACCATCTGTGTCTTCTTTGGAGAGATGTTTTTATTCAATTCCTTTGTCCATTTTTCAGTTGGGTTGTTTGTTTTTTCTTATGAGCTGTAGGTGTTCCATATATATTTTGGATGTTAGTCCCTTATCAGACATATGAATTGCAAATATTTTCTCCCATTCTATTGGTTGCTTTTTCACTCTACTGATCTTGTCCTTCAATGCACATATAACAATCTTAATGAAGTTCAAAATACATGAAAAAAAATTAACCAAACTAAAAGGATAAATAGACAAATCCATGATCACAGTTGGTTCTTTTAACATCCCTCTCTTAGGAATTGATGGAATAACTAAACAAAAATACCTGTCAGGATAATGAAGATTTGAATAACAAAGCTGACCTAATTGACATTTAAAAACAAAAGTTAATAACTGCAGACTAAAATTTTATAGACTATGTTATCTGAGCACAATAGAAGTAAATCAGAAATCAAAAACAGAAGGAGATCTACAAAATGCCAAAATATTCCTAAATAACTCATGAGCCAAAAATAAATAAGTTTTAGTTCAATTAAAATAGATTTTAATTAAATATGTCATTGAATGGCAACAAAAATACAACATATCAAAATTTGTATAATGCAACTAAAGCAGTGCCTATAGGGAAATTTATAGGTTTAAATACATATATTGGAAAGAAAAAAATGTGTAAAAATAGTGATCTAAACTTCTACCTTACGAAGCTAGAAAAGAAAGTGCAAGTGAAAACCAAAGCAAGTAGAGGGAAGGAAATAATAAATATCAGAGCAGAAATCAGTAAAATAGAAGACAAACAACAGAGAAAGTTAACAAAATTAAAAGATGGTTGTTTGAAAAACTAAAATAATTGATAAAGTTCTAGTGGACTGAACAAGAAATCAAGACAGAAAAACAAACCAGTAAGAGGAGCTATGACTCCAGATCCTACAGAACTGAAAACTATATTAGGGCCATTCTACTCCTAGGTTAGACATAGAAAGTTGCAAGAGACCCTCATTCTCATTCTACCAACCAAAACAAGGTAAATCAGATGAACTATAAAATCACAGTATTATAAAACCAATTAAAGTACTGAGGATAGAAAGAACCACAAATGAATTAAATGCAAGAAATTGAGGAGCCATATTATGTAAGAAAGGAAATACTCTCAAGGGCTCTCATCCCAGGCAGAAATGTGAAGGATGAAGAGTATACCCTATAAAATTAGGATACAAGATAATAAATGCAATTATATGTCTGTATCCTGGTAGTAAAAAATTGGAAAGTAAGAGGTTTTTTTTTTTTTTAAGATTTCATTTATTTATTCATGAGAGACAGAGAGAGAGTGAGAGAGAGAAAGGCAGAGGAAGAAGCAGGCTCCCCAAGAAGCAGGGAGCTTGATGCAGGACTCGATCCCAGGACCCTGGGATCATGACCCAAGCTGAAGGCAGACGCTTAACCATCTGAGCCACCCAGACGCCCTGGAAAGTAAGAGTTTTTAGCAAAAGATTGGAAAGTACGAGTTTTCCATTTAAAAAGCACTGAAATTTATAATGTTTAGCAGTACATTTAACAAAACCAAGTGAAACATGTATATTAGAAATTCAAATTATTCTGAGAAATATTAAATATTAAAGAAATCCTCAACAAATGGATGAAAAAACCATGTTTATAGAGTAGAAGACTCACTAATGTTAAGATGTTAACTTTACTTAAATTGATGTATAGATTCAATGTAATCCTACTCAAAACCCCCGAAGAATTTTATTAAAATTGACATACATATCCTCAAATTTCTATTTTAATATAAAGGGAATTAAAACAGCAAACAACATCAAAAAAGAAGGCAAAATAAAGCTGGATTTTAAGATTTCATTACAAAGTTACAGTAATTAGGTCATATGTATGTGGTATTAGTGTAAAGATAGACCAAAAAAATCTATGAAAAAGATTTGTGAAGATATATATATATGATCAAGAGATTTTTGACTGAAGTATAAAGATGATTCAATGGGGAGAAACAAAATCTTTTCAACAAATGGTACTGAAAAAATAGGATACCCCTAGGGAAAAATAAATAAACTTCAGCCTCTATTTCACTCAGTACACAAATTTCTGATAGATTGTAGATCTAACTATAAAAGCTAAATCCATAAAACTTGGAGAAGAAAATATAAAAGAACATCATCACCTTGCAGTATGTAAAGGTTTCTTAAATTGGACACAAAAAGGAACACTGGCCATAAAGAAAATGTTGATAAAGTAGGCAGCATGAACATTAAAGACTTGTTCTTAAAAATATATACCATGTAAGCAAATACAAAGGCAGGCAATGGACTGCAAGAAATTACTACAATACATACATCTAACAAAAGATTTGTAAACAGAATATAAAAAAAGCTACTATAATCAATAATAAAAAGAAAAACAGCCCCATTTTTAAAAGTGGGCAAAAGATTTGAACAGTTTACAAAAAGAGATGTGCAAATGGCCAATAAGCACATGAAAGGTGTTCATCAGGGAAGTGCAAATTTAAACCAAAATGTCCTACCACTTCACACACACTAGACTGGCCAACATTAAAATACTGACAACAACATATGTTCGTGAGAATGTGCAGCAAGTGGGACTCTCATACACTTCTGGCAGGAGTATAAAAATACTACAACCACTGTCAAAATTAGCAGTTTCTTCTACAGTTAAACAAATATACTACCCAATTATCTAACAGTTCCTCTCCTAGATACTTATCCAAGGGAAATAAAAACATATGCCAACAAAAATATTTTTACAAGAAATATTCATAGTTGCCTTATTCATAATAGCCAAAAAGTGGAAACAACCCAAATATCCATCAACAAAAGGATAGAGTACAAACAAAAAAAATAATACAACCATGGCATAGCCATACTGTTAAGCAATAATGAAAAGAATGGGTTATTGATACAAGCAACAACTGGGTGAATCTCAAAAAACATTATGTTGGGCAAAAAAACTAAACACATACTTTATTATTCCATTTATACAAAATTTAGAAACAGGCAGAACAAATCTAGGCATGAAAATCAGAACACTGCCTAGGGGATGGGGAACATTCAGATTCATCGCAATGAGAGACAAGGCTAGAAAAGGAGAGAGAAGCAGGGATAGGGAATGAGAGAGAGAGATTAGGAAAAGAGACAGTGCAGATGACAAGTAGGGAGAACCCTTTGGGGAAGTTCTGCTCTAAAGAGATTTAGAAAAATGGCACATGAAGGAAATGTGGACTCAAGATAAGGTTTTTTGGGGGATGCCTGGGTGGTTCGGTCGGTTAAGCGTCTGACTTCAGCTCAGGTCATGATCTTGGGGTCTTGGGATTGAACCTGGTGTTGGGCTCCCCACTCAGCGGGGAGTCTGCTAGTCTCTCTCCTGCTGCCCCTCCCCCCACTTGTGCACACTTTTTTCTCTTTCTCAAGTAAATATATAAAATTGTTAAAAAAAAAAAAAGATAAGGTTGTTTTTATAAAGTTGGGTGATATTCCAGAATTTCTGCACCATGATTTGGAAAAGAGGGAGCATATGAAGATGCAGGGGAAGAGGACACAAATGTAGAAGTGATGTTTCTGAGAAGGCGAAATGGGGGAGGATCCAGCGTATGAGTAGAGGGGCTTTTCAGAAAGGGCTTTGAACAACCATCCTGGTTTCTTTAAACATCCCAAATTAAAAGAGATGGTGCACTTAAAATGTTTATTGCTGTTATATTCAGTTGTCAAACAAACAAACAAACTCCTGTTGCTGTTCCTTTTTCTCTTCTGTGATGACACAGATCACACACCATGGGTGAGATTTCACAACAATGTTATCTTTCTTCCAGCATGCAAAGAAAGCAAACTTTGTTAACTAATGAAGGAGGATGAATTTGGGTTAATGGATGGTGACAAAGGTTTTGGAAACTGATAACTTCAATAGCTATTCTCAAAAGATAAGCACAGCAAAAAGGGGAAATATAAAAAACTTTTTGGTCCAATTCAGGTTCAAGAGCTGAATTAAGGTTACAGGAGAACAAATGCTAATCATGCTTTTCTCATTCTGAACAGATTACAAGCTCCGGCTCTTCCATAAATGCCGCACATATCCTTAACAGCCTGTGATTTCTGCAAGCCTCACTGGTTTAGAATTAATATCAACACTCCATTCTCACCACATACAGGACTCTCTCTCTCTCTCTCTCTCTCTCTCTCTCTCTCTCTCTCTCTCTCTCTCACACACACACACACACACACAAAGCCTGCGCTCAACATCGACAAATACCCACAGCTTGAGATTAATAGTCAGGAATTAGGAGGGCAGGAACCTTCGATAAAAGCCACATGTAAAGGCCAAAGTGGATTTTTAATATTGGGGACAACAAGCATTAACTAATTTTTCCTACTGGAGTGCACCGTCCTTTAGTCTCTATTTTTGCTCCTAATTGTTCCTGCAGGTAGTAGGTTAACACATAACGGTACTTAGAGAAGGAAGCAATTGAATATGGCATAGATACCGAAAGAAAGGGCTCAATAAAAGAGCAGCATGTGCTCTAATCTGGCCTTTTACAACATCCACTATCAAAGAGCTTTGGGGGTTTAAGGGGATTAGATACCATAACCCATCTGTCAGGTCATTATGTAAGGAAACACTCCTGCTGTTTTCAAGGGAAGATGCCTTACTGTATATTATTATCATTAAGCATTTACAGAGTATTGTAGACTCGCAAAGCTCTTTCAAGGCATTTTTATTTGTTGTTCCTTACAAAATGCTGTCAACTCTAAGTCTTACTTACAAATGAAGAAACTGAGGTACAGGAAGATGATGGCAAACACCTCAGTTCCCCAGGGAGTAGCAGGAGCTATGAGGGGAACTTGGAGCCCAGAGAAAAGAGAATACTTACTTTATAGCCTTCTACCTAAAAATACACCAAAGGTTTTTGGAATTTCGTTTGTTTGCTTGCTTTTTTTAAAGCCAAGGTTAATTCTCTTGTGTTTTCCTGCAACCTTACACATTATTCCATAACAAATACTTTTGGGTTATATTCTGTAGACTCAAGTTGTATCTTAACAACAGTTGTACATCATGATTGACGCTGTTCCATATGGGAGGAGAAGCAGGACGCATTCAAGCATGAGCGTGTGTAAAGATGGAGTGATATATCGTAGCTATCATTTACAAAACTGGAGATCCCAAATCTAAAGCATAATGAGGCAAAAATGAAATACTACATGACCATTCATCCATGTTGCTTATAATTTGCTAGAGATAATTTAGCATTCTAGTAAACCCTAAGCAAGCAACTTAGTATACAGGAGGAAAAATAAAGATGCCTGCTGGAAAACAGCAAAGCTATCTACTATGGGCTCCCTGGAGAGCTCTAACACGTCACAATAACATGGATGCAGTTACCTGTAACATTTATTTTTCTGGGGTTTTCCCTCCCATTTAGAACAGAATTATGGGACTCAATTTTGTGAATTGTAACATGAAAGGATTATAGTTTTCCTCTGAAAGAGAATTAATCCCCACTTAAAATAAAGGAACTAACAGCACTGATATATTTAGACCTTAATGTCAGAAGATACATTCCTCAATTGTGCAAAATTGTACAAATATACTGATCGAACTTGAAGACTTAATTAAAAGACCATGCTTTGTATCTTTTAAATTTCCTGTATCTTCCCCCATTAAGAAGGGGAAAAAAAACTCATACCATTCTTTAATCATGAGTTGATAAAGATTACTGATATTCACTTACTTATTACCTACTGAGGACCTACTATATCCCAGACACAATTCCTTTCCTAAGGCGTCTACAGGCTGATAGAAGAGATAAGATCTATCCATATATAACCATATATACAAGGTAGAAGGTGATGGTAAGTAAGTGATACGTAAATTATTCTGGAGTCTGAGGAAAAGCCCAGCGCTGGACAGGATTACCATCTCCTTCGCTGGGGGAGGCAGGGCAGGGTCCTGTGAGGTAGGAAGAGAGATGCAGGAAAGCTTTACATGAGAGATTTCAGTTGAGGTGGTCCCCCAAGAATGTGTAGGAATTGGGCCATCAGGAAAGGAGCAAACAGATCATTCCAGGAGAAGGTGGTGGCACAGGAAGGGACAAAGAAGATACTTGTAGGGGAGCACGAATGGTAGTTGGGAGTAGTTCATAGTTACCACTACAGCCTAAATGGTTAGGCTGGATCACAGCTACATGTGAAAGAAAATAGGAGAGAAGGCAAAGCCAGACGAGTTAGTGCTATGGTTCATAGGTTTGGTTAATCATCAAGGAGATTCCGAGTGAGGTGGTCTGGTGTACAGCGTTTGAATCTATGTAGCTATGATTATCCATAAGTCATTTGGAAACTCAGCCAGGGGCTAGTGGAGCCTTGGCTGCTTTCAATTGTCTCCCATTCAACTGTCTCCTCAATTCATACTCACTCCCACAGGCCTTCGTTACCTATCACCTGGAGGAGTGCAAGAGCCTGCTGCCTCACTTCTCATCATTGCTAGAATCATGCTTCTAAAGTGGATGTATGCTCCTCACCAATCCACTTCAAAACCACGTATGGCTCCACATTGCCTATTACAAAGGACATGGCATACTAGGTTAGTCGAAAGCTGGCCCAGCCTACCTTTCCTTTATCTGCTTCCAGCACAATGTGCACACACAACACACACACTCCCAACGTTCCAGAAAGCCCATTCAGCCTCTGTTGGAATGCTCTGTGCTCCCCTTCCTTTCCAGCAAAAATTCTAATGACATTTAGCCTTTTGCTCCTGGAATTTATTCTAAAGAAATCATCTAAAGTGTCTATGTTAAAATCATGTTAAAATGTCTCTCTTTAGTCCCATTTCCTGTCATCTCGCACCCCACTCCCTAGCACCAGGTAGGTGTAAGAACTACTTGCAGTTTTCGTTGTCTTCCTGCCTTTGCACATGGTCTCCCTCTGCTTGGTGGTTTCCTGTTGGCTGATATTCCCCCCCTCCCCTTGCTTTTCAGTTCCCTGGATTTTATCTTTAAAGGGCCAGTTCAAACATCCCCCTTGACAAGTTGTCTCCATTCTGTTAAGCAGTTAGCTTTTCCCTTCACCAAACTTCCTAGCACCTTGACCGTATCTCCATTAGCACACGCATCCCACTGCATCAGAGCGGTGTCCAGCCCATTGCTCTCTAAACCACGAGGACCCAAAAAACAAGAAGCATGTCTTGTCCAGCTGTCAGCTTTATCACTTCCATCAAGCCCCCTAACATTTGTGAATAAATTAATAAATGGTTTGGTGAGAACCATTTTGCAGAGGGGTGTTTTGAGGGCTGTTGCTGAGATAGATTTATAGTAGTCCTCCCTTATCCATGGGGGATACATTCCAAGACCCCCCAGTGAATGCCTGAAACCACAGAATTACCAATATATATCCTGCATTTTCTCCTACATATGCATGTCTATGATAAAGTTAAATTTATAAATTATGTACAGTAAGAGATTAGCAGCAATGACAAATAACTAAAATAGAGCCCTGGTAACAATGTATTGTAATAAAAATGATGTGAATGTGGTCTCTCTCTCAAAATGTTGTATGATATGGTCCTCACCATTCTTGTGATGATGTGAGATGATAAAATGCCTACGTGAGGAAGTGAGAAGCGAGGTGAATGCCGTAGGCATTGTGACGTAGCGTTAAGCTACTACTGACCTTCAGATGATCCTTCAGAAAGAGGATCATCTGCTTCAGGATGGCGGATAACTGAAACCAGGAAAAGCAAAACCACAGATAAGGGAGGGCTACTAGATAGGTCTGTTGCCTGTTAAACATGAGTGGTAAAGCTAAGTGACGTGTCAAAGGCAAAGTCAAGCTCAGGTGATGGTGATGATGATCTTGTCAACAGAAATCAGAAAACATAGGATGAGAAAGAGGTTAAAAGGAGAACGTTGACAAATTCAGCCGGGGGCTTCAGGAAGAGGAGTGAGTTCTGGGTTCCAGGCACAGACGCAGAGCCACACGGATCAGCTCATTCATCCCCCTCTCTAGGCTGGGCAATCAGAACCTTTCCATGCTCTGCCTATGATTCTCCGATTCTCCGTCTTTCAGCTCTCGTGCTATTGAGATGCAGTGTGGGTTGCTGTTCGTCACTGTAGGACTACATAAGAATCAATAGATGTGTAACCAGTTTATTGAAAAGGGCTGAACGTAACGAGTACAAACAGGAAGCAGCTGTATTTTCCTCCACCACTGCCTTTCAACATGTCAGATTCCCCTTTCACGTATCTTTATGACATTTCGGGCAGCTCCAATAGCTTTCCGGCCATTTTCAGCAACAACAACAAAAATCCGTCTCATGTCAGTTATTATGACTCACTTCAAGGTAGTAGAAGGCTCTGTTAAATTTAAGACTTTAATCTCACATCTCATTCAAAGCTTCTCCCTTCCCCCAACACAAGCTCAGACCCAATGTGATACCAGGCTCCCGTTGAAGAGAAGCTGGGCACGGTCTCCTTCCTCACCTTTGTCTCCTCCACCGCCAACTTCTGGCTCTGCTAGAGTCTGAGCAAAGCAAGGAGTGTGTAGAGAAAGGAACAAAACATTTTCACTTAGGTGGTGCTGACTGTACTTCGCTGTTGACTCTTCTTACTTACTTATATCCCATCTGTGTTCATGTTATCTTTTTTGCAGGGTCCCTGTGTGGGTACTACAAGTCCTTCATGCACTGACGTGGGCCCTCTCCACCTAACTTCTTACCCGCCCCCACACACACACACTCACGTGAAAGCCCCCTCAAAGCAGCTGCAGCCTGGTGACTCTGAACGCTTGCTCTACAGAAAATACGGATTTGCGTGACGCCGGATGATGGGAGCAGAGGCTTGCCTGATGCTGCCCCTCTCCCTGCACAGGTGGCTCTATAAGCCCCACAAAATCCTGATGAACCCATCACTCAATAATGAATAGCCTTCTTTGTCTCTGGGAGATCAGCCTTGTTACAACAGGAATGAAAGGAGAAAGAAAAACAGTCAATGCTCAGTTTTTATTTTTTTATTTTTTTAAATTTTATTTTATTATGTTACGTTAATCACCATACATTACATCATTAGTTTTTGATGTAGTGTTCCATGATTCATTGTTTGCGTATAACACCCAGTCCTCCATGCAGAACGTGCCCTCTTTAATACCCATCACCAGGCTAACCCACCCCCCACCCCCTCCCCTCTAGAACCCTCGGTTTGTTTCTCGGAGTCCATAGTCTCTCATGGTTCATCTCCCCTTCCGATGCTCAGTTTTTAAATTTTAAGGTAATTTTTAAATTTTAAGGGAGACTTTTGTCTCTGATAGCAGAGACAAAAGTGTGAAGGTTCTTGCAAGCTCTTCCTTACAAGAAAGGCTATTTTGTAAAAAAAGAAATTTTTTTTTTTTTAACTCAAAAGCATGGTTTGGGGAACTGGGCAAAGAATAAGGAAAAGCATTGAAGAAGCTCAGGCCGTAAAGTTTATGCCATAAACACTCATTAGAAAGACCAAAAAAGAGCTGGGTTATGGCACTGCAGAGGAGATAAGGATTCAGAGGGCTGGAAGAGGAGAATGTGACGGGTGGGAGAGGGCCAGTGAGGCCCAGGATGGGGGGGTGAGCCAGGAGGAGAAACACAGTGCTCCCAGAAACTGCCCAGCCTTGGCCAGGTCAAAAGCCATATTTTACCAGCACCAGAGAGGCATAGAGAAGCTTCTCATTGTCTTATGTCTATTCTAAGAGCATCCAGTGGACCACTGCACATCACTTACGCTGAGAAATTCCATCAGCTGTTCTTTCATTACCATCCGGGAACTTACTCGGCACGGCAATGTATTTATCACCTGGTGATCATGCCTATAGGTACAGTTCTGTACTGAATCATCCTTTGTAGATAATCCACACCCTCCCACTGGCCCTTCAGTAGCTCAGGACACTTCAAATTTCCAACACCGTGCTCCAAAATCTTCAAGTGATAGTATCCCAGTAGAAGGAGAGACCCCCAGCCCTCGGCTGCTACACATGGATTGTACTGAGTGATTACTTTCACCCAATACCCCTAGCACTATCCCCCCATGCCAAAATACTACAGTTATATGTTGTTTCTCTTAGGATATGGTCTAAACACACCTTAAAACAATAAATCATGGCTTACCTAGCAGAGAAGCATAACAACAACAAAAATAAAACCTGTAAATTTAGAAAAAGCAGAATAAGGCAAGGTAAGTTTCCATCCTAGTACTACAAGTTATTCACATCAGCTATCATAACCCCTTTCACCACCTGAACATGCAGGAATATGAGCTTTCCTGGGGAGCTAGGCTTCAAACCAATTTCTCCCTTGTCTTATATATCATGAACAGTGTAACGAGAATACTTCATTCTTTTCTAGAAGCTATAAGCTACATCATATAGGTTTCTTGCCTTATCAAAAGAAAACTAAGAAGGAGAATATGTAGAAGTGGTAAGTTTGTGAGGAATTGCAAAGTCAAATCAACATAGGTATTTAGAGACACTATATACTGAATTTGGTAATACTCCATTTTCCAAATTAAATACCTAAAATTTACCAGGTCCTAGAAAACACTGACACTGCATCATTCCACATTTCTCTAGATAATCACAAGTATGTATGCCATTCAGCCTTAGAGAAATTTCCCAGGTCTTTTGACATGAATTTGTATTGACCATTTCAGAACCTATCAGTGCTGACCTCAGCAATTCCAAGTCACAACTCCTACCTTCCATCACTTTCCACATCAACAGCCTGAAGCATAGGTGGAAAACCTTCAACATTCAGTTAATTTCTTCCAGTCCTTGGGGGAGTGACTACAGTTTACATAGTCTATTCATGACTATAGTTGTGAGGTACTTTGTAGGCTATAAGATGAGATGGTACTCGATAAAACTGTTCTCTGTTTTTTCAACATTTTAACAAGCACTTACCAAGAACCTACTTTGGTGTGCTAGAAGCTAAGAACACAAAGATAAATGGGAAACAACCCTTGCCTTTAGGAAATTCATAATCTCTTTTATTTGGTGTATTTATATGGCATTCTCTTCTTTTTTCTATTCAACTTATCTAGATAAATGAAGTGTGCATGTGAAACTTTGCATTCATACTGACGTCGCTATGTTTGAGGGGAAATCTGATTCTCCCTCCCTCTCTTTGTGGCTCTCCATATGAGTGTCTGAAGTCTATTTCTTTTACTGGTTCTCTGCCTCCCTCCACATCAAACTTCCTCGTATTGATTTTGTTTTCCTGGATGAGTTAAATGAAGGTGCATTTTATTTGTTAGATTTGTTAGATTTTTGTGTTTCCCTGATCTTAAATTTTAATTTTTACACTTTGATTTTTTATTACTTATGTAGCCCTTGTATGATTTTCTCCCTCTACATGTCAGTAGAATTTGACAGAAAAACACATTCCCTATTTTCCTAGCTGACAGATTCGAGGTTTTTATATGTTTATGTATATATGTGTGTGTGTATGAATATATCTATATGTTTAGATTTTATCCCAAAACAGGTCCCTATGAAATACAATGATAATAATAAAAACCCATAAATAATAGAGGGATGATTACATTCCTTTCTCATTTCTACTTACTGTCTGATAGCAAAAGTCCTAGTCTATGGGTTTCATTAGGCTTGACCCGATTTCTTTTATCTTCCTAGTAGGTGAGCCAGGATAAAGCGATTTAATTTGAGAGCAATAAGATAATAAAAAGAAATAAAAAGAAATCAGGAAATGGATGGATTATGAAGAAAAATAAAAATTCTGTAATACCTAGAGAATAACATATTAACAAACCCAGTTCAATCACCGTTTTACTTTACTTCACATCCCTATATAATGAACTCCCTGGTTACAAAAGGAAATCAAGTTTTACAAGTATATTAATTGCCCCCTAGTTTCTGAAACTCCAACATTCTAATATCAAATTATTCACGTCATTCATTCTTGTTTTGGGACTCTCCATTATTAAGCGTTAGCCTTAGCCTTAGCTCAAAGTACTGAGTGACTATATCATAGCTGGTCTTTCCTGGAAATTTCGCCTCCAGTCTGCTTGTGAACTCCCAGCTTCGGATTGCTGCAGCTGCCCCTTTCTCTGAGGCCGCACGCAGCTCTGAGTGCTCTCTGCGGGGACCTTCCACCCTTTGTTCTGACAGCTGCCTTCCCTCTGGGTCGTGTTACCTGTCTGCATTTGGAGTTTAAAGTGCAAGTGGATGGCACCGCTTGCAAGGCCACCTCGAGCCTCCCTGAGCTCAAACATTGCTGGTGCTCTACTTCTCCCCACCCTGGTCCGTGCAGGCTTCCCGTTCAGCTCCCACAGCGGAACTGAAGGAATGCAATGAGGTCAAGATTTCTGGAATACATACTCTGCGCCACACAATCTGATAGGTGTTTCGAGATACAAAACACAGAGAGAGGAACCTTGCTTTAATTAATTAGCACACAATTTAATAGGAAAAGGATATGAATCGTCACAAAAAAAGTTTTAATGCAACTTTAGAAGACCTATCAGCCTTAACATAAAGGACCAGGGCGGTTCCTAATGAGGATGTTAGGGGCAGGTAGAGATTTCAACAGATTTCAGGTAAAGGGAAAAGCATTTTACCAAAGGAAAAGCAAGGAGGTAAACAACCGCTTCTTCCAAGAATTGCATGAAACAAATGTTACAGATAAAAAAGAGGCTCAGAGAGGTTATGTAAAAGGCTTAAGATGGAGGAGTGATAACATTGGATTGAGAATGAATGCTCAGGTCTATCTGACTCGAGTCCGTGCTCACCATACTATTGCCTCAGAACAGAACGCGACTCACTGTCCCCGGTACCCATAGATAACAGTATGAGACGCCTTCTCAATGCTGTGTCCGTGCTTGTGTTTCCCACTGTATGTTCCACCTAATTTCAACAGGCTTCCTTCCCCATTGCTCCGCTGAAACTGTTCTTGTAATGGTCACAAACAGCCCCATGTTGACCAACGCACCTCTCTCCTCGCCTTACTCCACATCTGTGGAGCTTTCATCTCTTTGAACTAATCTTTCCTCTTGGCTCCTATGACCCATCATATCCCTGGTTTTCCTTGGACCTCAATGGCTGCTCGTTTTCAGTCTCCCTTCTCTCCTTCACCACCTCTAACGGAAGAGTACACAGGCATGGCTGTGTGTCTTTCTACTCTCCATCTAACTTCTCTTCCAAGGTGAGCTCATTCCAATACCACTGTTGTAAGTGTCTCCAACCTTGTGTGCCAAAATGACCAAAGTGTAGACTCTGGAGCCAGGCTTCCTGGATTCAGATCCCAGCTCCACTGACTAAGCTGGTGACCTTGGGCTAGCTGCTTAACCTCCCTAAGCCTCACTTCTCTCATCTGAAAGTAGAGAGGATAATAGTAGCTGTTTTTATATACAACCATCTTCTCAACACCTCCACTTGAATATCACATTGAACATGTCCCGAAACTGAATTCCATATTCCCTAGCCCTCACAAACATGTTCCTCCCCACATCAATAAATGGCACCATCATACACTCAGGTGTTCGAGTCAAAAAAGTATAAAAACATCCTGATTCTTTCCCTTTACTGACTCCCAACACGAGCAGGTTCCATCTGCTCCTCGTCCCAAATATATTCCAAATCGCTCCAGTTTTCTTCACCTTTGCTCTCCCACCCTAATTGAAACTACCATCACCCCTAACCTCAACAATGTTAGTAACCTTCCAGCTGACCTTCTTTTAGTCATTCTCGCCACACTACAATCTGTTTTCCACACAGGAGTGAGAATTACCTTTCTTAAAAGGCATAGCAGCACATCACCGCTCTGCTTAAAACTTCCAGTGGCTTCCCACTGAACTTAAAATCAGAGTCCATACCACGGCCTAGAAAGCCCTGTGTGAATAGCCCCTTCCTCTCCATCCTCATCTGTACCGTCCTCCCTGACACATTACAGGCCCGCCACTGGCCTTTCTCTGTTCCTTCAACACACTATCCTATTCCATTCCAGGTCCTTTGAGTGGAATGTTCTTTCACTGGCAGAGATATTTTACCACTGGATACCTAGCTCTTACAAGAGTGCCTGAAACATAGTATGTGCTTAGTATATGCCTGTTTGATTGCTTGCTTGATTGATTGAGGGTTTTTTAAAGTCTGTAAGTCACGATTTCATTCATCTAATTTATAGTTTAAATTCTTTAGGGGGGCTTTCTGTGTAAAGGGACTCCGAAGTAAAATATTTTTAAATGTGTAGAATAATTCTTAAATTATAATTATAAAATTGTGACTTTTAAAGTTATATAGTTATTTTGCAGCTATTTTAGATAGATAGATAGATAGATAGATAGATACATACATACATACATACATACATATATCTCCGATCTAGGGATGCTTTAGAAAAAGTAGGTGACTCACTGAATACATAAAATTCATTATATTCTGAGGTAACCATGTCAAGTATGGAATTAGACCCAGGGTCTTAGATATAATTACTGTTTTTTAAAAACTAAGTATGAAAGGACAAGAGCAGTACCAGACTTCAAGGGTACAAAGACATCGGGCAACACCTCCTTGTGGCATTAACATTCCTAACTTATGCCTGTCAATATTCCTGAGAGCAAGCTACAGAAACCATGCAAATATTTACACAGAATTTTTTTAAATCCACAAGCTTATTCCTATAAAGACTTCTAAAAATAAACCTTTAAAGAATAAATGCCTTAGATGTATTTTAATTTTTAAAAATTTTCCTGAATTTAAAATCACATGAAAACAACTTTCCTAAAAGCACAGAATTAATACATTTATCTGTAGACATGACCTTGTTTTTTTTTTCTTTTTCTGCCCTCACCCTGGTAAATGACCCCCCAGAGGTTGACGAGTATCTAAAGACCCATAAAACATGAATTTAATAAGTATAATAAATCATTTGTCACTGGCATTTTTAAGATTTGGCCTTATCGAGTTTAAACTGATATGTTTTGCAGGTACTCCTGCTGTTATATGGAAGCAATATAAGTTTAATATTTAGTTACTGCAACCCAAAGACACCATGTTTTACTGAAGTATGAAAACCTTGAGAGGAAATAGTGTCTCTAAAATACTTAAGGTAAGATTTTAAGCCACAAATCTAGCAAAAATTTTAAAGTTAATCATAATTCTTTGAAAGTACATACTTTATTGGTGAAATCTTCACACTTCTGTTTTATGGTCAAATGTCAGTTGTTCATAATCAGGGCAGTGAGTACATTTTATAGTACTGAAGTCTTCCAAAAGACAATTTCCAGACATACCAGTTTTCTTAAATTTAGATATTATGCGCCTTGATTATGTTAAAACAATATGAAAATTAAAAATCCACCACTCATACGTTTAAAACTCTTGCAGTTTTACTTAACTTCATTATACCAGTTGGAGAAAATAGATCCTGTTGAAAACCATTTCCGACAGTAAAAACAATGCCAATATTCAGAAACTCATACACATGGAAAAGTGAAATCATAAAGAAGAAACACACTGTGCATAAAAAACACCTGAAAATAAAATTATGATCTTTACAGAATGCATCATCAACTGCCATTTTCCTAACTAATCACTGCACCTTGTCCACCAAGTTCAGAGGCAGGTTAAGTAATAGGTTCCTAAATAAAGCATGGGGACGATGCCACTCACAGTGTAAAATGACCATGGAAATGTATTTCTGTAAAGTGTGCTTATGTTGCTCTCTCTTGGTGAAACAGTAGTACTGTTCAAATTGATTGCCACTGGTTTTTTTTAAACTTTTTTTTTAAGGTTTTCTTATTAAGAGAAACAGTCTGTTTTGATACAGCATTTTCAGTGCCATTTGCACAAATTAAGGTGCTAATTGCTAACCTTAGAACAGCTAGAACTACTTTAAATAATTCTAAGTTTCTAAATTGACATGAATTAAAAGCCAGTTAGAGCACACACTCAAACATTTTCATTTATGGACCCCCAGGAAATTTCGTTTTGTAATAAGCAAAGTAGCAAAAAGAATGAATAGGAGGGTACTAACTATGTGAGAAATGCTATGTGAGCATGGAAACCTGATTCACTGGAAGAAGGTAAAAATAATTGCAGTCTTTTGAGTGCTCTACTGATTTAACATGTTTGCAATAACAAACCACAATCCATTTGAAAAGAAAATTTAGTGGATAGACAGACACAAGTAGTGGCAGAAGGTTCAAATGTTTAAAAAAAAAACAACACTTGGGTGATGACCAATTTTAGAATCAGAACCAGTGGTTTACTGGAGCCAACTGGTACCACCTTTGCGAGAGCTGACTGTGCTCATAACTTCCCAATTGCATGGTTAATGACACAGTGTTGATAGTTGAAATCTGTCATGGCGGGAGTGTTTACATGACAGAAATTGGCAAACACTAATATAAATTAGAGTTTTGTTTGAGTGTGTGTGTTTGTGAGAGAGTGTGTGTATGTGTGTGTGTTGGGGGGGGGAGGTCTCACAGTTAAACATTTACCAGCATACCACTAGAAATGCCAAAATGTGAAAGAGCATGCCAAAAAAAACCTTTGCCTTTGATCAATGACAATTGATATCAAATTAGCAAATTTTCCTAATTGCAATGAATGTGAATACTGGATAAAGGACCTCTCAGAAGTCATTACATGTTAACCAATGTATAAGTGAAGATACTACCAAATTTAGTGTAGTATCTTGAAACAAAAGGCATCTTTCCCCCTCTTTAATCCACTTAGAAATCCAACGATATATAGCACTTTGTCAGAATAGAAACTATTCACAATGACTATTCATCATATCCTTTCCTCCAAATCAAGAGTCTTTTCAGAGAAGCACTCCAATCATAGTTTTAAACAGATCTCTACAACGGTCAAACAGAGCTGGGTAACCTTTGGGAAGTTTTTAACTTATCAAAATGCCACACTTAACCGAAGTGAGAGAGTGTTTTGTATGCTTTTTTATTTTTTTTATTTTATTTTATTTTATTTATTTATTTATTTTTTTTTTAAAAAGATTTTATTTATTTATTTGACAGAGAGAGAGATAGCGAGAGCAGGAACACAAGCGGGGGAGTGGGAGAGGGAGAAGCAGGCTTCCCGCCGAACAGGGAGCCCGATGTGGGACTCGATCCCAGGACCCTGGGATCATGACCTGAGCCGAAGGCAGACGCTTAACGACTGAGCCACCCAGGTGCCCTGCTTTTTTATTTTTAATATGAGACTGAATAAAGTGGATGTTCAGTGGCATGAATGAAGGCATAAAAGATGCAAGCCAAAGTTTGTTTGACAAAGACTTGAAAATGATGTTCCACAAGCCAAGCCCTTTGGGTGCTCCCTGGGTTACACTCCCTTTGGGAAGCAAGACTCAGACTTTTCAGTCTTCCTTTCCCTTGGAAGGCTTACTTGTACATTTAGAGAAATAAACTCAAGAAACCACTGTTAGTCTGTTTAAAGCTCAGAGCAGGGCATCAGGAAAACAGAACTTCTAAAGTATCAGAGTCTTCTGCAGCTCACGTATGTCAAAGGCACTGAAGTGAGCTCCTCACACGGCCTAGCAGCCTGCATCTGTATGACGTCCAGCTCACTGTGTGGGGAGGATGATCAAGGGAAGGTTTTGACTGATTATTATGCCAGTTCTGTCTGCCCCCTGGACCCACTTGAAGATGTTATACCTCAAGGTTATTATTTTATTGAAAAGAATATAATATTAATTAATGATTACATATAAATAATGGAAAGAGACTAATTGAGCGATAGTTCAGTTAAATGGCTCCAACAATGTCACTGACAGTGACAGCACAGCTGAGCAATTGATAAACAGTACCAGACATCGAGGGCAAAAGTAGTGCCATTTAAATTAATCTTTCCATGTATTTCTTCATGATGAAAACCAATAACGAAAGCGTATTTTAGATGAAAAGATGTTAGAGAAGATACAATCGTTAAAGCAGCAAGACTTGTCTCTTTATCATTAAAACCTCGGAATGGAAATAGATCTAGTGATGTAAGATTGTTTCTAATATTATTGACAGAAGGACAAGAAGATCATCATATCAGTAACATAGAAAGAAAGAGCTATCACACTGCAAAGAACAATCAATGGGAGCGCAATTTTCAATGTTACAAGTCATTAAATTGAAGATATATGAGAATCAGTTTTAAATACATCATCGAGATCTATTATGAAACCATGTAATATAAAGATAACTTTTTAAAAACTGCACCAAATCAGTAAGGTATTTATTTAATAAAATAAAAACCTGACTTCTGGTACAGTTATTTTGAAGGTGGTTTATCATAAAAAAATGACAAAAAGACTTCATCTCATTGATGTCTTCAGAAATGCACAAATCAATCTTCATAACCACCCTATGGCTACTATCACTATTATCCCCATTTTACAGATAAGGAAAATGAGAAACAGGGTATGAAGGAACTTACTCAAGAGCAGACTGGTAGGAAGCAATGGGGCTGAGATTCAAATCTCAGATTCACTTCATCTCCTGAATCCTTTCTCTTAGCTAGTATACTACATACCTCTCATCATTTGGATTAAAGATAGAACTGTAAGAAGTCCAGGAGTCCTTTCTGAAGATAATCATTTTTTACACTAAGTAAATTTTTTTCACAACAATGAGAACATGTTTAGACAATTCCTTGATTGCTGTTCTTCATTCCTCATACAAAATAGATCAAAAAGTCTTAAGGATTATTCCTCAGAAATGTCTCTTAAATCTGGATTATGACCATCCCACCAGTTCAGGCCCTTGTCCTAACCTGCCTGCACTCCAGTCACAGTGTCCTACTTCCCTGCCCCCAACGCCTGTCTTCCTCCCTCTCCACAAGACCAACATAGGCAACACCATAACATGCAGACCCCAACTTCTCATTACTTGATATAAAAAAAAAAAAATGATCATTGATTCCACTGTGTAAAGGGTAAAATCCAAACTGTTAAGAGTGTTATCTAAGGATTTGGTGATTTGGCCCCAATCTACCTCTTTCCTTCCATCAACACCCCAACCCATGTTTTGGCATGCTGAGTTTCTCTGTTCCCTGAGTGAGTCAGGCCCTCTCACCTCTGACACCCCCTGAGTTTGGCACCCCCCCCCTTTTTTTTTTTTAAAGATTTTATTTATTTGCGAGAGAGAGAATGAGAGACAGAGAGCATGAGAGGGAGGAGGGTCAGAGGGAGAAGCAGACCCCCTGCTGAGCAGGGAGCCCGATGTGGGACTCGATCCCGGGACTCCAGGATCATGACCTGAGCCGAAGGCAGTCGCTTAACCAACTGAGCCACCCAGGCGCCCGGCACCCCCCCTTTTTAATCCCATATGTTGAAATCCTGCTCACATATTAAGACCCAGCTGAAATGCTCTCTTGTGACACTGGCCCCAGGTCTCCCATACAGCATACTCATAATTTCTGCTATACTCCCACAGACCCTTCATATCTCCATTGCATTAGGATTATCTAGTAGTGAGTGATTATGTATCTACCCACCCAGAATGTGAGCTCTTCATATCCCAGAGCTCAGTTCAGCAGTGTTTGGCAGGTAGGAGGCCTATTGTTGTTCGTGGTACTAACACTCATCATGCCCTGTTGAACAAAACCAGGAGTAGTCAATAAATATCTTTCATTTATTATGATTTTTCTCCACACCTTCTTGTTTCAGAAGAGGCTTGTGTGTGGTAATTGTATAATATTTATACCTACCATTTCCTAAGAATATGACTATTCTTTACAGATTGTTGAATTCACCCTTCAATTCAGTGTTTACTCAGAGATCCAATGGTTAGAGGAACTTATTGGGAACTGAACAACTACATTGTCCCCTTGTCCAAAACTGACATGCTATAAGAGGAAGAACAAGGTGGAGACCAAGGCTAGAAAATGTGTGATGGGAGGACCTGGAGCATGGTCCAGAATACCAGATTGGCTTTAGGAGCCCTTAATCCTAAAATAACATTAACAGAATTGTGTTTCTCTGGAGACAGTAGAGAAAGTTATGTGGAAATAAAAATAACAACAACAAATGTTTATTGGGAGGCTGTGCCAGGCTCACAACTCTACATGGAATATCCCAATTAATTCCCTTCAACACTATGAAGAAACCCCTACTCAACCATGAAGAAACTGAGGCCCAGAGTCATTGAAACCCAGGTCATCTGGCATTAGAGGTCACTCTTTTCATTAGCATCTTACTTTATTGGGAATAACAAAATCTAGGGGGTTTGGTTTTTGTTTTGTCTAAAATTCTTGGCTGTGTAAATAACTTACTTTGTGATTTTGAGAGTGAAATTACTGGGTCCACAAAAGGTTTTTATTGGATGAATGAAGATGATTACCATCTGGTAACAAGTTTCCTTAGTCCCATTCTTGCAGAACCTGAAGCCCAGTGGTACCCCACCAGATTTAGAATCACAAAGTAGAGTCTTTGGATCATCGGTGAGACATTTTTTATATACAATGAGGAAATTACAATACTTTGCTACAGAAACTAGGGCTTCCTATTTTCTTCACAACAAAACTGTCCTGTAGACAAAGTTGCCTTTATTTTTAGGAAATGAAGACTCTCCTACCCATGTAGTTCACACCAGAACCAGGGTTGGAATTCATCATCTGCTTCCTTTTCCACTGTATTTTCTATTACATAAGAGATAATAATAATAAAGTAGATTAAAAATAATAAACTAAGGAAAATAATAGAAACTCCAGTCTTTGTGAGGAGCTTCATTTCATTTCCCCAAAGTCTTGGGATTACTTGGCAAGGTGTTATGATGCTATGGAGTCTTGTAGAAATCTGTAATCCCCATTTAATAATTAATTACCTAGGTCAGATCTGGAAACTACTGTGGAAATTTCTAGCATGTACAGGGAGAAGTGAGATCAATATTAGAATATTTCAGGTCTAGAAGTGGGCTTCTCATGGTTTTCCAGGACATATGATCTCAAGAGATTCTGAGCAGCCACAGAACTTTAGAGAAGTTGTAACCATTTACCTGCTGCCCAAATAAATAGGACACTAGGACTGTGAGCCAAATAGGTAAAAAGAAAAAAAAAGAAAAAAATATATATATGTATAAAAATCCAAAAGCGTAAATAATAATGCAGAACTGGGATGTGTCTTTACTCTTTCCATACACTTATAAGAACTCAGTGTTTTAGTTAAAACAACCAAAATGGGCAATGATTATTCTTCTTAAAATGAGAGCAATATGGCAATGCTTCACATGGGAAAAGTGGAACTGAATGAGATGAAATGGAGAAACTTAGAAATGGTCAGAAGAAATGAATTCAAAAGCAAATTATAAGTAATCTTTGGCTGAGAAACCTGAGGCTAAAATACAAAATTAAGCTAATTTCTGAGGAATCTACTTATTTGTTATTTGTACTAAATGTTTTATGACAAGTCTATTGCTTCAGTTTGGGAAGAATCAAAAACATAGTGGAATTACCTAAAGTTGCTTATTTTAAAAATCCCTTCAGTTTCTTCCCCAAATTTGAGTTTTCCTTTGTACTTTTCACATTATGATGTAGAACATTTACTGAATAAATACCAATTTGAGCTAAAATGATATTAGGTTTTGATGATCTACCTATTTTTAGCCTAAGGACTAAGTGATTTTCTGAATTCACAATTTCATCATTTTAATGACAATGAAGTAATATGCTTGAATGGTTGTATTAAGGTTTACATACTCTAGATTTTTCATATACACTATGTCATATATTTTTCCCTAAGTCAGATATATTACAAACATGCAGATATATTTTTACTGCTAACAGAATACTGCAGGCTTAAAAATGAATTTTATTATGTTCCTTGACCTTTTTAAAGTTATTTATTATAACCCTAGCAGTAGCCTATCTATAATAGAACATAACTTGGCTAAATTTATATAGCTGTGAATTATCTTTGCAAGTTTTTGTCACAACAGTGTCAATTTAGTACTTAAAGGGTTTATGTCTGCTTACACCTGTTCTTAGGACGAGATTTGGAATTTGCTTTTTCTTACTGTATGTTTTTATTACTATATCAAATATTGAAGGCTGGCTTGTTATAAAGGTATAAAAATGGTGTCACTTCTGTACAATAATCAAGACACTACTTTCTAAGTCAAAATTTCAACATTTTTGATAACTATATAGAATAGTTCAGTTTAGGCCATTAGAGTACCATTCAGTATATAACTCTGTAGATATACTGAATAGTCATATATGTACTACATTTTTAAGAGGGAGATTAATTGGACAATATTTCACATGGGACAAAACAGGACTGAGTGAGATGAAACTTCTTAAAACTTCCAAAGTGCCTAACATATTGCTTATGGAAAACCTAAACATGAGAAAAAAATTGTTTCGATAAATTTTGTCTCTCATAAATAATACAACAAACTTTTAACACGTTCTAGCTCTGAAGGAAATTTGTTGTAAACCAACAGGACTTTTCGTTTGTATAAGAAGATATTTTCCAATGGTGCTTCTAGATATACTATGTGTTATACAAAGCTTTTATCCGCTGTTGGGTGACAATAGAGTCTCATTAAAGACAAACTTTTATCATTAATATCTTTTCGTAAGAGCTTGGACCTCATTCTGACCACATTCTAAAGCATTTTACACCACTTTGCATATCACCATTATGTTGCAAATATCTAATATAATTCATTTTTACCATTAAGGCAATTTATCTAGGATTATTATTCCTGGGTCAAACCAGCCCTCTTGAAACCCTGGTTCAAATATTCCTCTAGAAATGGCCAAATTCTCAACTGACAAGTGCAAGTAAATTCCTGCACTATATTTGTCAGTATTCATAATTATACCACCAAAGCATATTTGATAAATGATTAAATAAATACCTTGATTACTTTATTAATAAATGAATTGGTTTAGCGTGTTGTTTTCAAAAGTTTGGTCAACAGAAGACTAGTCCTGGGAGATGCATTTCAATTAAAGGTACCATAGTGAAATTCGTTTAGAAACTAATGTATGTTCTAGTCTCTTGCTGAACACTCTCTCCAGATCTTAAGATACTAAAGACTAAGAGAGGTCCTGAAAGAAGAGAAACACATCCCAATTTTTACACCTAATGTTTTACAAATCTACCTGATCATGGGGCTAAGCATTGTTGTCACCATGTCCTATACATACATGAACAACCATTAAGAGATAACTCTTTCCAAATTAATTTAAAGATCTATTATCTTCCTCTCTGCAAAAAAGCTAAGTGTTAGTTTTTTTTTTTTTTTTTTTTTAAAGATTTTATTTATTTGACAGAGAGAGACACAGCGAGAGAGGGAACACAAGCAAGGGGAGTGGGAGAGGAAGAAGCAGGCTTCCCGCTGAGCAGGGAGCCCGATGTGGGGCTTGATCCCAGGACCCCGGGATCATGACCTGAGCCGAAGGCAGACGCTTAACGACTGAGCCACCCAGGCGCCCCGCTAAGTGTTAGTTTTGATTTAAGGCACTACATGAAGTTTTCTACACTTGAAATTATTTCAGGATGATTTATTTTATAATGTAAAAAGATTTCCAGTCATTTAATTGAATGAAATATATACATATGTAAATATATCTATATCTATATATATCTTATAAATTATTTTATAAAATAGGGAAATACCAAACTACCCACATTGGCCTCATCCTTATCTGTCACTGAAAAAAAAAAAAACTCAAAAAGTTAACTTGTAAAGCATTCATAGAATATTTTAACCTTATAAAAATAATGACAAATTTTAAAAAATATATTTTTAAAAGTCAATATTTATACCAAGTGGTTGTCAATTCCAAAAACTAAGTCATACATGGCATTAATGTTACTACCGCATAACAAGATTTTTAACCAAAGTACTTCCTTTCTTTAAAGGAAGAATATTCTCACTTCTTTCTATATAAACATCTTAAAGAACAATGGTATGAACAGCAATGAGACTAAGATATGCTTCTTATTGAGGCTCAGTATGATGTGTTAACGATGATAAAACTATAAATTCCTATGAAAAATAAAAGTCATAACTAAGATGCTGACATAATTCTATTCAGACTAGTAATACTGTTGTTATAATCAATGATACTAGAGAGATATAAAAGTGTCATTTCTAAATTTTAAAAGGGTCTGCCTTTCAGCTAACTAGGAGAAAAATTGACACCAATTTTGTTTACTCGTCCTGACTTTAATAGCAGTAAAAATTATCCCCATAATGCTATTGCTGTCTGTACAGCAGAAGAAAATTACTGTGAAAACATATTTCATCACCTGAAAGCTTAATTAAAACCAGTCTCCTGTACTACTAAAAAGTGTGTGTGTGTGTATGTCTCTGTGTGTGTATGTGTAAGACAGAAATAACCATTTGATGACATGTTGCTTTCTTATGTTAAACATTTTTTATTATAGTAATTGAAATAATTTCACCATACAGATATCACATGCTGAAGCATGACAATGCAATATTAATTGCACATTGTGTTGACATTTCAAGCATATTTTCTGTAACAACATTTGCATTCATATACAGGTAGTAAACACATGGGGATAATTTGAGTCATGATTCATGGTAGCAAATGTATTGCTTTCAAGCTAATCTTGAAACCCAGAATCTTCAACAAATCTACTAATAGTCAATATTGTAGCATGTACAGTGGTAATTATACGAACCAACCAGCTCAGGACCAAGAACTGCCATGGTTAACCTTTGAAAGAAAATATCAGCATTATCTGATTACTTTTGCAAGTCTTCTTACCCACTTAAAAAATATTAGTCTATTGAGCAATGACTGTACCAATAGTTTTCAAGTTAGTGGTAGGGATAAAATAAAAGTTTTATGTAGCCCTTCTTAGATAATACAGCCCAGTTAATGCAAAATATGTTATCTGAATAGTTTTTCTTCAATATACCATATACCCACTTATGACAAGGCAAAAAATCACCAAAAAGGGCCGCAATCTCAAAGACTGCAGTAAGTTTTAATATACCACTTTTGGGTTGCAAGACTGTTATTTGTAGCCATGTATCTTGGTTCAAATAGTCTAGACAATGTTTTTTTAGGCATAGAAACTTGGTTCTTAAAAGCCCCAGCAGACAAACTGAACTTGATCTAATAACACATTTTATCTAAGTTTTATTGTTTCTGAGGTAAAAATATACCACCATAAAATGCAAGGAAAACCAATATCTAAAAGGCAGGATTGATCCTTTCTGGACTTTGCCCATCAAAGGTCAAAACTTCAAAGGTTAAAGTGAAGAAGAAGAGGAGGAGGTGAAGGAAGGAAAAAAGGAAGAGAGAAAAAGCTGTGTAAGGAATAAAATTTTGATCATGCGTATATTTCCAAATTTTTTATTTATTTGTAAATAATATTAACCCAAAATATTTAGATAACTAATTCAGAACTTGAAAACATAAATTTCTCAATTTAAAGAGAAAAGCCAATTTTCAAAAATCATTAGATCACAGCAACACAACTAACTGAAGTTACACTTTTTATTGCTTAACCTTTAGAACCAGGTAAACTAAGACTCAAAATGTAAATTACCATTACAGAGCAGAAAAGGAAGGAATTTTCTGTCACTCATCTAGAGGTATTTGATATTATTTTTTAAAGAGAACACATTTAAGAATGAATCAGTGCTTTGCAGAAACCTAGAAATAATAGAGTTTATGCAACTATCAATTTTTTGGTACATTTGAAAAGGTCAAATATGTGTATATTCAGATTTAAAAAGAACTTTTATGTGGAATGGCTTTGACATGCTAAAGATGAAAGCATTTGGATGAATTTATATTAAAATGTGAAATTTCAAGTTAGATAACAGAATTCTATAATCATATGCTTTCCAAATTAAAAAGAGAATTAGAATGAAGTCCTTAATGTCTAGAAGCCTCTATCATCTAGTTGCTTGTAAATATTACATGAAAAGAAAGTTGTGTTTTTTTGTTTGTCTGAGTTTGGTTCATTTTAGTTTTAGGGAGGAGGAATTAGTAGGCAATTTTTGTGTATTTAGACCTAAGTTAGACATATGAAAAAATCTGTATAAATCTTTGTGTCTGGCAGAGGTTATTTCCATATTTGATCCTGTTATAACTTCGTTTTTATACATGCAAGGTAAGTGAAATGCTAGTAAAATAAAATTTGTTGCTAGTAAAAATAAACATAATATGAATCACAATAGTTCCTTCAAAGGTTACATAAAGCAAATGGTAACTAATTACAATGCTGGATAATTAAAGTGAAAACAAATCTGCCATCTCATACCATGTTCATAGATGAGATTTAAAATAAAGGTTGCTTTTTATATAATTCTGGAAATGATTGCAATCATATACAGTTCTGGAAAGCATTCTAATCTTAGATTTACAGAATGAGTAGGGATATGTTTTTTTATAACAGAATGAAAATACATTTTCATCTTAAGTAAACCAAATTCCCTATTAAAAACTCCTGGTAATATTGAATAACTTCTGAAGTTTTTCAAATAAAGTTACTTTCTCTCCTAGAAGAGAGAATCAGACCTGTACTATCACTTATATTGATATGTTTCCACTTTATGAATAAAAAATTTATAATAAAAACTAAGGAATATTTTATACCTCTAAAACATTTCTATGGCCTCTAGAGACTTTCATGGTTTACTACTGAACCTTCTCTTCGTAGTTTCTCATTATGGAATAAGCACTGATAGCAACCATAGTCCACAGCATACCGGGTAGTATATATAAATAATGAGCACATGGCTTTTATTCACAATTTTATCACATCAAACTAGATCAGTATAAATATGCAAATGTCAGCAAGAAAATTCTAGTGCTCAAAAAAAGCCAGATCTAAGTAGCTAGATAAATGAAATTTGTTCATTAATTAGTTAGGTAGTTTCACACATTTTAACTTATTTTTCAAAGGTTCTTAAATTGTGTGTGTGTGTGTGTGTGTGTGTGTGTGTGTGTTTTCTAGGGGGAGAGGGTTCATCCCCATGTTGAACATTCTTCTTATTTGTTTTAAATAAAAATTTCACTCTTTTATCACTACAGACAGAAGTCCCAAAGCACCCACTCTAGCATATTAACCATTTTGATTTAAATTAATGCAAGTGAGTGACCAACAAACTGGATAGATATCATATACCAGACACTTGAAATTATGTCTCATTCATGGACAACTCATGAATTTAAAAGAAAAATTATTAAAAATACTTCATGAAAAGACCTACTTCTTTATACTCTTACAATGATTTTACAGTATCCCAATTTTTGCATTATTTATTCTAAGAAATCTGTAATATATTTAAGAATTCACAAAATGGAGTCACAAACATTCAGAGTTACACTGTAATTTCTTTTATCCTGACCTTATCCTCTTTTTCCCCAAAGACAATAACAAATTCTTCTTTGGGATGCATTTAGCAAGGAAAAGTATCTATTGGAATATAGATGTTAGGTAGTCATAAAGAATCAAGTAGTGATAATTTAAGGAAAATCCTATCTTAGCCTATCACAGCCTCAGAATATGGCTTTAAAAGCAAAATATATCTAACTTAGTCAACTTTAGGTTGCCAATTAATCCTTTTTGCAAATTAAACTAGGACAGTTTGCTTCTCTCAGTTCTCCTGCTTTGGGGCCATTTCTTGATTTACTGGAAGTAGTTTCTAGGATAGTAAAAGGTAAAACATTCCTAAATTTTGCCAATAATTAGCATCTGTGAAAAAATAAGACTGTTGGGAGAAGTTTAAAGAAACTTCTAAAAGATGAATATTGTAATTTCTAAGGATTTCCATGTCAGTGATAGTGCTGTTTATATTTTTATGGAAAACTGAAAGCTCACTCATTGTTTTTGAAACTATAAGCAAGAAAAGGAAGTAAATTGCTATGAAATGTATGCATAATAACTTCAGACACAAAGAAAACTTCATCCTCTATTTTGATTTTAGAAAATTCTCAAGGGTACTTCCATGACTAATAATATCTAGTAATCAGAATCTTCTATTTGCAATAATTAGATTATTTTCTATGCTGCAATGTGAAACTATATTAGATTTTACAATGTAAGTTGGTCTCAACATTAAGAGACTTCTAAAATAAGTGCGACACATTATCCTATAACACCAAAATGAGTTTGAAATGTCAACTCTTCTACTTCTGAAGAACAGAAGAAATTGTATTTGACCATACGTACCCACTGGAGATATACTTTCCAAATAAAAGTAAATGGTATGAGATACAAAAATCAGATGGAAAGATTTTGTTATTAATATCATTTTCTGTTCCTTTATGTGACTCCCAATGAAAAGTAGAAAATAAAATCTAGTTTACGTTTTTTTACTTGTAACCCACTGGATTGTCTTCCATTTTGGATCACTATATGATCTTACTAAAGCCTTACTGAAAATGTGCATTATCACAAGTAGCTAAATTTCCACATAGAGGAATAAAAATACTGGGAAAATCAGGTTGAGATTTTTATAGTACTCTGAAGTGTGCTACAGTAATGATAAACCCGTTTTATATTTAATCCTATCATCAAGCAACACCAGGCTTCTAGCTTTGTTTTTCATTTTAAATGGCTACTATATATAAGAGAATTAATAAGGTATTATACTATTAATGCTTTTTCAAGTCAAAAGAAGTATTATCTAGAAAATAATTTAACACTGAAATGGGATATTCAAGATCAATTTTGTTTTATATACTCTGCAGCAAAAATAACATTTCTAGTAGGAAGGAATTAATTATAAACCTAGCAAATTCTAGACATTCACATATTTCTGTAAACAATTTAATGGTTTATTACATTTCCAGAAAGGTTAAGTCTTATATCCAGTTTTCTGCTAACTCTTCTTTCATATATTATAATAAATATATATGTGTTATTTGAGTGCACGTGTATATATTTTCACACATATATGTCATATATACATAAAACAGCACTTAATGGTCACTTTCTTTGCATGTTTAAATTGGAGGGAAAAAAATGAATTGCTATTATGCATAATCCATGGCAATCTTCCTTTCTGTTTCACAAATGGCCATATCGGGATGTAAACAAAACATTGGAGCGAGTCATTCCAGGTGAACTGTATTTCAAGGTGTAGTTTGGTGTTCTCATGAAGAATTGTGTACTTCCTGGTAATAAATACCTACAAATGACAGTTAAAAAATTATACTTTACAAACAAGTTAATATTAACATCTCTCACTAAAGTGTTCTGTGGTTAATAATTTATGTATGCTACATGAGAAACAATACTATAACAACAATGCATTCTACATTAAAAAAAAAAATGTTCTCTCCCAGACTGAAGTGGGAAGGTGGAAGATGGTCATAAAAGCCTCACCTAAAGAGCAGAATATAGATGCAACATATGATCTTAGTATCCCAAGACATCCCATAAAGAGCCATTATACTCACATGCTAGGAAACTATTTCCATGGCTCATGTTAATTTGAAATTCATCATTAATCTCTATAAATAATATGTGAAACCAGTGAAATATTTCTTAAAAACATGTGATATGAGAATTTGGCTAGCCACATTACCAATAATTGTTTGTTTCAAGGATGTTGGAACCATTAATTATAATTTAATAATATTTCATCAATGTATTATGACTATAGGTAATCTAAGAGAAAAAGTTAAAGACTAAAATTCATAATTATAAAATTTATATTCCTAGACCACATGGTTCTTATGATAACAACACCAAAAACAATCATGATTACAGGTTACATGCAATCCTTACAGCCAAATGTATTTCAGAATACATGAATTTCCCAGATTTTAGAATGATAGAGTGTATATACTATATATAATATAATATCTCCACTGAGGCCTTGGCGCAGCATCCTGAAATCAAACCATTAATCTTTCTGTTTGAGTGAAACATATGAATACTCACAATAAACAGGATGAAAACAACAAATAACTTCATGTCAATTCAGGTCAGGTCAGATTTGCCAATAAAAAGTTACTCTTCCTTTCTTTTTAGTTTTCAGAGATTTGAGAATAAGTAATTATAAATAAGAATGTGCACCTGTATAATTTGTTTCTCTCTGGAAAAACTTTGATTAGCGTTAGGCCACTCCAATCTATATATCTAGAGAAAAATGGAAATCCACAAGGAAATCCACATGAGCAAAAGCAAATAAACATTATTATTAAGAGTATAAATCTTGGTAATGACAAGGACATGCTATAAAATCAGGACAAAGACATCTATGAGGAATTTCCAAAACCAGAGGTAGCAATAGAAGGAGATTTGAAATTTTTGAAAAAATAAACAATGGTAGAGCATCAACTCATTTATTTTTTTCACTTTACATTAGAATCTTCCAGCAAGTGTCATATTTCCATAGATACGCAATGAAACTGAGGGCCACGAGTACCATCAGCTACCTATTCTACATTAAATAATGTTGATACTACTATACTTCCATGCCAATGGAAAGTTACATTTATAGTTGTGTTATATGAATTTTGTAGAAGAATATGAATTCATTATGATCAAGCTACATACGACATTCATATTAAAATGGAAGATTTCTCCGTAACATCCATAAACATCATTTTATCATGAATTATCTAATAATATCTTCTAAATCTATTACCTAGTATCACAAACTATAAATAATTGCTCAAATCATTAAGTTAATAGAGCAGTAAAATAATACACAACAAACCAAATCGAATCAAAATTGCACAACGGGTGATGAATAATGAAACAATTGATTTCTCACATCACAGATTATATGAATTATTTTCTTAATATCACTTGGGTAATTTATATGGATTAATTATTATGTCAAGAGCTAGTGGAGTCATGATGATTAATCTGCTATCTTCTGTCATGAAAAGGCTCCCTTCCTACCTAAGGCAAAGGTACAAAAGAAAATAAGGTGTTTGATCAAAATCCACTACTTTTTATTAGTTGAGAGTTATTCTACCTTCTATTGAAAATGCATTCTGATTATACTGATAATTATCAGAGTAAAGAATAACTTCTACCAACTTCCTTTTGAAGAATTTCCAAGCAACAGTTACTGCTGACATTACAATAACATTCACCTATCCTTTTGAGTTAAAGATCTCCAGTCCACAGAGGAAAAATAAAAGCACAAAATCCAGGGTTACAGCTAACCTGTATTATTTTATTTAACACTACATCATACTTAGTGTTTTCTATGTGCTCAGCACTATTCTAATTGCTTCACAAATATTAACTCATTTACTTCTCATAACAATTCTATACAGTAGGTATTATTGTGTGTTTCATTTTATCAGTGAACACACTGAAGCATACAGGGGTCAACTGTCTTGCCCACAGTTACATAGCTAGTAAATGGCAGAGCTCGGACTCAAGCCCACATGTGCCAACGCAGCATCAGTGCTCCTAGCAGCTGTACCTATATTGTCATTTCTCTGTATGAATCTCAGTTTTAAAACTAATGGATACAATGATTATACTCATTTTCTCAAAACAGTAACCTAGAAAGTAGAAAAAGATTATACATCCACAAACCTAAACTTTTTAAAAGAAGCAGGAAAAGCTAAAATGAAACTTCTGTAAGAAAAAAAGTTCAGTATGAACTAAAAAAAGCATATGAAATTACATTGGAAGAAACACTTTGTTTCCCTAAAGCAAGTGCTGTGGGGTATTTTAAAGCATTACAGGGAAACACAATGGATTATTTGCCTTAATATCTCCATTAATATCTCTTGGGAGATCCCTTACTAGCTGAACATCAAAGATTATTTTTGAAATGTTCTTTGCAATGAAATTAAATAATACAATTTGATTGTTTTTAGCAAGAAGAATATCTCTGGGAAGTACGTTTATAGACTATATATATACACATACATATATACATATACATATATATATGTGTATGTATATATATATATGTATATATATATAAAGAGTTTGCATTAAAGCACCAAAAAAATGTGAAAAGTTTACAGCTTTACCTTTATTCTAGCTTACTCTTGATGTACAAAAACAGCTAACCTGTAACTAATAGCTAAGTGAGAAGTACCTCCGACTCCCCTATTTGCTTCACACATGTACCCTCACTGCTCATCACAGAGGCTAGGTGTACACAACCTCACATATCCATCACATAGACATAAAACATGCATTTGTCCAATTCCTACTTGATGTAGAATTGGTCTGTCATGTACCAACTTATTGCTGACCATGGAGGATCTCTAGAACATGAACATTTCAAGACCAGTAGGGAATTAGCCTTGAAAACGTAAGCTACACCCACCTTCTGAGATTTTCCTGGAGTAAGATGAGGACCCCTAATACCCCCAAAATAAACTCAGCTTCCTGGTTTGGGGAACAAAGGTAAATAAAGTTCATCATAATATTTATCCTGTGTTCTAAATTTTTTTCTACTGTGGTATAATATATATAGCATGAAACTTACCAGTTGTATCATTCAGTGCATTAAGTACATTCACAATGCTTTGTAAACATCACCACAATCTAGTTCAGAACTTTTTCATCCCAAACAGAAACTCCTTGCCCATTGAACACTAAATCCCCATCTCCTCCTCCCCATTCCCTGGTAAGCTCTGTTCTACTTTCTGTCTCTATGAATTTGTCTACTCTAGGTACCTCATATATAGTGGAATTTTATACCATATTTGTCCTTTTGTGTCTGGTTCATTTAATTAGCCTGCTTTCAAGGTTCATCCATGTTGTAGCATGTGTCAGAATTTTATTCCTTTATACAGACTGAATACTGTTGCATTGTATGTCTGTATCACATTGCATTTATCCATTCATCTGTTGGTGGACACCTGAGTTGTTTCCACCTTTTGGCTATTGTGAATAATGTTGCTATAAACATTGTCGTACAACCATCAGTTTGAGTCCTTGTTTTCAATTCTTTTGGGTATATACCCAGGAGTGAAATTGCTGGGTCATACGGCAATTCTATATTTAACTTTTTGAGGAACTAGCAAACTTTTCCATAGCAGCCACATCATTTCACATTCTGAGATAGTGAGTGCAATGCATGAGGATTCCAACTTCTCAGTATTCTCACCGACACTTAACTATTTTGCATCTGGGGGATAATAGCCATCCTAGTGAGTGTGGATCATTCCATTGTCTTAACTTTGATTTGGGCTAGGGGTTGCGGGAAGCTCTAGTTTCAAGACCCACCTCTGCCATAGCTAGCAATGTGGATTTGGAGAAGTCATTTAACCTCTTTGGGCCTCAGTTTTCAGTTTTCTCATCTGTGAAAAGAGTCCAGTAGTTTCTTCCATGCCTAGCTCACAGAGTATAAAGCCAATGAAATAGTGCACAAGGGTGAAATATTATTTACATGTTATGAACATCAGCCTCACAAGGCAAGACCATCCTTGTTCTGAGATAGATGTTTCAAGCTATCACAGCCTGGGGCCATAATGGTACCATGTATTTAACTCAATTGTAAAGTATAGTACACATTTGAAAGAGCATAAAACATAAATGTCCAGCTTAATGAATATGATAAAGTGATTACTTGTATAACTGCTACCCAGGTTAAATAACTGAATATTCCTAGCACCCCAGATCCCTGTATATTTCAGCACCCTCCCTTCTTCCCAATATCTTCCCCATTTTTTTATAGAGTGTTCATTTTTTTTCTTAGAAGTTTGTAGGAGTTCTTTTTTGACCTAAGAATCTTATATAGGTTATAAATGGGTTGCAAATGCCTTCTTCCATTCACTGACTTGCTTTTTCACCCTCTTAACAGGATCTTCTATGGAATAGATATTCTTAACTTTAATATAGTAAAATTCATCTTTTCATTTATGATCTGCACTTTTTGACCCTATTTTTTATAATCTTTGCATCCCTCAAAGTCATGAAAATATTCTCCTGCATTATCTTCTGTAATATTTAGTTTTGCCTTTCACATCTGTGTAGTCAAATCATTGGAGATGATTTTTGCATATGGTGTGGGTAAAATGAAGTTTCTTTATTTTTAATTATTATTTAGAAACCCAATTGTCTCAGCACCATTTTTTAAAACAAATTTCTTTTTCCCATTTGTCATAAATCAAATGTACCTCCTTTTCCCATAAATCAAGTCTCTATATACGCCTAGGTCTACTTAGGACTTTTCTGAATGGTTTCATTGGTCTGTCTGTCCTTTTGACAATATTACACTGTCTTAAATTACTTTAACTTATTCTAAGTCCTAGTACACTACAGTTAATAAACCCTACCATTTTATTTTTCTATTTCAAACGTGTCTTATCTATTCTTGGCCCTTTGTTTTTCTGTATAAATGTTAGAACAAGCTTTGGTCAAAGACTGTGCCTCCCCCAAAAAATTTGTTGAGATTTATACTATGATTACATTGCATTTAGAGATGTTCAGAACTATTTAAGAGCTGACACTTGATGATACTGATCCAATGATGTTACATTTTGCTACATAAAAGTCTTGCACATTTTTGTTACATTTATTACTAAGTATTAACTATTCTTTGATGCAATTGAAAATGATATCATACCTAAAATTTCATATTCTTGCTGTTTGCTGTTGATATAGGAAAAATATAATTGATTTTCTTATCTTGACTTTGATTTCATTAAACTTGTTAAATTTACTTAATAATTTATCTGTAGATTTATTTAGATTTCTACGAACACCATCACATCCATCAGTAAAGAGTTTCAGTTTAGTGCCTTTTTTTTCTTTTGCTTGCCTTATTGAACCAACTAGGACCACTACTACAATGTTAAATAGAAGTAGTAATAACAGGCAATCTTGTCTTGTTCCTCATCTCAGAAGGAAAGCCTTCAACATTTCATCATTAGGTATGTTTGTTATAGGTTTTGTGTAGTTATTCTTTATTAGATTAAGGAATTTCCCTTTTGTTTCTAGCTTGCTAAACATTTTTTAAAAACATGAACATATATATTCAGTGTATATTTATCTGTATCTTTTGAAATGATCTTTTATTCTATTAAAATCACATTGATCGGGCGCCTGGGTGGCTCAAAGGGCGCCTGGGTGGCTCAGTTGGTTAAGCGACTGCCTTCGGCTCAGGTCATGATCCTGGAGTCTCCGGATCGAGTCCCGCATCGGGCTCCCTGCTCAGCGGGGAGTCTGCTTCTCCCTCTGACCCTCCCCCCTCTCATGTGCTCTCTCTCGCTCTCTCATTCTCTCTCTCAAATAAATAAATAAAATCTTTAAAAAAAAAAAAAACACATTGATCACTTTTAATGTTATTTCACCCTTAAATTGATGCAGTAAACAGAAGTTGGTCACAATACATTATCCAATTTAAAGTTCCTGGGTTTATTTTGCTGGTATTTTATTTAAGACTTTTGCATCTATGTTCAGGAATAACAATGAACTTTCACTATCCTTTGACATATCTTGGTTATTAGGTTTTAGTATCAAAGGTATGGGAGCTTCATTAAACAAGGTGGAGAATGTCCCCTCCTTTTCTGTTGTCTGGATGGGTTTAATAGAATTGAATAGTGAAGACCTGTGAATCTGGAATTATCTTTGTGAGAAGGTTTTTAATTAGTGATTCAATTTCTTCAATAGTTAAGACTATTTAGTATTTTCTATATAGGACTTTCTAACAAGAAATTTTGTCATTTTTGGTAATACGTGTTTTTCCAGGAATTTGTTAACTTAATCTAAATTACCAAATTTATCAGCATGAAATTGTTCATATTTTCTTATAAAATTTTCAATGTTTGTAGGATCTGTAGTGATGTCTCTATCTTTGTTCTTTTTTTAAAATTTTATTTTATCGTGTTATGTTAGTCACCATACAATACATCATTAGTTTTTGATGTGGTGATCCACGCTTCATTGTTTTCATATAATACCCAGTGCTCCATGCAGTACGTGCCCTACTTAATACCCATCACCAGGCTAACCCTATCTTTGTTCTTGATGTCAACTATTTCCTTTCATATTCTTGATCAGTCTCACCAGTTGTTTATCAGTTTTCTTAGTCTTTTCAGAAACACATTTTTGGCCATGTTGATCTTCTTTATTCTGTTTGCTTCATTATATTATTAATTTCTACTGTCATTTTTATTTCCTTTCTCTATATTCTTTGGGTTTATTTTAATGTCATTTTGTCACTTTTCAAAATGGTTGCTGATGTCATTTAATTTTTGCTTTTCCTCTTGACTAATATGTTCATGTAAGTCTACAAATATGTCTACAATAATGATTTGTCTACATACTACAATTTTTTGTTTGTAATATTTGTGTTATCATCCAGTTCAAAATATTTTCTTATGTCCATTATGATTTCTTAGATTCATGAGGTAATTAAAAGTATATTTTTTTATCCTTCCAAAGTATGGATATTCCAATTATAATTTTTGCTTTTGTTTTCTAGCTTAGTGGCATGGGGTCAGAAAAAAAACCTCTGTATGATTTAAGTCTTCTGAAATTGGTTGAAATATGTTTTATTATTATACTATATGATAGACTTTTGTAAAAGTTCCTGGTGTGCTTGGTATTTTATATTCCAAGATTATTGGATTCACTTCTATATATGATAGTTAGGTCTGTTAGTTATGTTGTTAAAATGTCCTATATCTTTAATTTAACAAAATACATATATATATATATATATATATATATGTATTTTGATATATATATGTATAATACACATATATATGTATTATGATATACATATGTATAATACATATATATGTGTATATATATGTATCACAATACATACATATATATCAAAATCTCCATCTATGGTTGTAGATTTGCCTATTTTTCCTTGTAATTCTGTTAACTTTAGCCTTGCAAAACACTGGGAACACTGTTACTCCTAGGAATCTAGGATATTCACCAACATCCCCATCTTTGGCAGGCCTTGAACTCCTACTTTTTCCCTTAGGCCCATGAGTCTATCAGAAGTATTATTCAGTATAACAAGCTCTCACTAAGTACCTGATTAACACTCTGATGTCTTCAAACAAGGTTTTGATATTTTGTCTAGCTTTTCTAGTTGTCATTAAAGGGAGGATTTGTCCAAAAACCCAGTGCTCTATTACCAAAGGCAGAAGTTTGAACTCAGTGATTTTTAAAAATGTTTTTAACCATGAAACCCCTTGTGAAATGAGCTTATATGGAAGTTCAGTACATGAAATATAGAAACACAGAGATGTTGATGATACAAAGTATTTGGAGATCCCAAAGCTTCCCAAGTAAGTATAGTTAAAGTATTGAGCTGGTCCCAAGAACTCTAGTTTCATATATATATCATATATATATCTGGGTTTATTTATCAGTTTTACTTGCTTAGTTATGAGTCTACCTCTGAGAAATGGCTTTCCACTTGGTATGCCTATTAAGTTATTATTTTTCTAAGACTTCAAGATTCAAGGCTACTCTGTTCCATGGAATGGGTGGCATGTACACCTTAAAGCCTCTTCAGAAAGATCATGCAGATCTTTGGTCAAGATAAATATGGTCCATAAACCTGACTGATGTTATCTCTATTTTCTTCTCTTTTAATTTTATAGATAAATTACCTAAATATATATCTCCTCATAAAATATTTAGGTATACCTCATATATTATTTATATTAGGCATATATATTAATTTATAAATATTAATTTATACTTTATTAGGTATACTTCATAAATGAAATTTATCTATCTATTAATAAATAACAAATAAAGCGACTTCTACATGTAAAGTAAAAAGCTATAGGTTCCTAATTGATAAGGGAAAGAAAATATGGCCAGTTTTCATGTTTTTAAATTAATGTGACATTGACTTGGGTTTCAATAGCTAGATATTTATTTCTCTCTCCTCCTTGTGTTTCCAAGTAGAAGAATTTCCACCAAATTTCTGGCCTTTTACCAGAAGTGAGTTATCTGATTTTCAGGTTTAAAAGAAGGAACCAAGTATGCTTGGCTCAGTCCCTTTCTCTTGTTGGATCAGCCTATCTGCAGAAAGGATGCATTCTTACTAGCTCACTAGCCAACACTAACAGAACTAGACTTTATGGGGTAGTGTTAGTGGAAGGTTTGGTTTGATCTAGCTCTGCCCATGATTGGATCAGTACATTTAATTCTAGAATTCAATTTTAGAGAACTCACTTGGCTCAAATCTACACCATTGTCCCTCAATGTGGCTTTACTCAGTAATGAAGCTACATCCTGATGATCATCTGTCTGATTCCTACATCTCTCTCTCAAATGGTTATGAACTTGGGCAGGAATAAAGGGTGTGTTTTACTAACCCCTCTTCCCCCAGAATGCTTATAATCATCATACTGGGGTTATACTGAGCATTTATCAGAAGTCCAGAACTCAAGATTCCAGAGTAGGAATATCTCTTCTGACCACCAGAAAAGGAAGAGAATAAAAAGGCCTGACACAATTGTAAGGTGTAACTTCTTCCTCCAGAGTGACCTCAGTCTATTTTGCCCACCTACAAAAGTTACAAGAGCCCTCAACAGAAAATGTGTTACAAAATCTATAATCACAAGAGTAACATTGAAGAGTTTGAAACCATCCTTCCTAGACTGGAACTTAAGATTTTCCTGGTCATGCTCCCAGAGTATCACTCCTTAAAGTGAAACCACTTAATTTATATGCTGTAAGGTCTTAATGATGACCATCATTCTTTTAAATTATATGAAAATATTAATGAAAGTAATGTAAGTTTTATTTCAATAATTTGCTTCAGTCAAACCATTAAACTGTAGAATATTGCTTTGATATTTACATATTTCAAATATTAATGGCTAGCTTTACCTCTATCATTGTTGTGATCACTCAGCTTCTATTTGCAGGGGGAGAGTTAAAATATGTTAAAGGTACGACAATAATATAATGTCAGAATCCAAAACAAACAAAGATTAAAAATACATCTTTCGGGTGCCTGGATGGCTCAGTCGTTAAGCGTCTGCCTTTGGCTCAGGTCATGGTCCCAGGGTCCTGGGATCAAGCCCTGCATCGAGCTCCCTGCTCAGCGGGAAGCCTGCTTCTCCCTCTCCCTCTCCCCCTGCTTGTGTTCCCTCTCTGCTGTGTCTCTCTCTGTCAAATAAATAAATAAAATCTTTAAAAAAAAATACATCTTTCAACACTTTTTGTGAAATATACTCCAAGCCATTCTGCTGGTGCAGATCAGTTTTGTAAAAAGTTAGCTTTATTATATACTTCCTATGATCTCTTTAAGAAACAGATCAATCTGTAGGTGTTTCAAAAGACAGTCCCAGCTATGGGGGTTATTTTTCCTCATTGCCTATTCAGGGTTAGTTGAATACTATCATCATTTGACTATCACTTAGTTTTTCAAAGTCACGATTTATTCTCTTCTATTCAGAGTAGTACTGCAACTTATACATACTAAAAATAAAGTCACATGTTCATCTTTAATTCTATTGGGCACTATGATTGGACAGAGAAATGCTAAAATGTACTATTTTTTCAATCTGCATATTTTTGCAGCTTAAAAACAATATTCTTTTTCATGATTTGGAAAACCACCTATTTTAACTGGACAGTATTTATTAAAATTCAATTTTTAAATGGAACTTAACAAAATTCACCTCCCATAGATGCATGTCATGATGAAAGGGGTAAAGATTAAACTAAAGGCATCTTCTCAACTTATCAGGCTGAAGGATAAATTTGAAATCTCCCTATTGGTGAAAAAAGTCAAGTTTATGACCATTTTTGGATGCTTTTACTCGGCATTTGAAAGCAAAATTATATAAACCAAATAATCTCATTTCCAAGTAGGTTATTTCTGTCACCTTCAGGTTTGTGGTTGCTGTCCTTGTTTGGTCCTTTAAAGGTAAAGATGGTGCAAATTAAAAGTCTTTTGTAGATAACAGCATGTATGAATTTTCGGTCTTTAGCTTTTTCTCTAACTATATGTAAATAAAAAGAGACTTTCAATTTCAAATTGCACCGTGGCATTACTTTATATAAAACTCACAGGGTGTAGAAATGTAAACAAGTACCTGGAATTACCCCAATCAGTACCAATGCCTGAGAGTGATCCTCTTGAGTCAGTTGCATATTTGTAAACCACTAGCAGGCACTGTTTACAAAGTTCAACCAAGCGCTGGCAACATTGGAGCTGCAAAGGAGTCACCACCTCCGGGCTTTTACTGAAAATACTCTCCCAAGAGGATCTGTTGGCATGGAAACAGACATGACCTCATGTGGCTGTTAAAAGTGACAACCAGCTTTATCACTTACCTAGCAGCAAACCAATAAGGAAAAGTAGAAATGGCCTCAGACATTTGAAGTGACTGCAGATGGTTGAAAGGTATAAAACAAATATATATTTGAAAATTCATCTTTATATTAAAAAACACAACACAGAATTCATATACTATTTGTCTTTAAAGACTTTACTGATGCCAACTGTGGGTAGCTATCAGGATGGTTTCCCAACACCTCCTAAAAAATTGAGTTACTCTATATTAAAGTGTATGTAAAATACTGAGCTTATTTCTCAAAAGTTAGATATTCTAAAACTTTAGGTTTCCTTGAAAGCTACCTTTACCTTTACATTAATAATGATCCCACAAAAGAATTTAAAATTTACTTCAATTTAATTTGTGGCCTCTCTGGATTAGGAGAATTTAAGTGAATCCCTTGATTATGACCACTCCTCTCAAAACACTTAGAAATGTAATTATGTCCATGATATTCCTAGAGCACAGGTTCTATATTCTAGAAGTCATGTTATCTCAGCGAGTACTGCCTGACTATAATCACAAAGGTAGTATCCTGCCTCCTTAAGTGCACTCAGCTTATACCAAAGCACACAGTAGTACACACTTTCTTGGTAAACTTCAAGTGTGTGTGTGTGTGTGTGTGTGTGTGTGTGTGTGCATGCGCACAGGTAAACAAATACATATAAATGTACTTACAATTCCTAAATTTACCATAACAATCCAAATCAGGAAACACCTCACCACCACCCACCACCAGAAAGAGACAGAGACAGAGACAGAGAGAGACTTATTTCCTTAGTATAAATGAAACTTTTCAAGTCTCAAGGGGAAAGTTTTGTTTGAGACTTGGTAATGGTTCAAGTCTCATTTTACATAAGCCGATTCACTTAACCCTTAGAGAAAGAAAAGAGTAGATTTTCAGAAAGAAAAAAATATTAAGGAAAATATTTTTCTGACAAAATGTACTTCCCAATGGGAAATTCAAAGACTCCATTTTCAATCTTCTGTGGATATTTGATATCTTTGGAATTTTTAAAAATGTTTTAGAAACTCAGAAAGGTATTTTTTAAGTAGAAAGGCTACTGTTTATTTTTTCAGGAGAAACGTGGTCCTAAACAGATAGCATGTCACCTGTGAATGACAGGTTTTCTTAAAAGGAGTAAGATTCAAATGAGTAGACTGAAAGGAATAAATTTTCTTCCATATTCTGAGATGTTCGGGACTAAATATAATATTTTTATTATTTTTAAAAAGTTATTTTCATTTAAGAAACAGTAATATGCTAATTAAATTAACTCTAAAAATAAATTTTAATACTAAATATAAGAAAAACTGGCTATAATACATATGTGTTTGCATATATCCATATATACTTATGCATGTGTGTATGTATAACCAACTTAATTTGATCAAGAAAAATACTGGAGAATACCAATTAGGGCATGTGTTTATAATTAGTATTTCCTAATTTCAAAGCCCTACATGTTTAGGCCCAGAGAAATAAAAATTTCATATAAATACAAATACATACAGGAAAACATCCTGTGTTACGACTGTCTGCTTAGCACTTTCCTCTCCACTGAAATTCTGAACACTGCTACATCCTCTCCTCTCAATTTGGATATATTTTTATTTTGATCCTTTGGAGCCATTTGATTAGATCCACTATCAAGTTACACACATCATGGTAATTTTTCTTTTTCTGATTTGGAGTATAGAGGTAAGAAAAGAACAAATAAAATGGAAGAAAGATAAAAGAGCTTCTATCACACTCTAATTTGATGTAACATGCTGAATACTATGTAAGTTATAATCTGACCAGCTTTGGCTTCTCATTCTCTCATTCTTCCTTAAATATTTAAAATAAATATATGGACCAAAGTCCTTTACCAATTTTTGGTGTGTATGTTCACCACCTCTAGCCAAAGACCACATTCTACTCTATTAATTCATATTTAAGTGTCAGCACACCAGAACTCCTCATAAAGAAAAAAAGAAATGAACTGTTCAGTTTAACCAGGTTAACTTTTTCTGCACAAAGGAAACCCATCCTTCACACTGAGTGTATTAGGACCATGTCCCTCACCTCCTCTCCACCACCTGGCACAGCTGAGTGAATGTGCAACACCTCCATAACACTACAGCACCTCAGTCTTCAATACTAACACAAAAATTTTTAAGAAGGTGAAAGGATGTAGAAATAATTTACAATACTAGTGCCTTTATCAAAGAACTCAAGGTCTTATCTGACTTCTTTCTGAATCTAAATTCCAAAAAAAACAGAATTCAAAAAGAAAAATTAAGTGGTTAAGAAGTTCTGTTTGGTACTCCCTAATCCTCAGAGATGTTTAACAGGAAACAACTTTAAATGATACTTTTTAGTAATATAACAATAAGGTATAGAATTCTAAATACCTCTGGCAACAAAGGGGAGTTGTTATTAATGAAATCCAGAGACTCGAAAAGCCTTGCATTATCCAGCAATCCAATATTTTTCACCAACTTTCTCATCGAAACATTTAATAAAGCAGTTATCTAAAAAGTAAAACTGTTTCATTTCTTTCTCCTTCTCTGGTAGACGTCTGAACGGATGACTGAGTGGACCAAAGTTAAGTAGCAGAAAGGAGAAAGGAAAGTAAAAACAAAACAAAGCAAAACAAAACCAACAAAAACTGGACTATACCAACTGGATACACAGGAACAATGAGCTGGAAAGTACTAACAATAACATATTCAATTGAAAGTGATATGAGAACAGTAAGAGGTCATTTTTACTCTGTATGATGCATACATTTTTGAGTGGGATAGTAAGCCTAGAAGTGGACTGCTTAGAATATTCCTTACCATTTCTTCTTGCCCAAAGATTCTAGAAGAAAAGCTTTTCCATGAGAAACTTCCACTGGAAAATGCCTTTGGCTAAAGGGTCCAAACAGATTCTCTTCTTTGGGGTTCACATATCATAGTTTTGAGTGGAGAGAGGACTTTTCCAAACAATATATTTCTTCTCCCATTTACCCCCTGCTTCCTCCTCTTTGTTTTACCTGGAAAACTATTCTTCCTCTTCCTACAAGTCTCAGCTGAAATGTTACGTCCTTTGGCCACATTTCCTGAGCTCTCAGGCCTGAGTTTGAATCCCATAGCACCTAAGCTTCCTATATCCCAGTAAAACATGGAGGATAATTTTATTCATGAAAATTCCAAGAGCTGTTCTCCTGCAGAGAACACATTCAGAATGTAGAGCATCATGTGATAACAAGAAAAGTTTCCATGTGATAACAAGGGTCACTGAGCATGGGCTTCAGCAGCCTGAAAGAACAAGAAAGGGGGATAAGGGTGTATTCTATTTGATGTATTAGTAAAACCCCTGGGCCAACTCTAGGGAAACATACCACAAAGATCTACAATATTCTTTGATGTTTCTGGATGTGGACAGGGAGTGGTTTATTTAGTTTTGTTATTGGGGTGTTGACAGGCAGAGGCAAGAATCAAGGTGGCCCAGAGTTATTTGGATTATATTTTTCCAAGATTTTACACCTAACTGTGAAAGACAGTTGTGCTTTTTATTAAAATCATTCCTTTAGAAGTGAGTTAAGGGTAGATTTTTACCTTGACTACTAGGCTGTTAGACCAAAGGTTAAAGGAGTATTCATTGACTAGACATGATTCAAAGGATTAATAGACCTATTCTGGGTCCAAACTGGGAATCAAACACACACAACACTCTGTGACTTAATTAAATTGAGGAAGCCTAAGAAACCCATTTGTAAGACTACAAAATAAAATCCAGTGTTAAACTCTTCTCTACAGACCACCAAGGTTTTAAAGAAATGGATGGAGAGTGGAGGTCAAATTGGACTCAAAGCTACTCCTGCTCTATTTGCCCAGGTGCAAGGGGGCTGGGGATTTGGCTAAGGCTATGGGACTTAAATCAAGCAAGCCTGTCAACCACTGGGAATGCTGCTTTGAGGGGAGTCAATAAAGCATACAGTTAAGAGCTTGGGCTCTTGAGTCAGACAACCTGGGTTTAAATCCCGGCTCACCTAGTTACTATAAGAACTTGGGCAAATTATGTTCTCTCTATGCTTTGATTTCTTCATCTGTACAATGAGAATAATAACAATAATAATTTACTCAAAATATTAAAGTGGCAATTATAAGAATATTTAATATGTATAGTAGTATCAGGCATTTAGTAAGTCAAATGCTATTAACTCTCATTATCAATACTAGTAGTAATAGATACCACCAGAGAAATTTAAGGGGAGTATTGTTCAAGGAACAAGGGTAAAAGATTCTGAATCAAGTAGAATATATTACCAAAATAATTCAGGGAAGAGGAGTCCCAGAGGCAAAGAAGAACCACTTTATGGGCATCTTTGGGGTCTGGAGTTGGAGTTTACCTCATGGACTCAAAATTACCAGCACCAATTTCAGTAGCAGACTATCTTACTGCTTTCCCTGCTGAAGAATAACTAGCATTCTAACTGATGTGGAGAACAAAGGCAGAAGGAAATGTAGATAAAATTAAATTTCCTTATAACCTGCAGCCCATTGACAAATACTTGAGGCAAGCAGAGTGTGACCTTCCTCCAGGAACTCCCAACTGTCTTAACATTAATGCTTTGCTAGAGGGAAAAACAACCTTAGCTTGACAATAGCTAGGTCTCCAGGATCCTGAGTCTTCTTTAGCATATGAAAATCCTTTTGGATTTTCCCCCAGCTCCATAGTATATAACTAACTGCTCCTCACAATACCAGGGCAGCCTTTCTGCCCATGGGCCCTGTCCCCATGCTTTAATAAAACCATCTTTATACAGAGAAGACATCTCAAGTATTCTTTCTTGGCTGTTGACTCTGAACCCCAACATTTCCATATCACAACCAATGGACCAACAAACAGAAACAAAATTCCAGTTATGAGTCTAGATTTAGAGAAATTCTACAGAGAACCATCAACTAATGGGCCATAGAATATAGTTCAAATGTTCCACTTAAGTCTCTGTAGAAAATAATTTATAGCCAAGATTACTCTCAGATTTTACTACAACCCAGAGCACCTTATAAATTCTTCCTGTTTTTAAATGTTTACTGAGGGGACGCCTGGGTGGCTCAGTCAGTTAAGCATCTGCCTTTGGCTCAGGTCATGATCCCGGGGTCCTGGGATCGAGCCCCATGTCGGGCTCCTTGCTCAGCAGGGAGCCTGCTTCTCCCTCTCCCTCTGCTGCTCCCCCTGCTTACACTCTCTGTCAAATAAATAAATAAAATCTTTAAAAAAAAGAAAGAAAAAGAAAGAAAGAAAGAAAGGAAGGAAAAAAGAAAGAAAGAAAGAAAGTAAATGGCTACTGAGGAACATGATAGTGGTGAGAATAAGTCTGAAAATGGTATGAATAAATTGGTACTAGAGGACTAGAATATTTAAATGGAGGACATTTGGAGATCATTTGGAGTATTGAGAGAGATTAGAGAAATAAGAAAGAACCAGCATGTTAGAGTGTTGTGTCTCTAGCTAAGAAGTCTGGACTTTAATGATAAATGAGGGAAATCACTATAGATTTTAGGAAATGACCCTGACAGTAGGATAGATATGGGAAACAAAAAACTAGAGACAAAAATGTCTAGAAATCTATTAATTTTACCTAGCCCTTCTACCAAAAGGTTCCTCCTATCTGAAATCCTATAATACTTTATCTAGGTCTCTTTTATATAATCAATATTTTTATATATATATATCTTATTTTATCTACTAGAAGCAGCAGAATTGATTGGTTCACACCACAAACTCTGGGGCCAGTCTCCCTGAGTCCAAATCCCAGTTGCACTAGGTCATTAGTGCCTATCTATGCCTCAGTTTCCTCACCTACAAAATGGAGATAAAACATAGAACTTGCTTCAAAGTGTTGTTATGAGGATTAAATCACTCAATATACATAAAGTGCTTAGAACAACGCCTGGCACATAGTAAGTAGTATAGCTTTAGCTATTATCATATTTAAGAGTCTTGCGGGCAGGATCTGTGTCAAAATCAACTTTGTCTCTCCAAAAGTATTTAAAACAGTAGAAAGTACTGGGTACTAAGAGCAATGAAAAAGAATCTAAAGTAGCCACAGTGGGAATATGACAGAAAAACTAACAGGATTTAGCAAACCACTGAATACAGACTGGGAAGAAGAAAGATACAGATGACCCTGACATATCAAACCTGCATGACTGGGAGAATAACAATGGGATTAAGGGAAGGCCAGAAAGGAAGCTATTTCTGAATGAAAGGGAGGTGCCTAATGTTTGGTTTTAACTATCTTAAGGCTAAAGTGACAATGAGTCACAACAGCTTTGGCAGGATTGAAATTTTGGAGAAGAGCAGAAGTGTAGCCATATTTTGGAAGTCTGTTACATGAAGGCAAGAGCAGAAGAACCTTAAAGATATTGATTTGTAATGGAGATTTTTCATTAAGACTACCTTGGCACTGGGGGGGGCGGGGGGCAGGGAGAGTTCCAAGATGGCGGAGTAGTAGGGGGACCCTGAACTTACCTTGTCCTTTGAATACAACTAGATCAACCTTTAACTATTTTGTGCAACTAGGATCAAAGGAGTATGGAAACAACCTGCAGAGTTGAAGCCAGAGAATTTGGCAGAGGCAAGTTTCAGAGCCCTGTATTGGGGGATTGGGAAGCAGCACAGCTGGAAGAGGAGGAAGCCCAGTTGGAGGAGCAAAGTCAGGAAGAGGGAGAAAGTTGGAAAGATTGCAGCGGTTTGTAACCTCACAATAAGCGGTGATGGGTGGGTTGCTCAGGAAGGGATTGCTCCCCTTCCTGGAGGGCATTTGGAGGAGCATATTTGTCCTTTCCAGAGACAAAGAACAGCTGGGATGCCATTGAGTGGAGCTCAGCATCAGCGTCAGAGGGGCACACAGAGGGCAGAAAACCTCTTAACTTTTTGGTGTGAACCACAATAGGCTTAAACCTCTGTGTGGCGCCAATCAACCCCTTTGCTAGGACTGACAGAGCGAAGTGCAGACTGGAGCAGATGGCGGGTAACATGACCGCTACTTTTTGCTGTCTGCCACAATAGATTCAAGCCTCTGCAATGGCTTTTCTGGGAGAAAGGGGAGTAGGGGACTGAGTCAAGTGCGGATGGCTGATAACCTGGCTCCAGCTTTTCACTGAGCATTGCAATAAACTCTAGCCTCTGACTGCCCACTGTGTGATGGCTTTTAAGGAACGGGTCGGTGCTGGGCACACCCTGAGCTTTCCCACTGAGCAGGCGCACACATTACTAGGCCCTTTAAAACTTGGGAGTTTTGAATCCCAGCCTCTGGCCAGAGATAAAATACAGGAGATCTGTGGCTCTGGGCATGCCAACGACCCAGGCACAGACAGATTAGGGCAGGGAACTGACAAGGGCCCAGGTCACAGGACATTTTGTAAGAGGGCCAGCTGAGCAGGAGCTGTTGGGAGTTCTGTTCCCCAGAGACAAAAGGGTGAGGTGACGCCATATTCTACTTCTTGCACCATCCCTCCCTCCTCGCACGCACCAGCACAGATTCCAGAGAGAAACACAGCGCCTCTAGTGGAGGCTGGAGTCCCCTACACTAAACCCCTCCCCTCTGACCTGGCAGGAGTATCTTTAGGAGAGCAAGTCAGCTTGTGAGCCAGCACAGCAGGCCTCTCCCTCAGAAGACCAACACAAACCCCTCCATCTACCAAGTCTACCAATTAAAGAAAGCTGAACAACATCAGCTTCCAGCTTAACTTCACAAACAAATCAAAGCATACCTACTTAAAGGAACAAACACTCCCCACTACAAGCAAGGAGGAACTATGTGGAGGAAGGACCAGTGGGAAAGAGCAGCCAAAACACAACAGCAGAGTGTACACAGCATACACCAGAATCACTCCCTGCACATGTTGTTGTTGTTGCTGTTGCTGTTTTTGCTGGGGTTTTTTTCTTTTTTCTTTTTTTCTTTCTCTTTCTTTCCTCCTTTCTTTTCTGGACAAAATGACTAGAAGGAGAAATTCACAGCAAAAGAAAGAGCCAGAGGTAGTACTCTGCCATAGATTTAATCAATACGGATATAAGTAAGATGTTGGAACTAGAATTCAAAACGATTATAAAGATACTGGCTGGCCTTGAAAAAAGCATAAAAGACACTAGAGAATCTCTTACTGCAGATAAAAGAACTAAAATCTAATCGGGCCAAAATTAAAAATGCTATTACTGAGATGCAGTAAAAAAACGGAGGCTCTAACTGCTGGGTAAATGAGGCAGAAGAGAGGGTCAGTGATTTAGAAGACAAAATGATGGAAAGTAACGAAGCTGAGAAAAAGAGAGAAAAACGACTACTGGATCATGAGGGGAGACTTTGAGAAATCAGTGATACCATAAAGCACAATAATACTCAAATAATAAGGGTGCCAGAAGATGAGGAAAGGGGGGCAGGTTTATTTGAACAAAGTATAGCTGAGAATTTCCCTAATCTGGGGAAGGAAACAAGCATTCAAGTCCAGGAGGCACAGAGAACCCCCATCAAAATCAATAAAAATAGGTCAATACCCCAACATATAATAGTGAAGCTTGAAAATTTCAGAGATAAAGAGAAAATCCTGAAAGCAGCTTGAGACAAAATGTCCTTAACCTGCAAGGGTAGAAACATAAGTCTGGCAGCAGACCTGTCCACAGAGACTTGGCAGGCCAGAAAGGATGGGTATGATATATTCAAGGCGCTATATGAGAAAAATATTTAGCCAAGAATACTTTATCCAGCAAGGCTGTCATTCAGATTGGAAGGAGAGATAAAGAGCTCCCAGGACAAACAGAAAATAAAGAATTTGTGATCACTAAACCAGCCCTGCAAGAAATACTAAAAGGGATCCTTTGATCGAAGAGAGCCCAAAACTAACAAAGACCAGAAAGGAACAGAGACAACCTACAGAAACAGTGACTTTACAGGTAATACAATGGCACCAAATTTATATCTTTCAATAATTCCTCTGAATGGAAATGGACGAAAAGCTCCAACTGAAAGACACAGGATATCAGATTGGATTAAAAAAAAAACAAGATCCATTGATATGCTGTCTACAAGAGACTCATTTTAGACCCAAAGTCACCCCCAGATTGAAAGTGAGGGGGTGGAGAACCATTTATCATGTTAATGGACATCAAAAGAAAGCTGACTTAGTAATCCTTATATCAGACAAATTAGATTTTAAACCAAAGACTGCAATAAGAAATGAAGAAAGACACTATATCATAATTAAAGGGTCTATCCAACAAGAAGATCTAACAATTGTAAATATTTATGCCCCTAACTTGGAGCAGCCAATTATATAAACCAACTAAAAACAAAATTAAAGAAACACATTGATAATAATACAATAATAGTAGGGGACTTTAACACCCCACTCACAGCAATGGACAGATCATCTAAGCAGAAGATCAACAAGGAAACAAGGGCTTTGAATGATACACTGAACCAGATAGACTTCACAGATATATTCAGAACATTCCATCCTAAAGCAACAGAATACACATTCTTCTCAAGTAGAGCACTTCTTACATTTTTCTTTAATTTCCTGGTTGACCCACTTACTCTTTAGTAGGATGTTCTTTAACCTCCATGTATTTGTGTTTCTTCCAAATTTTCTCTTGTGATTGAGTTCAAGTTTTAAAGCATCATGGTCTGAGAATATGCAGGGAATAATCCCAATCTTTTGGTACCAGTTGAGACCTGATTTGTGATGTAATACAATTCTCGAGTAGAGCATTCTACTAAAGAACATATGGGTCAACCAGGAAATTAAGAAAAATTTAAAAAATTCATGGAAGCAAATGAAAATGAAAACACAAAAGTTCAGAACCTTTGGGATGCAGCAAAGGCAGTCCCAGGAAGGAAGTATATAGCAATATAGGCCTTTCTCAAGAAACAAGATAAGTCTCAAATACACAAGGTAACATTACACCTAATGGAGTTGGAAAAAAGAACAGCAAATAAAGGCTAAACCCAGCAGGAGAAGATAAATAATAAAGATTAGTGCAGAAATCAATGAAATAGAAACCAAAAGAACAGTAGAACAGATCAATGAAACTGAGCCGGTTCTTTGAAAGAATTAATAAGATCGATAAACCCCTAGCCAGACTTATCAAAAAGAAAAGAGAAAGGACCCAAATTAATAAAATCATGAATGAAAAAGGAGAGATCACAACCAACACCAAAGAAATCCAAACAATTATACAAATATATTATGATCACCTATATGCAAACAAATTAGGCAATCTGGAAGAAATGGATGCAATCCTAGAAACATATAAACTACCAGAACTGAACCAGGAAGAAATAGAAAACCTGAACAGTCCCATAACCACCAAAGAAATTGAAGCAGTAATCAAAAATCTCCCAACAAATAAGAGTCCAGGGCAGGACGGCTTCCCAGGGGAATTCTACCAAACATTTAAAGAATTAATACCTATTCTTCTGAAGCTGTTTCAAAAAATAGAAATGGAAGGAAAACTTCCAAACTCATTCTATGTGGCCAGGATTACTTAGATCCCAAAATCAGACAAAGACCCCACCAAAAAGGAGAATTACAGACCAAAATCCCTGATGAACATGGATGCCAAAATTCTCACCAAGATACTAGCCAATAGGATCCAACAGTACATTAAAAGGATTATTTACCACAACCAAGTGGGATTTATTCCTGGGCTGCAAGGGTGGTTCAACATCCACAAATCAATCAATGTGATATACTACATTAATAAAAGAAAGGACAAGAACCATATGATCCTCTCAAAAGATGCAGAAAAAGCATTTGACAAAATACAGCATCCTTTCTTGATTAAAACTCTCCATAGTGTAGGGATAGAGAGAACATACCTCAATATCATAAAGGCCATACATGAAAAGCCCACAGCAAATATAATTCTTAATGGGAAAAACAGAGAACTATTCCCCTAGGGTCGGGAACACAAAAGGAATGTCCACTTTCACCACTGTTGTTCAACATAGTACTAGAAGTCCTAGCCTCAACAATCAGACAACAAAAAGAATATAAAAGGCATCCAAATAGGCAAAGAAGTCAAACTCTTACTCTTCACAGATGACATGATACTCTATGTGGAAAACCCAAAAGATTCCAACCCCAAAATTGATAGAACTCATACAGGAATTCAGCAAAGTCGCAGGATATAAAATCAATGCACAGAAATCAGTTGCATTCCTATACACTAACAATGAAACAGAAGAAAGAGAAATTAAGCAATTGATCCCATTTACAATTGCACCAAACACCATAAGATACCTAAGAATAAACCTAACCAAAGAGGTAAACGATTGGTACTCTGAAAGCTAAAGAACACTTATGAAAGAAATTGAAGAAGACACAAAGAAATGGAAAAATGGTCCATGCTCATGGAATGGCAGAACAAATATTTTGAAAATGTCTATGCTACCCAGAGCAATCTATACATTCAATGCAATCCATATCAAAATACCATCAACATTTTTCACAGAGCTGAAACAAATAATCCTAAAATTTGTATGGAACCAGAAAAGACCCCAAATAGCCAAAGGAATGTTGAAAAAGAAAAACCAAAGCTGTGGCATCACAATCCTGGACTTCAAGCTCTATTATAAAGCTGTAATCATCAAGACAGTATCGTACTGGCACAAAAACAGACACATAGATCAGTGGAACAGAATAGAGAACACAGAAATGACCCTCTATGATCAACTAATCTTTGACAAAGCAGGAAAGAATATCCAATGGAAAAAAGACAGTCTCTTCAACATAGATCAATGGAACAGAATAGATAGCCCAGAAATGGACCCTCAACTCTATGGTCAACTAATCTTTGACAAAGCAGGAAAGAATGTCCAATGGAAAAAAGACAGTCTCTTCAACAAATGGTGTTGGGGAATTGGACAGCCACATGCAGAAGAATGAAACTAGACCATTCCCTTACACCACACACAAAAATAGACTCAAAATGGATGAAAGACCTAAATGTGAGACAGGAATCCATCAAAATCCTAGAGGAGAACACAGGCAGCAACCTCTCTGACCTCAGCTGCAGCAAATTCTTCCTAGAAACATCACCAAAGGCAAGGGAAGCAAGGGCAAAAATGAACTATTGGGACTTCATCAAGATAAAAAGCTTTTGCACAGCAAAGGAAACAGTCAACAAAACCAAAAGACAACCGACAGAATGGGAGAAGGTATTTGCAAATGACATATCAGATAAAGGGCTAGTATCCAAAATCTATAAGGAACTTATCAAACTCAACACCCAGAGAACAAAGAATCCAATCAAGAAATGGGCAGAAGACATGAACAGACATTTCTGCAAAGACATCCAATGGATGGAATATTACACAGCCATAAAAAATTTAAATTTTGCCATTTGCAATGACGTGGATGGAACTAGAGGGTATTATGCTAAGTGAAATAAGTCAGAGAAAGACAATTATCATATGATTTCACTCATATGTGGAATTTAAGAAACAAAACAGAGGATCATAGGGGAAGGGAGGGAAAAATAAAATAAGATGAAAGCAGAGAGGGAGACAAACCATAAGAGATTCTTAACTATAGGAAAGAAACTGAGGGTTGCTGGAGTGGAGAGGGGTCGGGGGGTAGGGTAACTGGGTGATGGGCATTAAGGAGGGTACTTGATGTAATGAGCACTGTGTTACATGAAAATGATGAATCACTGAACTCTACCTCTGAAACTAATAATACACTATATGTTAATTAATTGAATTTAAATAAAACAAAATTAAATTAAAAACTACCTTCTTTCCACTGAATTCAAATTAGTTAGGTGTTGTGTTCATATTCATTATCTCATCTAAATCAGCTTAACTGCTATAAATTATAGCCAAATACAAAAAAACTGTATACAGTAAAAAAAATAATCCATAATTTAACAGATCATATAGAAATTCAACCATTTTATTGGGCTTCCTATGTAACTAAATAGTAAAATGTTAAAAGTAACAATAATAAGAGGTAACTTAGAACTTACCCTGAATCACAGAAACAGTTCCACAGTCCTTGGCCATGACTCCAGAGTAGGCGATTAAAAACCCGGTTGAAAATCCGATATAAACTTACTTCCTCGACATCAGGTACCTTCCAGATACGTGGAAGAATTGTACGAATACTTGTTTTTACTATGTCCAAAACCTAGTGGAAAAACCAAAGTTATTTCAAAATCTAAGTGTATAAGTGTATGTCTAAAATTCAAAGATGAATATATATAATTCAAAGATAAATACATACACACACCTACACACACACATTCGCTCAATAACAGCACAGAGTAAAAATCCCAGAAATAGGTCCATGCATTTATGACACTCTAGTGTATGACACAGGGGGCAAGTCAGACCATTGGAGTAAGAAGAGATTAAGTTTAAAATTTAAATTTAAGTTAAATCTAAATTAAATCAATAAATGGGGACTGAAAAATAGTTAAGTTTTATTAAGAAAGTAAAGTTGAATCCTCACTCACTCAATTAACAAAAATCAACTCTAGAGGGATTGGGGCCTTAAGCTTAAAAAACAAACCATTAAATATCTTAGTGAAAAGTATTGGTGAATATCTTTTAGTCCTTAGGTTAGAAAAAGATTAAGTCATAAAAAAGTATGGACCATAAAATATTAATAGATTGATTATATTAAAATTAAGAACTTCTGGACATCAAAAGATACCTTAAGAAAAATAAAAGATCAAGTTACAAGCTGGGAAAATATATTTAAAACATATACCTCCAACAAAAGATTAGTATCAGAAATACATAATAAATGCCTAATAAATTGCTAACAAACACTAATGACTTAGGGGAAAAAAACAGACAAAAATACATGATCTAGAATTTCACAAAAGAGGAAATAAATTTGCCCAATATATATAAGACATAAATATTAAAACTATAATAAGATATCACTTCATGCTCACTTAACTGACAAAAATTAAAAGTCTGACAATACCAAATGCTGGAGAGCTAGGGTTATGCAGGGTCTCTTAGACATTATTGGTGGGAGTACCAATTGGTGCAGTCACTCAAAAATAGCTTGGCATTATCTCCTAAAGTTAAAAATTCATATACCCTATAACCCAGCAATTTTATTCCTAAGAGAAACTCAGGGGTTAAAAACAAGACCCATGTACAAGAATGTTCTAACAGCTGTTCACAATTGCAAACACCTGGGAAAGACCTAATTGTCCTTCAGTGGGAGAGTGAACAAATAAACTGGTACACTCATTCCCTTGAACTATTATATAGTAATCAAAATGAATGAAATACAACAATGCACAAAACACAGAGCATCCTAGTAATATAATAGTAATTTTTTTAAAAATGCAAACCTGAGATTATATATAGTATGAAACCTTTTTAATAGAAGTAAAAACAACTAAATTTAAAATACATATGGGGAAGAAGCATAGACATAATAAGAATTTATAAAGAACAAAAGGAACTAGTGAATCCTGAATTTAAGAAAATGGCTACCTGAGACATTGGGAGGAGGTCCAGGGAGATGGAGGAGAGTCATTTGGTTGGATAATAATAGGTCATTGCCAGGAACATAGCTTTTGTTTTGTATGTTGGGGTCACAAATGGTAAAATTAACTTTAAAAACACTAAATAAAAGCAGGCCAAAGACTTACCAATAATGAGAGATTATCATGAAATAAGGACTATGATTCATCTAATTCTGAACAACTGAAATCCTAGAGGTTCTAAAAAAAATGGTAAACACAAAAAGTGGCTTTGTCCAATTCACATGTATTTAATATTTATGCAATGCAGGTATTTCCAGTGAAAACTCTTTTTAAAAAAGTAAGCACCAACAAATACAGTTATTCAAATTTCAGTTCACCAAAGTAGATTTTTACTTTTTTTTTTTTAAGTAATCTCTACATCCAACATGGGGCTCGAACTCACAACCCTGACAGCTGTATGCTCTACCAAGGTTTTTGCTTTTTATTTTATGTACCTAATTGAAGGAACTGCCTATAAATATGTGAGTAAGTGGTGAGGAGAGAAAGAAGCTTGCAAATATAAAGGCTGAAGGAAGACAGATTTCTCTCAATTGGCACAAATGTATAGAGAATTGGAAGCAGATAAAAGAGGAATTTAATTTGTCTCTCTTTAACAGCCATATTTTAAAAAGTGATACTAGTTATTTCTGATAAGGCAAATGTAGAATAAACATCGGTTTAAAATCAATTCAGTAAATAATTTTCAAAATATCATTTTATTTAGAGAAGAATGTCAACTCCAGCTTCTCATGAGGAATGGTGTGAGCAGCCTCAGGCCTTCCCTTCCTGTTCCCGCTTCCTTCACCATGAAGTGGGAACAGTACTGCAACCCCCACAGCAGGTCAGGGGCATGTCAGATGAGGAGGCAGAGAATAAGGAGAGAGAATACAATCTGCAATAATGCTGCTTGGGAAAAAAATTGTCCTGGAAGAGCTTGTTACTACAGATAACAAATTCTTAAACAGTAAGAAGGATTTTTTTTTAACTTTAATATGAATTATTCACAATAATACTGATATGCCTACTGGGCATGAATGCATACCTTTTGTTTTTTACCATTTTCATTTAATCATTAGTTTAACTCTTATTAGTTTAATCTATTAGTTTCTTTTGAATACATTTTATGGTAAAATGTATATGATGCGTAAGAACCAAAGAGAAGGGCAACTAATGTGTTATCGCCTGCCTGCTCTATACTAAGCCCTATACCCGGTACTTCACTTAGTGGAGACTCTCTTGGCCACTACTCTGTACATGTTTTATTCTTAGTTTAGAGGGAATTTTAAAACCATGATGGTCTAATATTCTAGCCCACCCACACATGACAGAAGCAACTTCTGAAAGCGGCCAGGAGTTAGGGGTGGAGAATGCTTTTGCTCTACTCCTGATGTTTCCTCCAACATGGAGAGATAATAAAATATTCTAGGACTCTTGCAACACAAGCATCTCTGCCTGGGTGATCTCCCAGAATCGTGAGACTAGCATGGTCTAGGCAACCCAGGAACTTGCCCCTTCTCTTCCTGAGCAGCTCATGGGGAACATATATTCTCCTTTGCTTCTCTTTGCCTTCAATTTTAAAGGAGGCAAGCTCCTTGGTCCTAGGGAAAGGAATGGGTTAGAGAGACCTATAATTTGGAGGGCATGAGGGCATGCAAACCAAGGGTACAAGAACCTGACTCCCTCATTTCCCCTCTGAGCATTCACATACACTCCTTCCTCTGCTTGGGACAGTCTCCCTTATCTATTCACCCAGTGAACCTATACAGGGAGACCTTTACCTGCCACTGACCGATGATCCCTTCAGCCCCCGTTCTTCCCTATTAATAATTAGCTTGCTTTATTTTAATTTCCTATATAATATTAGACTGTTATCCACATAAAGAGAGGTATTATGCCCATCTTGGTAAAAAACTTATGTCCCCAAGGCTCAGCAGGTGTTTATTTTAGTGAAACTGTTCCTTGCAGTAAAGTGAAAACTATGCATCCAAGGTAAAAATCAGAGCTAACATTTATTGAGGGCTTACTATGGACCTCACTACGGACCAGGGACTGTTCTAAACACTTTTACATATAGCAATTCATTTAATCCTCAGAACAAAAACATAAGGTAGATACAAATTGGTCCACAGTTCCCTTTCAAAAGATCTTGAGGCTAGATTCCATAATCATACACATTACTATTTCTGCGGGAAAATATGTGAATATGAAAACCAAGACGCAAGACAAAAATAACACATAACTTCCTGTCAGGTCATTGTCACCAAATGAATTCAGGTAAGTTAAGTTGTGCTGCCTAGTGGTTATGAAAATTCTTTGGTTTTGAGGACATTTTTGGATCTCATTTTATGGATGAGAAAGCTCAGGCACGGAGCAGATAAGTAACTTCGCCAAGATTACACAGCTGGTAAATGGACAGCTGTGTAGACAGATCTCTGCTCCTAAGCACTACCCAACACTGCCTCACAATTAATTTGATCTATCCAGGTGTCAACAGCAAACCCTAGAAAAGAATCAAACTGTCACTTCTTAGATTCAGATTCGCCTCTAGTCAAGTAATACTTGGGAAAATGGGTGGGGTCCCTGTGTACAGACAAGACTGCCCAGGCGCCCCCTCCATCAGGGCCAGGCAAAGGGTCTAATCTGCTTAAAAGGCTATGCAGATGGGGGGCACTGACTGCACCTCTAGCAAAACAGCCACTGAATAATTCTAGTAAGGCAGAGAGCAGACAGGCAAGGAATCAGACTGGGAAGAGGTAAATTAATGCTCGTTCATTTGTAATGCTATTTTGGATATCTGGGTGCTTTGGGTTAGAACAAAATGGATGGAAGATGACTAATTTGTGAAACACAAAACAAATGGTCAGCAAGGTGCCGTTTGTGTTTATCTGTGGACTCAAGTGAGGCTAAGTTATAGAACACAGGTATCCATTTCCTGACATTGCCACTTTTAAAAGCATCCTGATCCAACATTAAGCTCTCCAAGGGAAAAAAATAAATGGGAGATTCAGTCAATGAAAACATTAATAAAAATGAAAAGATCTGTCTTTTCCATATGAAATAGAGCACATTTGAAGGCATAAAGTACACAAATTCATATTTTGCAAGAACATACAGATGTTGAATGACAAACTGCTCCATATGGCTGAACAGTTGGTTCTAAATTAAAATAATGGCATGAGGTGAGGGAGGTTTAGAAAGAACACTAAAATCCCTGCACGCTGTACTAATGATGCATGCAGCAGCCATGGCTATAAGGCACAGGCATTTTTGCTGATGCAAAAGGAACAGCTCTGTACAGCATCTATGTCAGCCCAAATGAAAAAGAGATGGAAAATAATAACATCAAAATGCATGCAGAAGCAACTACAGTAGGTATTAAAAAGAAATTGCTATTTAGAGAAGAAACACTTGATCAACAAAGATCTCTTAGAACCCCCAAATAAATGCAAATATAGTAGAAGCTTAATATCACTATGTATTTCTCTTCATCCTCCAATCTTAGTTTATGCCTAGATATCATATCAGAGAATAAGCTTCTCAGCAAATTCGGCATTCTTCACAGTCCACCAACACTGCAATATTTTCATACTTCACATCTATTCCTTATAAATTATATAAAGCAGCTGCATTCTTGGCAGAAAGCTAAGTTATGCAAGTGTGGAGTTACCACAACATGATATTAAGTAAGATTAGCTGTTTCCATTTTCACCTGGTGAGGATTCTTTTCAGTATTTAATTCCCTCATCCTTGACCTTTAAAGTTTACATCCATTAAGGAAAATTTGAAATAGGGCATGTGAAAGAGTTTGTGTGTGTGGGTTCTAATCTTAGAGTTTTATAACATTTTAATGAGCAACCAGGAAATGCTTTGATCCTGTAACAGAAAAAGGGAGATACATATTTCAACAATGGTCTATAAATGGAATTAAGAGATTTCAATGAGAGTTTTAGGCATTCCGCACCTAGAATAGTGCTTGGGACATGGTAGTCCTCCAATTAATATTGCTGAATGCATGTTAGAATGAGCAAATAACTAAATGAATGAATGAACAACTCCCAAAATCTCCAATGTGCTTAGCATAGTTCTTGTACAAAATGGCAACCAATAAATATTTCTCAAGTTAAATTGTATCACATACAGCCTTTGTGGCATGCCGTTTGACTCACCCTGCTTTCAAGAGTGCTGTTAACTAATTGACAGCCTCCTCATTCAGGATCCACTGCAACATTCAAGCTTACACTCTCCTCTGCTCCCAACCAAAGGATTGAGCAGGGATGGGAGACCAGAGAAGGGTTCTTTCCACCTAGCATGATCCCTCTAACAGGCAACCTTTGATCTGGCACCCCATCAGCCCTACGAGGAGGCTCTCTCAGAACTTCACTAGTCTGACGTTCTTCCTCCCCAACCTTCCTGCCCTCCCTTCACCACTGTCAGACTCAAATTGCAGTCTGAAGGCTCTTCCTATCCACTTGAACTCTCCCTCTCTCTTTTATCTTTCTTGAGTGTTTTCTTTTATAAATCTCTTCACTTCTAATTCTATCTTATGTCTGCTCACCAGGAGACTGAACTGACACAGCCTTCCAATGATTACTATCATCCCAGCCAAAAGAAGGATAGATCTGACTAATCCACATCTAGATTAGACTAACTAATTAGTAAATTAGTTAGGTCTTTGGCCTTCTAAATAGGTAACTTTTTATAATATCTAATTATACATTCCACAGCTGACCCACATTCTAGGTTTCTTTCTGTTTTCTTGGATGCTGTTTTGGCTTTATAATAAGCAATAGCACAGAGATAGTCAAATAAATGGTTAATATATTACAACCCAACAATTTTTTTATACCTCATTTCTACATATTCTACATAAAATAATTCTACATATGAAGAATTCTTAGTACAGTATCCTCCCCTTCTCTGCGGATTCACTTTCTACGGTTTCAGTTACCCGAGGTCAGCCACTGTCCAGAAGTAAATGATCCTCCTTCTGACCTATTGTCAGAAGATCAATAGTCACCTCCTAATGCTGCATCCTTCACTTCACTTCATCTCATCATGTGGGCATTTAATCATCTCACATCATCACAAGAAGAAGGGTGAGTACAGTACAAGATGATATTTTGAGAGAGACCCATATTTTCATAACTTTTATTACCATATATTGTTATACTTGTTCTATTTCATTATTAGTTATTGTTGTTAATCTCTTACTGTGCCTAATTTATAAATTCAGCTTTACCTAGCCTTAGTAGGAAGGAAATCAGCCTGCATTTCGTACCTTCCAGGGCAAGAGTACCCTCCCATATGATGTGTCACTTCTTCACAAGAACACTCCAATACTTAATGGTACAAATCTCAAAGAAGTAAAGGGCAGAGGCAGTAGTGAACTCAAATCCATGTGACTACAAGTCTAGTACCTCTTTGCATTATTTAATATTAACATATAAACATATACAGCTTTTAAAAAGTTTTTTCAATGCACTTTTCAACTCATTATTATATTGGCTCTCATGTTGCAAGAAAAAATATTTCAGTCAGTCATTCTCTGATCCCACTTTACCTCTGATTTCATCTGAAATAAACAAGATTGGGAAGAGGTAGAGAAAAAAAAATATTTATATATAACATAATATATATATACCTATATAGAAATCAGACAAACATATTTAACTTTGTCTCAATGATTATTTTCACAATATATCTCTATACTTATCCTATCTGGGCTAAATTTTAAGTTTCACTTAATTCATTCTACTGCTACTGATTAAATGAACAAAATGTAAAAAAAGAAAACAAAAAACTCCCAATTAAAAACTCTTTGTTTATGTCAGAGCTCCAGACCTCTATTAGTGGCTGGCCTGATGATTTGCATTCATGATGTGTGTATTTGTTATGCTTCTTTTTGTGAGCATGCGTGAAAGAACCTATAAACTTGGCAGTGTTAATTTTACAAAACGGGAAAGTTTTCCAGAAATTCATTTCCTTATTATTCAAATAATTACTCATGGGTGAGAGCTCTTCACTGACCCTTGCTTAAGTAAGGGGAGGAATGCCATCACACAATGAATGCTGCTGAAAGCTGCCTTCTGTTCCTTTTCCTAGGAGCGTCCCACCTTCTACCATGTATCTGAGAAATTAGAGTCTGTTTTGGAAGACGGTCTTAAAGAACAAAATGGTTGAGGGAAGAAAAGGAAATGCAGTGATCATAACCACAGCAAGAAAATCGCCACAAGTAAGTTGCAAGTGTGTAAATTCTGGGCTTTCCCTTTCTCATCATAGCCCAGCCTACCATCCCTGAGCCATCTTTCAGGGCCTCGGTGAAAGTGCGCAACTTGGCGGGATAAACTTGCTCTAGTTAAGATCAGCCCTTACTGCTTAGAGAGTCAAAATTCAAGCTACAAATTCTTCTGCCAAAAATAGAACTATTAAATTACCTATGTAGAAGTTTTACTGTAATTGCTTGGGTAGTCTAAACTATGGGAACGTAACAAGCTTTGTATTGAAGATGGGATGTCTTACTACTAATTTTTACAAGGACAGAGGATATATAGTACTTTTGGTTTATGCCAAAATGGAAGAAGCAACAAAAGGGCTAAAAGAAAAGGTAACTAGGTATATAAGTTGTACTAAACACCATGCCCCCTCACACTGGTGCTTCTATTCCTATAACATAACAGTGTAGGATAAACGTGGAGATATGGAGGAAAGGATTACACAAACATAACTCACTCCAAATATTCTTAGAGTAAATCAGCAGAGGAGAAATAGATACTGGCAAAAGTACTTGCAAGTAAATTTATAAGCAATTGTTTAATTTTACTCAAAATTTATAAACCAAATTGAAGCATAACAAGCCTAAAACATGAAACAGTTTCTTCCAATTCACAAATATAACTATGCACACACATCATCTGATCATCCCATACAATGTTTATCAGACCTTCTCAAACCGCATGTAAAAAAACAGAATGACAGTGTCTTAATTTGTTGTTGCTGTTCAAATAAACACACATCACTAGTTAAGAAAAACAGAAGCAGAAAGAAGCTGGCCTGCCATTGACAGAGTTCATAAAAGAGTCTAGAATTGAATCAACTTCATAAATGTTTATAGGAATCCTCTTACAGGTGACTACAAAGTAAGACAAGCCCCTGGCTTTTAGAGAAGTGGAAAAAAATTAGTACAAAAACCTCTCAAGGCAGATCATAAGTACAAATGAGTACAAAATACCATGAGGATTTAGAATAAGGAAAGTTAACATCTGATTGGAGGGGTGGGGAGTCCAGACAGGCTTCACAGGAATGCCTATGTCTCCCTGTCATTCTGCCATTTTTAAAAAGATTATTTTAACTTGAAAAAAATATAGAGAAATATACAAAAACAAAAAGAAAAATGAGGGCGCCTGGGTGGCTCAGTTGTTTAAGCGACTGCCTTCAGCTCAGGTCATGATCCTGGAGTCCCTGGATCGAGTCCCGCATCGGGCTCCCTGCTCGGCAGGGAGTCTGCTTCGCCCTCTGACCCTCCCCCCTCTCATGTGTTCTTTCTCTCTCATTCTCTCTCTCTCAAATAAATAAATAAAATCTTTAAAAAAAAAAAAAAGAAAAAAAGAAAAATGACACCAAATGTCACCACTTTCATTCCCCTGGCTCAGTAAGTCTACCTACCCTATAGAAAAACATCATCTTAACAACTTGGTACCTAATTTGCAAAAACTAAAAAAAAAAAATTTTTAAATAGTACATACACATAAGTCATTTTAAATTTTTAAATAATAGTATTTTAATAAGTAGTATTTAATAAAATAGTATTTTAATAAAATAGTATATACACATAAGTCATTTAAAATGGGACAATACATATTATTGTGCAACATGACATGTTTGTTTAATTTACTATCTTGATATCCTTTTTGGCTGGCATATAGAAGGGATAAAGTTGACAGAGGCATCGCTTCTTCGATGCCTTCGATGCCCATGGCAATGATGACCTTACTGGACATTCTTGCAAACCCTCTAATGAAGTTTTCCAGCAAGGAGATAAATGAGAAAGTTCTTACCTAAGAACATATTTAGAAGGCCACCCGGGCCTGCCTAGCTCCACACTGTCAACTACAGTAGCCACTAGACATATATGGCTTTTTAAATTTAAATTAATGAAAATTAAAAGTTTAGTTCCTCAGTCACAATAGCCACATTTCAAATGCTCACTCAATGGCCACATGTGTCTAGTGACCACTGTATTGGACATCACAAATAAAGAACATGGCCATCTTTGTAGAGAGTTCTATCAGACAACATTCATAGTCAATCAATCTTTTTATTTCAGCTGGCTAGAGAATGGAAGTTAGTGACAAAGACTGCATGGGTGACTAATGGAGAAGGAAAATGAAGGCCACCCAAATCTGGAAGGCTCCTGCTATACTAAGGTGATCCACACATAGTTGGCACTTATCACTCTGAACCCAGAATGCCTCTGGACATTTGAAAAGGGACACCTGAAAGCTGACGTGCTCATGGCCTCCTGGTGATGGCTTACTGATTGTATCCTTCACTCATGATTAGTGAAGTTTGGCTAATTTTACTAATGTATGCGTGTTTCATATGTTACAAGTCATAATCCTGTGCTATCTCTCAGGTTAAGATCTATGATTCCAGCATAGTATTCAATGTAATGCAACTGAATAGTGTGGATGCACTATAATTTATTTAACCATAAATCTATTGATAAGGCATTTAGGCTGCTTCAGATGTTTTGCTTTCACAAATACCACTGCAGTGAATGCTCATGTATGTCAATCTATCATATACTCAGACAATTATTCTGTAGGATAGAATGCTGAAAGTAATTTTGCTGAGTCATAAGGTTATGAACATTTGTAATCTTAATAGATACTGCAAATCACTGTTCTGAAGAGTTGTACCAATGTATTCTCCCTCTAACAGTATAGCAAAGGCTCTTTTATCCATACTATTTCCATCACTGATATTATCTGTCTTAATTTTTTTATTTTTTATTTTTTATTGTTATCTTAATCACCTACATTACATCATTAGTTTTTGATGTAGTGTTCCATGATTCATTGTGCATAACACCCAGTGCTCCATGCAGAACGTGCCCTCTTTAATACCCGTCACCAGGCTAACCCATCCTCCCACCCTCCTCCCCTCTAGAACTCTCAGTTTGTTTTTCAGAGTCCATCATCTCTCATGGTTCGTCTCCCCCTCCGATTTCCCCCCCTTCATTCTTCCCCTCCTGCTATCTTCTTTTTTTTTTCTTAACATATATTGCATTATTTGTTTCAGAGGTACAGGTCTGTGATTCAACAGTCTTGCACAATTCACAGCACTCACAGTAGCACATACCCTCCCCAATGTCTATCACCCAGCCACCCCATCCCTCCCCACCCCCACTCCAGCAACCCTCAGTTTGTTTCCTGAGATTAAGAATTCCTCATATCAGTGAGGTCATATGATACATGTCTTTCTCTGATTGACTTATTTCGTTCAGCATAACGCCGTACAGTTCCATCCACGTCGTTACAAATGGCATTCCTTTTGATGGCTGCATAATATTCCACTGTATATATATACACCACATCTTCTTTATCCATTCATCTGTCGATGGACATCTTGGCTCTTTCCACAGTTTGGCTATTGTGGACATTGCTGCTATAAACATCGGGGTGCACATACCCCTTCGAATCCCTACATTTGTATATTTGGGGTAAATACCCAGTAGTGCAATTGCTGGATCGTATGGTAGCCCTATTTTCAACTTTTTGAGGAACCTCCATACTGTTTTCCAGAGTGGTTGCAGCAGCTTGCATTCCCACCAACAGTGTAGGAGGGTTCCCCTTCATCCGCATCCTCACCAACATCTGTCGTTTCCTGACTTAATTTTAGCCATTCTGACTGGTGTGAGGTGGTATCTCATTGAGGTTTTGATTTAGATTTCCCTGATGCTGAGCGATATTGAGCACTTTTTCATGTGTCTGTTGGCCATTTGGATGTCTTCTTTGGAAAAATGTCTGTTCATGTCTTCTGCCCATTTCTTGATTGGATTCTTTGTTCTCTGGGTGTTGAGTTTGGTAAGTTCTTTATAGATTTTGGATACTAGCCCTTTATCTGATATGTCATTTGCAAATATCTTCTCCCATTCTGTCGGTTGTCTTTTGGTTTTGTTGACTGTTTCCTTTGCTGTGCAAAAGCTCTTGATCTTGATGAAGTCCCAACAGTTCATTTTTGCCCTTGCTTCCCTTGCCTTTGGCGATGTTTCCAGGAAGAAGTTGCTGCGGCTGAGGTCGAAGAGGTTGCTGCCTGTGTTCTCGACTAGGATTTTGATGGATTCCTGTCTCACATTTAGGTCTTTCATCCATTTTGAGTCTATTTTTGTGTGTGGTGTAAGGAAATGGTCCAGTTTCATTCTTCTGCATGTGGCTGTCCAATTTTCCCAACACCATTTGTTGAAAAGACTGTCTTTTTTCCATTGGACATTCTTTCCTGCTTTGTCAAAGATTAGTTGGCCATAGAGTTGAGGGTCCATTTCTGGGCTCTCTATTCTGTTCCACTGATCTATGTGTCTGTTTTTGTGCCAGTACCATACTGTCTTGATGATGACAGCTTTGTAATAGAGCTGGAAGTCCGGAACTGTGATGCCACCGAGCTTTGCTTTGCTTTTTCAACATTCCTCTGGCTATTCGGGGTCTTTTCTGGTTCCATACAAATTTTAGGATTATTTGTTCCATTTCCTTGAAAAAAGGGGATGGTATTTTGATGGGGATTGCATTGAATGTGTAGATTGCTCTAGGTAGCATAAACATTTTCACAATATTTGTTCTTCCAATCCGTGAGCATGGAACATTTTTCCATTTCTTTGTGTCTTCCTCAATTTCTTTCATGAGTATTTTATAGTTTTCTGAGTACAGATTCTTTGCCCCTTTGGTTAGATTTATTCCTAGGTATCTTATGGTTTTGGGTGCAATTGTAAATGGGATCGACTCCTTAATTTCTCTTTCTTCTGTCTTGCTGTTGGTGTATAGGAATGCCACTGATTTCTGTGCATTGATTTTATATCCTGCCACTTTACTGAATTCCTGTATGAGTTCTAGCAGTTTTGAGGTGGAGTCTTTTGGGTTTTCCACATAAAGTATCATATCATCTGCAAAGAGTGAGAGTTTGACTTCTTCTTTGCCGATTTGGATGCCTTTTATTTCTTTTTGTTGTCTGATTGCTGTGGCTAGGACTTTCAATACTATGTTGAATAGCAGTGGTGATAGTGGACATCCCTGCCGCGTTCCTGACCTTAGGGGGAAAGCTCTCAGTTTTTCCCCATTGAGAATGATATTCGCTGTAGGTTTTTCATAGATGGCTTTTATGATATTAAGGTATGTACCCTCTATCCCTATACTCTGAAGAGTTTTGATCAAGAAAGGATGCTGTACTTTGTCAAATGCTTTTTCTGCATCTATTGAGAGGATCATATGATTCTTGTTCTTTCTTTTGTTAATGTATTGTATCACGTTGATTGATTTGCGGATGTTGAACCAACCTTGCAGCCCAGGGATAAATCCCACTTGGTCGTGGTGAATAATCCTTTTAATGTACTGTTGGATCCTATTGGCTAGTATTTTGGTGAGAATTTTTGCATCCATGTTCATCAGGGATATTGGTCTGTAATTCTCCTTTTTGATGGGGTCTTTGTCTGGTTTTGGGATCAAGGTAATGCTGGCCTCATAAAATGAGTTTGGAAGTTTTCCTTCCATTTCTATTTTTTGGAACAGTTTCAGAAGAATAGGTATTAATTCTTCTTGAAATGTTTGGTAGAATTCCCCTGGGAAGCCATCTGGCCCTGGGCTTTCGTTTGTTGGGAGATTTCTGATGACTGCTTCAATTTCCTTAGCGGTTATAGGTCTGTTCAGGTTTTCTATTTCTTCCAGGTTCAGTTTTGGTAGTTGATACATCTTTAGGAATGCATCCATTTCTTCCAGGTTATCTAATTTGCTGGCACAGAGTTGCTCATAATATATTCTTATAATTGTTTGTATTTCTTTGGTGTTGGTTGTGATCTCTCCTCTTTCATTCATGATTTTGTTGATTTGGGTCATTTCTCTTTTCTTTTTGGTAAGTCTGGCCAGGGGTTTATCAATCTTGTTAATTCTTTCAAAGAATCAGCTCCTAGTTTCGTTGATCTGTTCTACTGTTCTTTTGGTTTCTATTTCATTGATTTCTGCTCTGATCTTTATTATTTCTCTTCTCCTGCTGGGTTTAGGCTTTATTTGCTGTTTCTTCTCTAGCTCCTTTAGGTGTAGGGTTAGGTTGTGTATTTGAGACCTTTCTTATTTCTTGAGAAAGTCTTGTATTGCTATATACTTTCCTCTCAGGACTGCCTTTGCTGCATCCCAAAGATTTTGAACAGTTGTGTTTTCATTCTCATTGGTTTCCATGAATGTTTTAAATTCTTCTTTAATTTCCTGGTTGACCCATTCATTCTTTAGTAGGATGCTCTTTAGCCTCCATGTATTTGAGTTCTTTCTGACTTTCCTCTTGTGATTGAGTTCTAGTTTCAAAGCATTGTGGTCTGAAAATAGGCAGGGAATGATCCCAATCTTTTGGTACCATTTGAGACCTGATTTGTGACCTAGGATGTGATCTATTCTGGAGAATGTTTCATGGGCACTAGAGAAGAATGTGTATTCCGTTGCTTTGGGATGGAATGTTCTGAATATGTCTGTGAAGTCCATTTGGTCCGGTGTGTCATTTAAAGTCTTTATTTCCTTGTTGATCTTTTGCTTAGACGATCTGTCCATTTAGGTGAGGGGGGGTTTTAAAGTCCCCCACTATTATTGTATTGTTGTCAATGTGTTTCTTTGCTTTTGTTACTAATTGCCTTATATAATTGGCTGCTCCCATATTAGAGGCATAGATATTTACAATTGTTAGATCTTCTTGTTGGACAGACCCTTTAAGTAGGATATAGTGTCCTTCCTCATCTCTTATTACAGTCTTTGGTTTAAAATCTATTTTGTCTGATATAAGGATTGCCACCCCAGCTTTCTTTTGGTGTCCATTAGCATGGTAAATGGTTTTCCACCCCCTCACTTTCAATCTGGGGGTGTCTTTGGGTCTGCAATGAGTCTCTTGCAGACAGCATATCAATGGGTGTTGTTTTTTAATCCAATCTGATAGCCTGTGTCTTTTGATTGGGGCATTTAGCCCATTTACATTCAGGGTAATTATTGAAAGATAGGAATTTAGTGCCATTGTATTGCCTGGAAGGTGACTGTTACTGTATATTGTCTATGTTCCTTTCTGGTCTATGTTGCTTTTAGGCTCTCTCTTTGCTTAGAGGACCCCTTTCAATATTGCTTGTAGGGCTGGTTTTGTGTTTGCAAATTCCTTTAGTTTTTGTTTGTCCTGGAAGCTTTTTATCTCTCCTTCTATTTTCAATGACAGCCTAGCTGGATATAGTATTCTTGGCTGCATATTTTTCTCATTTAGTGCTCTGAATATATCCTGCCAGTCCTTTCTGGCCTGCCAGGTCTCTGTAGATAGATCTGTTGCCAATCTAATGTTTCTACCATTGTAGGTTACGTATCTCTTCTCCCGAGCTGCTTCCAAGATTTTCTCTTTGTCTCTAAGACTCGTAAGTTTTACTATTAGATGTCAGGATGTTGACCTATTTTTATTGATTTTGAGAGGGGTTCTCTGTGCCTCCTGGATTTTGATGCCTGTTTCCTTCCCCAAATTAGGGAAGTTCTCTGCTATAATTTGCTCCAATATACCTTCTGCCCCCCTCTCTCTTTCTTCTTCTTCTGGGATCCCAATTATTCTAATGTTGTTTCATCTTATGGTATCGCTTATCTCTTGAATTCTGCCATCATGATCCAGTAGTTGTTTCTCTCTCTTTTTCTCAGCTTCTTTATTTTCCATCATTTGGTCTTCTATATCACTGATTCTCTCTTCTGCCTCATTTATCCTAGCAGCACCCCCATTTTTGATTGCACCTCATTAATAGCCTTTTTGATTTTGACTTGGTTAGATTTTAGTTCTTTTATTTTTCCAGAAAGGGTTTCTCTAATAACTTCCATGCTTTTTTCAAGCCCAGCTAGTATCTTTAAAGTCATGATTCTGAACTCTAGATCCAACATCATACTAATGTCCATATTGAGTAGGTCCCTGGCAGTCAGTACTACCTCTTGTTCTTTTTGTTGAGGTGATTTTTTCCATCTTGTCATTTTGTCCAGAAGAGAATAGATGAATGAGAGAACAAAATGCTAACAGGGTAACAACGTCCCCAGAAAATATACTCTAAACGAATCAGAAAAGACCTGAAGCCGGGGGAAAAGAAAGGGAAAGAAAAGAAAAAGGAAAAAGATAAGAAAAAGATAAAAGCAAACAAAAACAGAACAAAAGAAAACAAAAAAACAGAATATGATCAAATATGATCAGGCTGGTGCATAGATCAGTGCCACACACTAGATTTTGGGTGTATTTTGGTCTATTAGAAGAAAGTGCCTCCCAAAATTTTAAAGAAAGAAAAACTTATATATGTACAAAAATAAGGGTTGATATGATGAAGGGATGGAATATGACTGTAAAGATGAAAATTATAAAAAATTTTATAGAAGGAATTGATAAGAAGTTGTTTGAAAAAAGAAAGAAGAGGATTTAAAAAAAAAAAGAAAAAAAAGGGAGAGAATGTGATCAGGCAGGAGACTAGAACAGAGCCATACACTAGAGATTTAGGGTATATTTTGATCTGTTAGAAGAAACTGCATCTCAAAATTTTAAAAAGAGAACAACTTATATATATATGCCAAAAATAAGGGTAACTACTATGAAGGGATAGAATATGACTCTAAAAATGAAAAATAAAAAAATTTTTTTAAAAAAGGGATTGATAAGATGTTGGTTGAAAAAGGGAAAAAGAAAAATTCTGAAAAAAATAAAAGACAGTTAAAAAAATTAACTTTGAAAGACTAAAGAATCATGGTAAAAAAGCCATGGATTCTATGTGCAGTATTGCCCTAGCGCTGGAGTTCTGCCGTTCTCATTGATCGGTAAACTTGGTCTTGGCTGGCTGTTCTCGCTGATCTTCTGGGGGAGGGGCCTGTTGCCGTGGTTCCCAAATGTCTTTGCTGGAGGCAGAATTGCCCCGCCCTTGGGCTAAGTAATCTGCTCGGGTTTGCTCTGGGGAGCTTTTGTTCTCTGCAAGCTTTCCGTACAGCTTTGGAGGCCGAGAGTGAAAATGGCGGCCTCCCAATCTCCGCCCCGGAGGAGCTGAGAACTCGGGGCCCCACTCCTCAGTGTGCCCCCAGAGAAAAGCAGTCAATCACTCCCGTCTCCCGGGTCTCCAGCCGCACTCCGTGCTCACCCAGCCTGTGACCGCGCGTTTCTATCTCTGGCACCTGACCCGTGTGGAGTCTCCAAACCCAGCAGATCCCTGCAGTGCGCTCCCGCGCCTCTCCCCCCAGGGGAGGAAGGGGAGTCTCCCCGGATCTGCCGCTTGTTGGGTCCCTGCTGGAGGAGCAGTGGCCCGACTGTGCCGCGGATCACGGTTTATGGCAACACCGAGCTGAGAGCCCGCGCCTCGGCTCCGTCTCTGCAGCCAGCTTCCCTGCTCCGATACCTGGGAGCTCTGCCGCACTCAGGCACCCCTGGTCTTCCTGTGATCCCGAGGGTCCTGAGACCACACTGTCCCGCGAGGGTTCCACCCCCTGCTTAGTCACTGGAGCGACGTCCTTCAGCGGAGCCAACTTCTAAAAGTTCCAATTTTGTGCCCCGCGGCTCTATCACTTGCCAGAAGCGGCCAACGGAGGCCCCCTCCCCCGCCGTCTATCCTCCCAAATATCGCCTCAGATTCACTTCTCCACACGTCCTACCTTCCAGAAAGTGGTCGCTTTTCTGTTCAGAGAGTTGCTGCTATTCCTTTCTTCGATCTGTTGAGTTCGTAGGTGTTCAGAATGGTTTGATCCCCATCCAGCTGAATTCCTGAGACCAGAGAAAATCCAGGTCTCCTACTCCGCCATCTTGCTCCGCCCCCTCTGTCTTATTAATTTTTGCCAATATGAAGGTTTTTACTTGCTTTTCCTTCATCATTAGTGAGGCCAGGATCTATTTACATGTTAATTGGCTATTTGAAGATCCATAAATTGTCTTTTCATGGCCCTTTTATGTACTTTGCCATTTGATTTATTAATATTTATAGGATAGTTTGTCTTTTGCTGGTTGATTTGTAGGAGGTTTTGGTTTATTGGTGTTACTTTGTATTTTATGTGCTGCAAATATCTATCTTCCTCAATGCCCCTCCCCCATTCTCCTCACAGCTGCTGCTTTTTAATTTGTTTTAAAGTTTTCATGTAATCAAATCTATCAATATTTTCTTTTAAGTCTTCTGGGTTTGAGGTCTTTCTTAAGAAGTGGTTTCCCCCATTCTGAGATTACAAACATATCCTTTCCTTTTAACCTTTTAATATTTTCTTTTTTTACATATAAAGCTCTAATCCACCTGGAATTTATTTTTGCATATAGTGAGAGATAAAGCTCCAACTTAATTTTCTTACAAATAGGTAGCCAATTGCTTTAGTATCATTTAGGGGGAAAATTATCATTTCTCCACTGCTTTAAAATGTCACATTTATCATGTATTAATGTCTTATAAACACTGTAATCTGCTTCTGGACTACTTTATTTTAATTAGCAACTTACCTACAGTCTTTCACCTTCTAGATTACAAAAAGTACATGGACTTGAGGAAATTTAGGGTTCCAATTCTAATAAGAAGTCCTTATTTTAATCAATCAAGGCCACATTCAGTGACTTGGCAAACATGTATTCAGGACTTATAGTATGTTTTTAGTCTACCTCTGTACCAGCTTTGCTATACCCTCCTCGATGGCAGCCTGGTGTTTGGCACGTGGCAGAACACCAAGTAATTATTTGTTGAATGTCTTAATGCAAAATTGTAAGTTCACTTCACTCAGATAAAAGTATATAATTTAAAAGTCATCATTTGATCAGTGTCAACTTTCAGCTTATTAGCAATAAATCTTAGAAGAGGAAATGATAGCTTGCATTCCTGAAGGAATACAACTTCATTAAAGCTACTAAAATAGTATACCTCCTCCAAAATGATGTTGCAATGCACTTGATGGGCTGCTCAGGCTGCTGGCCACTCCCCTCTCCTGTCCAAGATGACTATCACATAGCTTTTACTGTCTCCTTCAATCCCTAAAAGCCCCTCCCCATCAGAAGAAAACCTTTACATCTTCCCTCCATGATGCCAGACCCTGCCTTCCCTCCTATTAGAACAAACGCTCCTGGTTAGGACAAACCGTCCTAGCTTACTTACACAAGGATTTTCTATCACCTCTCTTTCCTGTGCCATTCCTGTCTTCTAGATCATTTTCATCAGCACACAAACAACTGCAAATATCTTCATCTTAAAAACAGAACAAAACAAACAAAACCTTGTCATTAACCCACACCGCTCTCCAGCTACCATATTTTCCCCTTCCTCTCTACAGCAAAACTCCTTGAAAAGGTGCCTGTGCTAGCTGTGCTTTTTTTCTCTGTTCCTTTCATCCCTTGGAACTAACTCCACTCAAGTTTTACTCCCTACCATTCCCCAGAATTGTTATGATTAGGTAACTACTAACTTCCACATTGCCAAAAACAGCAGTCAGGTCTTCCTGCTCATCGTACAGCCCCTAGCAGCCCCATCTGACTCCACTGGTCACTCTGTCCTTAAAATAATTTCCTAACTTGGCTTCAGAGACACCCAGTTCTCATGGTTTTTCATGCCTCACTGGCTGCTCCTTCTCAGTCCCCTTAAATTACCCGCCTTCCCCCCAACACACACACACACACACACACACACACACACACACACACACACCCATCTCTGGTTTCTACATGTAGAAGTGACGCAGGTCTCCATTCTTGAAGCTCTTCTCTTTTCTGACCACACTCACTCTCGAGGTAATCATCCAGTCCCGCCGGTTTAAATATCCTAGTTGACTCTTCAATTTTCTATCTCCATACACAACCTTAGCTCTGAACTCAAAAACTCACATATACAACTACATACTCAATACCTTCAATTGGATGTCTACTCAATATATCAGGCTTAACAAGTCCAAAACCAAAATCAAAGTAAAATGAAACAACAGTAATAATAGCTGGAAACCCTTGCTCTTCCCCAGCATCTGCCCATTCAGTTACCACCCTAGCTAAGCAACCATTAGCTCTTGCCTCCATCACTCCAAAAACCTCCTAGTTGGTCTCTACTTCTATTCTGCTACATTCCCTCTCCCCCAGTTCTATTCTCTAAGCTCTTGTGATCCTTTTAAATTGTAAACCAGACTACATAACTATCCCCTACATGAGGGAATGAAATGATGCCTTCTGTGCCTCGTGCACGCATCAAGCTGACTTGTGACTCAGGGCCTCACTAACTGCTCTCCCCTCCTCCTCATACATCGTACTTGCAGGGATCTGCACAGCACTATTCCCTTTAGGTCTCTGCTCTATGGTTCCCTTCTATTTTTCACCCTCATTTATTTTTCTTCCTGGTACTTAAAACTACCCTACATTCTAGTACATATTGTTTATTATCAAACACCTTTACTAAAATATAAGCTCTATGAGACGACGGGGCTTTTCTTAAATTCATTTTTTTAATCTCAGAACCTAGAACAGTACCTGAAACATAGTAGCTGTGTAATAAATATTTGGTAAAGAAACAAGTAAACAAATAAACATGAACATAATTTGATTATGAATATGGTTTAATGATCTTAATACATAACCCCAAAGGGCAAACCTATTTTTTGGCATTACTCACTTTCCGTTGTTTTACAGAGTCCAATTTTATGAGCCAATATGAAGCCACTTTTGTTTTATGATACTTCCAGTTATCAATGATCTGTTTTGGGGAAGAAACATTAAGAAATTTAATCTAAAATTTTCCTCAAAAGTAACAAAGAGCAAATGAATGGGTTGAAACCAATTTTATTAATTTGTGAAACAGAAGCACTGTAATATCACTTGCAATAAAGAATGTCTACTTGCATAAAGACGTGTGCAAAGATTTCTAAGTTTAAGTAAAGAAGCCATCAGAATCCAAAGTTTTCTCTTCTTGATATAAAAAGCACACAGTCTCTAATAAATGGAAGTCAAATGTCTTCAGGTACATAGGATTTGGGAAGTAGCCCAGAACACAGATTTTCCATTTTAATTCTAAGAGCTATATTTAACACATCACCCTATATAATAACAGAATATTGAACAATACATTAGAAGATAGCCTATATGTAATCAGGATTCTATTATGCCTTTGTTTTGTTTTTATTGGGTTTTTATTTTTACAAATCTGCAAAATTTCCAAATATATATTCTAGTAATATATACTGTAGCAAACAAATTAAAATATTTGCTGCATATAGTAAACATATAGTAAACAACCTAATGTCTTATATAATTACCCATTATATTTTACTAATTATATAAGCCAATTCTTTATAAAACAATCACATCACCCACAAATATTAGTTCTACTTTCTGATTATCTAATTTTTCTTCTACCTGATTCAAAAGGTTGGTCTATAACTAATATCTCTAAGAAATATATGTAAAATGGTACAAAATTTTTGTCTTTACCTAGAAAAGAACTTGATTGAATAAAATAACATGTAAATAAAAACACATCTACATAATGCTTTACAACTAATGTTAATTTTTCCTCCTTTTTCCTTGATGTAACAAATATCAGCTCGTTTGTAAGTAAGATACCATTTTCACTTTTTAAAATATTCATATAACAAAATAATGTATAATATTTGGGGATTTTGCTCATAACTATGGCATGATTACAAAATAGAAATTGCCACTATTAATTTTTTAAATTAAGAAAGTTAAATTTTTGTTATTATTTGTTGTAGGGCTTTTTGGTTTGTTTGTTTTGTTTCAGAAAGACCGTTGCTTCAGACAGGTCTGAAGTAATGATAAAATGTGAAAAATGCCAAGTGCATCGTTCTGGTTCTTATCCTACAACTGGCCACTAGATGGTGCCTTCTCCTCTGGAACAACAACAGCAACAACAAAAACAAACCAAAACAAACCAAAAAAAACCCCACAACCCAAAACCAAAAACCAAAACCCCCCAAAAAACTAAACAAAACAGGGAAACCAGAAAACAATCTTCTGTTACTGAGGGATTACCTAGGAATGTCAATTTGAAACAGATGTTTAAATGAAATCAATCTCTGAAGGAATGCTCTTTCACCAGAAATATCTGAATAACTTGGAACTTCTTTCTAAAATAGGAGTAAGTCATTGACTTTAATGTGAATTTTCAGGACTGTGTCATTTTAGAATGTTCCACTGGGTGGTGCAAATGTGTTTATAAGAAGAAAAACACACCCGACATAAGCCATTTCACAAGTTGACAAAAACCATTCAAGGTATCACATTCAAATATTCTTGACATTTCATACCCAGGGCCCTATTTTTTTTCATTACAACTCATCCCATGTTAGATCCTTCTAAATCTTTACAGAAGGAAGCTTAACTTTGATATTTCTTTCATCATTAAAAACAGTAATTATTTAACAGTAATTATTCTTACTTGATGAAGCAATTGCATCATTAAAATAAGACTAGACACTAAAAGATACGTTGCATTACTGATTACGTGACCTCACTGCTCATGAATCATAATAATTAATATAAGCCCTGTATTTTCTAAAGCTTGTGGAGGTTGAAAAGAACACCAGTTAAGTTTACCATGTCATTGAGAATAATGCCATCAGGAAATAAATTTTAATATTTTAAGAAGAATAATAAAAAGTTGCGAACTCCTTGAAATTTCATATACGTCAGATACTCACATCTTCTATCAGAAGTAATGATTCTGCATCTGATTTTCCTGGAAACCGGATCTTCATGTCCTTGAGGACAAATAAGGTCTGACTTGTTAGATCGTCTTCTTGTTCCTTTGTTCTCAGTTGCCGCAAAGACTCACTCTTAAATTTGAAAGAATACAGATATTTGGAGGGGGTCTTATTTCATTGTGCCACTATAATCTGAAAGATATTTCTAGGTAAAAATGATGCACTTTTAATTAAAAAAAAAACAATGAAAAAGAAAATAATTTCTTTTACATTTATTCTTAGGGTTAACTGGATACGATTTCCCAAGAGTGTCTTTCACACTTCCACACAGTTATAGTTTATTTAGCTCAAAATACTAAAATAAAAATATAAGTGTTTAAAAAAATGACTTCCTGGTCAGTTCATTTGTTACATATACCCTAGGCAATTCTTGATTAGAAAAAATAATTATTGATTGTTACCAAGTGAAATTCATTCATTTATATTTTCTAAACTCTTCTATTTGGGAACATCATTCACATGAAATAAACAAATTAAATAAATCCCTGGCCTATGTGAAGGTACAAGGAGATATCTATTTGAGCATCTACAAGTAAGCCTAGTTGCAAAATAAACTCGCTGACTTCTTCAACACGAATCTCTGGGATTCATGCTAAGGACAGAATGATATATGTTAATTTAAATATAAAGAAAACATTATCAACAATGTTAATACTTCAGTGCTCTAAGGATAATTTATCAATGGTTTGTTTTTTTAACCTATTAATCAAGAGTCCCATTAAGGAAAATTTACTGTCCAACAAATTCCCCCAAATTTACAGCTGTACTGCACAATACACTGCAAAATGATATACCTACTCAGATGAAATTCAACAAAATTATCCTACACCATCAGCAAATGGAAAATAAAATGCTATTCTCAGTGTCCATCCTCAAGTTCTATGATATAGTGGAGTCTGCTTTTTAAGTTACAGGTTAAGATAGATGAATAATCCAAATTCCAGAAGACCATGAGCTGAGTTACAGAAAGGATCTGGGGTTCAATCTGTCCCCCTCCCAGACAATCCCTTTGCCATCTAAATCCTGAGTATAGTGCTCCTGTAATCTCAGAGGAGCAGAATCAGTGACTTACCATCTGAGAGTTAGGAGAGCTGGCATCATTAGTGTGAGGCAGATGCCTCATGTAGGAGGAGGCACGGTTTAAAGAATGTGACCGGGACCCTGAAGTTGGCCGGGATGCTGGTATCACTTGTTGCGCAGAAAAGGGGCGGCTGTCCGCGCTAGAAGGTGACTGAGAAGAGATGGACCGAGGGCAACTGACTGAGCGCCTAATGGAGCCTATGATAATGGACAGGAGGGACAGTAACGTAGCAGAGTTAGTAAGTTTCCCACTGTATTGGATTTAAACTAACAATTAGACCACATGGTAGCAAAACAGCAATAAATGTGAAAGCATAGACATCATCATGAGACTATGAGTTTGAAGTTAATTCTTCAATTTAAACAGTAAATTTGGTGCAGAACCCCTATCATGTATTAAGAATGGTTACCATGAGAACAATTTTTTAAACAGTTCTGTTCTTGAAACATGACATAAAAGAACCAGAAGAAAGGGAAACTAACATTTATGGAGCACCTTCTATAAGCCAGGCATCTTGCTAGGTGCTACACTTTCATCTTAATCCTTACAGAAACCCTCTGAAGTAGGAATCTGCATTGTCTGGAGGCTCAGAAGAAGAACTTTCTCAAGATCACATGATGAGAAAATGGCCAACCTCAGGTTTAAGTCCTGACCTATATAATGTCAGTATCCTCCCTTTCTTTCTATAGCATGATGCCACCTACTATCTTTGCATTAGACTGGTCATTTATTAGAATCTGTGTATAGGTTAAAAATAGAATATTTTACAGCAAGATTCACAGGGAGGGATAGAAAGGAGTCTAGAGAGTGGCCAGAATAAATTAATGTTATAGAATTTAGGGCACGTAAGAGAAAACAAAACAAAACAAAACCAGTAAAACAGAAGAAAGACATAAAGATTATCCTAATAGAGTTTAAATATATAATTGGTATTACAAGAGTTGTAGTAGACAGGTAGTCTTCTTATTCACAGGAGAAAAGAATGAAAAGAAAACCTAGATTTAAATTCCCATAGTAGAAGATTTAAGTCAAGAAAAAAATTTCTAGGTCTAGAGGGTTGTTATCAGAACAAATGAGGGAAAACCAAAGAATATCTTCCCCAATGAATATTGAGACCATTTAAAAAAGAGAACCAACTGTTTCAGGTAAATTTTGATTGCTGGCACAGGGAAATAGAATATCACTCAATATCATCAACAGTTATATCCTTTTTAGTTCATTTTGTAAATACCCTCTGTTCTATATTCTCTCTCTGCTCGGGGAATACATCAATCTTCATTAATTAAATAATATAATAAAACTCACATGAAGGCAGGTTGAATACCCAAATATTTCTCTTCATTAGCCGTTGAAAAACATTTAAGCCTTTTAAAGGCAATGGACATAAACCTTATATTTAGGGATGTATTTCTATAGGATATTTTGAGCCTAATACCATTTGGTTCTGGTGAGTATAAAAAATATACTCATTAAAGCTATAAAAGATGTTTAAAAAAAAATTTCCACTTGTTCCAATTATTAACTTTCTTCTGAACCTAAAAGTCACATCCAATTTTTTTAAAGGACTATGCTTCTAGAAAAGAGCTGTGTGAGGAACATATCACTAGTCAATCTGCTACTAGGAAAACACAAAAGCATGTGCTACTACCTACACCTTGTTTCTGCTCTCTTCAAGGGCGTAAGGTGATAGTTTGGACATGTATAACCTGATCACAGGTGCAGAAGGAAAATATCCTTTCTCTTGAATCAGCACAGATTCCCATTTTTCCCCTGCATACACTGGAAATTCAGACAGAATAATTAAATCACTAGATACGCCAATAATATTTAGGTAGATCAGCAAAAAATGGTTGTAACTTGCATATACAAGTTATTTGAGAAAAATATTTCATATAGTTTTATATATGAACACCTTATATCAACCCAAAATATATCTTTGAAACTATAGCAAGTGTAAATTTCCTAAGTTAGCTCTCTACACCAGAAAATGTTACACATAATCTGGATTTTGTCCCATCATTAGCATCACTTCGGAGAGAAAGCTCAAGGAGGTTTTGTGGCTATGGTATTCCTTAGTGTAATATTAAAGAGAGAATATAAAACAAATGGAAACCTTTGTGGTAATTCCTAATGACTATAAAAATAAAATATAACTAATAAGGAAGAAGATATATAACTGAGCTAAGTTAGCTTTAAAATGTGAATTCACACTTAAAAACGTTTTTAGTGACTATTTTTCTGATCTCAATTTATTTTTGGTCTGAGAACAAAGAACAATGTCAGAGCTATAGAAATCTTGGCAACATTTTCGCAACCCTACCCTCATCCTCTGTTGGCTTGCGCTCTTAGGGATGCACACCTTACACAAGGGGTTAAACAACCGATGAGATCTGGACAAGATAATGTCAGCTTCCAAAAGAGAAACAGAGTCATACATTCAGAGACACACTGAAAGTACTTAAGGCATCTTTAAGGAAAAAAGGAAGTAATTGATAAAATAGCTAGCAAACTCTAGAACAGGTGCTCACAATAGACATCTTAAATGAGTAAATAAATAAATGAAATGCAATATAATACATTATTTCCCCTCCAAACACATGAACTCTCAAAGACAGGAACATTAGCATGTATCTTTATAAAAACAATTCAGTAAAAGAAAGTAAAGAAAAGGGAAAAGAAAGAATATTAAAAGTCTTCATGATAATTTGGTAAGAGATAATTAAAAATCTTCATCTGTTTGTGCTGCATTCCTCGTGGCATTTTGCCATAAGTATGGAAGGCCAGGTTTAAAGCACTCTCATTACCAGAGAACTAACATATTAAGTAAACCATTGCTGGAAATCAACGAAGGATCACAGTTGTGTTTACTGCGTGACTGAACTGGTCCCTCTCATGGAGCCCTGGGACAATGGAGGACGAGGCAGAGACAAGAGAGATAGGGGTTAAGAAAAGCCCTGCCTTGGAGGCAGCATGGGGAAAGAGGGATCCAAATGAGCCTGAGAAAACAGCAATGCCGCACTGGACTTCGGGGGATGAAAGAATTGTGGACACATGTGAAATCAAAAAAGGAATGAACGACAGAATGGAGGAGAGAGAAAATGTGAAAAGAAAGGAAGAAAGAGAAAAGAAGAAGGGGGAAAGGAAGCCAACAGAGCAGCTGGTTGGTTACTGTCCAGAATACTTGCTGTAGGTATCCCAAAAGTCCTCACTTAAGTGCTTAGCCCTGATGAAAACAGGAGGGAACAAAACTTCAACTATTTCACAATTGCGTGGCTCACAGAGAGGTTCAAGTCAAATGCCTGGAGAGATACACACATTTTTTAAGAAGAGGTGAGCATATAAAATAAAACTGGTGACCAAAAGGGAGGCAAAGCGGGGGGAAATGAAACGAGGGAACATAACTGTCTTAAAAGAGAATGCAGCCCGCAGATCAGCAGCCATGAGGCCCATTTCACAAAATCCATGCAACAATCCAGGACTTCACAAAAACTATGAAATAGAGAAGAAAGGACTCGCAGAGATCCTTAATTCAGCCTGTTTGTTTTCCATTTGCAGCCCCTGGAAGGGACTGTGCGGTGTGCCCAGGTCAGGTGAGGGAAGGAAGTGGGATGGAGTCCAGGTCCCCTCACACACGACAAGGGTTCTTGTGGCCCAAGGTCTTTTATTGAGCTCAGTAATTTCCATTCCATAATTCTTCACATAACAACGAAATTAGAAGAAATTAACTTACTGGATTGTTGAATTAATTTGTAGTTGTTGGACTGTTTAAGGTTATACGTAACTTGCTTTTCTCTGTTCTTATTTTGGTACTCTTCGTTCTCGTTGTCCTCGGATTCTGAAGCGCTGCGGCTGCTGTCGTAACTGCTGTCACTGCTGTAGTATTTCTGTCTTTTCATTACCTCAGAGCTCTCAGGCATGGAGGACAGAGGCTAAACGAGAGGGAAATGGGTTCTCCTGTCAGAACTCACAACACTGCTAATAAATTACTAGCATGAGGAGCTACTATTCTTAATTTCCCGCTTATGCTTGCTGCTTTTCACCAAAGCCTGAAAACCCCCCAAAGCATGACTGCCTCAAGGCTGCCGTTGGCCGCCGTGCTAGTCACTGATGGTTCTGCTTCGGCCAAATGGTCCTTCTTCAATGCTACACAGCTCAGTCGTGATGAGGAAAATACTGTTTCTGCGTGATTTGAGGAAATGACCAGAGTACCCACAAAGAATAACAAAATAAAGTATTTGAGATGAAAATGAAAATATAAAAATCAGAGACGTAATCAGCTTTTCTTCATTCCATACAGAGAGATTACTCATTACTCATCAAAACGCAGACATGTACTTTTGTTGTATCATTGATGTGCAGAGTCACTCAGTAAATGTGTGTGTGTGTGTGTGTGTAGCTTGTGAGAGAGAGAAGAGAGAAGGGCGGGGGTGGGGGGAGAAAGGCAGAAAGAGTAAGAAAGCAGCAGCCAGTTAAACCACTGCCAGGAGGAGCGCCTGGGTGGCTCAGATGGTTAAGCGTCTGCCTTCGGCTCAGGTCATGATCCCAGGGTCCTGGGATCGAGCCCCGTATCAGGTTCCCTGCTCGGCGGGAAGCCTGCTTCTCCCTCTCCCACTCTCCCTGCTTGTGTTCCCTCTCTTGCTGTGTCCCTCTCTGTCAAATAAATAAAATCTTTAAAAAAAAAAAAAAAAAAAAAAAACCACTGCCAGGAAAGGGGCGCCTGGTGGCTCAGTCGGTTAAGCGGCTGCCTTTCACTCGGGTCGTGATCCCGGGGTCCTGGGATCCAGTACCACATCGGGCTCCCTACTCTGTGGGAAGCCTGCTTCTCCCTCTGTCCCTCCCCCTGCTCGTTCTCTCTCTCTCAAATAAATAAATAAAATCTTTTAAAAAAAACCCACTGTAAATAAAATAAGATAAATTACTGTTAAGTATAGTAAGGCTACATCATTAAACACAGCCTATGAGCCTATCCACTCAGATAATGTGTAACCCAAAGCAAGGTATTCCTCACATGTCTAATTTGCTGTGGATATTTTTCCAAATAAAAATTTTTAGTTAATTGTCTACTTTCCAAATTGGTTCTGAACAGCTCATGCCTCTTCTCGTAGGATTTCTAAATCTGACATATAGGTCTGGCCATAATGGAGGAACATTGCTCTTCATTGCCCATGCTACATAAAATAAGTGGTATCATGTAAAAATCAGCATGGCAAGAATTTTTGGAGGCTAGGTGCCATGTAGAAGGGTAAATCTGTAATGATTCAAAATGCCCTGCTGTTATGTTCCAATATTTCCATTAGAATTACTTGTCTCCAAACCTCCCAATCAATGTGTTTCCAAGGATGCCAGCCCAGGGAATAAAAGATAAGGGAAGTAGGCCAGCTTCACTTTGGAAAGAATGTGCACAACCAAGAACAAGACATTTTTATGACTTAATCATTTTAAGAGACTATTTATTATACAAACCATATGCCTCTTACTCCTGCTGGGAAAGGTTCCTGTCACTATACACTAGATTCTTGTTCTCTGTTAAACAAAAATGCTCTGATGCTAGCATACACCATCGTGAAGCCCTTGGTTACCGTGGGATTTCACTGAAATAAGGTATATCTTCTCGTGTATCAGTGTAGGATGAAAGATAAATAGAGAAATAGCATTTCATGAAGTGCCTGGAAGACACAGTAAGCCAAAGCATGATCCTCTTAAAGTTACCGCCTTTGCAAAGGGTGAAAAATAACCAAAGAAAGCAGGAAAAGTAATTTAATGCACTATGGTACCAACTTGTATTTGAAAGTATGTTTTCCTTTTGATAGTCTAATTACTGAGCACTAACAATGTTCAAAGAAATATGCATAAAAACACTGACTAGTACACAATCATGGAAGAGTTTGATAGTCTTGGGGAATATGAATTCTAGAGGAGGCATGTTTCTTCAGAAGTCTCGCAGACCCCAAAGAAACAGTGGCACAACCAGGCTTGCTAGTAGTGTCCTCTTACACATAGGCAAACAGCTTTAGGGGTTCTTAAAGAACTTGACTACATAATGAGTTATTTGAGCCTATAAAGAATCACTAAGGGAAACAGATAGCTGAACCGTTGTGTCATATATGCATTTGGGACTTTTTGACCAACACACTGTTCAAGCAATAATTAATAAGAAGTGATAGCAGTGTGAACTTCGAACAGTACCTTAACTACAAAATGGAATTTGTAAATTGGCATTGAGTTAGGGCACAAACCATACTACTAATTTTTATGTCCAATTTTATTATGAACTGGGCCATACATAAAAAATATGTAAATAGCATAAAGATTAGTATGTCCCTATCACCCAGCTGAAAAAAAAGAACAATGCTAATAGGTGATACTTTATGTGGTATTTATTATTTATATAGCTAATTAATATTTCTTAGTTTCTCAAATAAGTGAAAAATTATTATTTCTCCTAGTACAAGTTTCATTTAGTCTTCACTATCTTCAATTATTCTTCTACCATAAACACACTGGAAATTAATGTTTACCATGTGATATCATCCCTCTAAAAATGAAAGGCTGCTTGGAAGTTTGGCTCACCCCAGATCCTCAGTGTACATAAAGTTAAAAATTATAAAAATGCTTTTACTTCAAACTGATTATGCAGCTTTCAACAATTTTGAAATATTACCAGCATTAATACCTACAGAAACTAGTCAATTCATTTCATTTCAACAAATACAGATAGTTTCTACTCTTGCCTAGAATAAGAGGGGTTGAAAAAAATATACAACGTGAATTCTGCCTTCCAGGAGCTTATATTTTTATTTGGATGATAAGCCTTATTTAATGAAGCAAAGAAAAGTATGATAGATGGCTGTTTCAGGGCCTTTGCATTTGCCATTCTGCCATAAATATTGTGCCCCTAAGTTGTCTCACAACTGGTTTGCTGAATTGCAATAATTAATACACAAAGCTTAGAACCTACTCACTTTTACAGATACTCTAAAATATATTAGAGGCATTATTAACTGCACTGTCCACAATTCTTCAGTATAAAGCACATATTTCAGAAGAACGGAGCCTGACATCCAAAGTCTCTGATCTCCACCAGATACGTATCTTTCGCCAGGTTCATCTTGCACTATTTTACTCCCAGGAACCTTCCATATGAGTGATACCAAATTCTTTCTTGTTTCTCCAATACTCTATGCAATGTCACACCTCCATGTCCTTGCCTTAAGTATTCCCTCTACCCTGAATATCCTTCCCCTGCTCCTAAATGTTTAGAGCACTACTCATTTTTTAAGACCCAATTCCAATGTCACTTCCTTTTGAGGCCATCCACAGTGTACCAATCCCTTTTTTCTCTATGTTGTTGTAGCACTTTCCACTCCCTTTATTACAGCACTTGCCACAATATACGCTGGACTTTGGTTCACCTATCTGTTCTTCCACTAGCCAATGAGGTCCTTATGGACACATTCAACAAATTTAATTAATGGCTTTTGATAACCTTCTAAGTACTAAACACTGTGCAAGGTGCTAGAGATGACAATATGCTTCCTACCCTCAAAGTACTTACAAGTTCATTCTAAAGCAAACATGCACACAATTGTCATGAATGCTCTTAAAGTGTTATTTGTAGCACAGCAGAAGAAGCAGAAGAAGGAAGATCTAAGTCTAACTAGGGGAGTGAGGGAAGATTTCACAAAGGCAGCAATGGTTCAGCTGGATTAGAAGGGGATCTGTAATCAAGCAATGAATGGATAATTTTTTTAAAATAGGAAGGCATTCCAGAGGCATGGAAAAAGCATGAAAGCATGACAGAGCATGATGATGGGTATAAGGACATAGCAATAGCTTTGTATTGCTGAAATGTAAACTAAAACAACAAGAACAACAACGATGACAACTGAATAAAAAACTTTCCAAGATTTTGCAAATTCACCATTTTCCTACTCTACTAGCAAGGCCTTTAACATATAAAAAAAGGAACATGTAGATCATCACTAAAGAGAGGATGAAGTTGTAAAGCAAACACCTGCCCATTTTTGCTTGCATGAGAGCTTTCTGTTTATTCCTAGAAACCATACCTATTTTAACTAACACAATTTCAATGTTACTGAGTCAACAATAAGTGGGCCCCCCCATGAGGATTTCCAGAGTCATGATTTGCCTAACCTATAATGCTACACATCTCTGATAATTGTAGGTCTAGAGATATGAGAAAAATGTAATACTGAGTATAGAATAAGGGTACTAGTTTTAAGTCCCTGTTGGTCCTAACTCATAGGGTTTTCACTAGCATTAGGGAAAGAATTAAAAAATGAGGAAAACTTGGAGCACCTGGGTGGGCTCAGTCATTAAGCATCTGCCTTTGGCTCAAGTCATGATCCCAGGGTCCTGAGATTGAGCCCCAGATCAGGCTCTCTGCCTCTGCTCAGCAGGGAGCCTGCTTCTCCCTCTCCCTCTGCCTGCCACTCTGCCTACTTGTGCTAGCCCTCTCTCTCTCTGTCAAATAAATAAATAAAATCTTAAAAAAAAATTAAAAATGAGAGAAACTAACAAAACAAAACTTCTCTTGAGTATATCTCCCTAATTCTATCTGCACTGGACACATAGTCCATACAGTTCCTTGAAAGTGGCATCAGTCATTCTTACAGTAAGAACCATAAAGGTAAAATCAACTGTACTTAGTAGCATCTACTTTGATAGTAAAGAATGTATAGGAACAGCACCTTTGGTCCTCGAGGCTTGGCAGTTTTGCCCATCAATTTTTCATCGTCAATTTCACATTGTTCCAGAAGATCCAAAATATCTTCTTCCTTAAAAAAAATATTAAAACTGTGATCACTAATGGACTCTAGAATTTTTCCAAGATCATTAATCTCCATAAAATAGTGTGCAATAAGGAGTCCTGGAACTATTTAATGAAGATTGCTCAGATCAAATGAGAAATAAAGAGTTATGGAAAAATCTCTTGAAGAAACCTTCACTAAAATCTGGCAATTTAAACAATACATAGCTGAAATCTATTATGCATTAATATCATAAACAAATGTATCCTTACGTTCTAGTACACTATTAAAATCTTAGAGTACAATACTTCAATAAATTAGCCTATTGAACATTTTAAAATTTCCAAAAGTTCACTCTAATTTTCCAGAGCACAGTTTCATCAATCATTTCTATATTAATTAGTACAAAATAATATGACTTCAGAAGAAAATTGATGATTGGCCTAATAGTTTCATTTAGAATGATCTAATGTTAGTATTTGGTAAATGGGCACAATTTAAGGTGACTCTTTCAAAATTTTAACTATTGTGCAAGAGTATCTTTAGAACTTTATGAAAGATTTTCATTCTATGGGCATAATACTTGCTCTTCTAGAGTCATTGTGATGTCAAGGGGAAAGTTATAAAAACATATACTGAAATAGATTTTGAGCAAACCAGAGTAAATAGAGTATAATAGCTACACTGAAAGAGGTATAATCAATGGCTTCCTTGAGTTATTTATTCAACCTATAAAAATATTGCATCTCCATTTATATATTTATGACATATTTCAGTGTCTCTTATAAAAAGATTTTTGAAGAAATTAGAAATCTTACTGTGCAATGGAAATTTGTAAAATAAGTTACTCTCCATCCCAATCCAACAAAGCTTAGCTATTAAAATACCAAAATACCTTTGCTATAATGTTTTGATTAAATAATAATCGAACAATGAATTCCTGTGACAGCAACACAAGATAGTTAAAAAGAAACTCAAAGAGTTCTGTTCCTGCTTAGGAGAAAGAAGATCATAATAGATAATACTTTCATTATAGCAGCTAGAAAAAGATAAACTAAACAATCATATTTTTTTGAAGACATCAGAAAACTGTGGATAAAAAGTAGTGTAAAATAAACTAAATACCAGAGGGGGAAAAGTTCTAGGTAAGCAGATATGAGTAGCCATTTTCTACTTTGGAATCATTTGTCAAGTCTGCACACAGATGGGCAGAGACCACGTCTATAATAGGCTGGGATAAAGAGAATCTAATAGAGTTTTCAATGGTCATGTGGGCTAGTGTAACATCTAGAACCGCCCCACAGAGCTTGTTCTCTTCACCTGCTGGGTCTCTTTGACAGCAATTTTAGTGAGCTTGTAGAGGAGTAGGAAGACAGAGGCATGTGAAAGCCAGTAATACTCCTCTGTAGTCTTAATACCAATAGAAAATGAGGTCTGTAATAAACACTGAATAAATTTCATCCTTCGGACCCTTGAAACAAGACAGTACACTAAAACTACCACAGCCCAGACTGGACCAAGTTCAACTTTTCTTTCTTTCTTTCTTTCTTTTTTTTTTATAGAAATAAATTTGACATATAACATTGTGCAAAGACACATTTATATATTTAATATGATTGTCAGTGTAGTAATAGTTAGCTTCTCCATCACATCGCATAATTATCATTTCTGAGATTGGAATAATAAATATCTGTTCTCTTAGCAAGTCTGGTGATTAGAATGCAATGTTGTCTATATACACTATACTGTTCATTTTATCTCTAGGACTTATTTACTACTAGTTGCAAGACTGTATCCTTAAACAACCTCTCTCCTATCCCCCCATGCCTGAACGCTGGTAACCACCATTTCACTATTTTTATGAGTTTGGCTTTTTTGGATTCCACATAAAAGTGAAATCCTATAGTATTTGTCTTTTTCTGTCTGACTTATCTCAATTAGCATAATGTTCTCAAGGTCCATCAATGTTGTCACAATGACAGGACTTCCTTCTTCCTCACGGCTGAAAATACTCCATTGTACATATATACCACATCATCTTTATCCATTCATCCATTGACAGGCACTTACATTGTTTCCAAATCTTGGCTACTGTGAATAATGCTGCAATAAACATGGGAGTGAATTTATCGCTTTGATATCCTGTTTTCATTTCCTTTGGGTATAACCCAGAAGTGGAATTGCTGGATCATATGTTAGATCTATTTTTAACTTTTTGAGGAACCTCTATATTGCTTTCTATAGTGGCTGAGCCAATTTATGTTCCCACCAACAGTATACAAGGGTTCCCTTTTCTCCACATCCTCACCAACACTTGCTATCTCTTGTCTTCTTGATGATAGCCATTCTAACAGATGTGAGATGACACTTCATTGTGGTTTTGCTTTGTATTTCCCTGACGATTAGTGATGCTGAGCATTTTCCCATGTACCTGTTGGACATTTGGATCTCTTCTTTGGAAAAAATGTCCGTTTAGCTCCTCTGCCCATTTTTTAGTTAGATTCTTTTTTGTTACTGTTGGTATACAGTTGCATGAGTTCTTAAATATTTTGGATATTAACCCCTTATCATATAAATGGTTTGCAAAAATTTTCTCCTGTTCTGCAGGTTGTCTTTTCATGTTGTTGGTTATTTCTTTTGCTGTGCAGAAGCTTTTAAGTTTGATGAAGTTCCACTTTCTGATTTTTGCTTTTGTTCAACTTTTCTTTGGCTGAAAGTGATTAGCCCCTTACCTTAGCACCCTGAAAGAAGAAAGATACACCTTTTTTTGGAGAAAATAATATCAGTTCAATTTTAATGAGGCTTTTATAGACACTGTCAAACAAATAAAAATTGTAGGATATCCAAAATAACAGGAAAATGTGACCCATGATAAAAAGGAAAAAAACATTTTAAAGAGCAGGTCCTTAAATGATCCAGATGTTAAAATTAACAAACAAGGATTTTAAAATAACTACTATATACATATTAAAGAAAATTGATGAAAAAAGAAAAAAAGGAATGGAAGATGATGAATTCCAACAGAGAAATGAGATTTAAAAAATGAAATGGATAGGGGCGCCTGGGTGGCTCAGTAGGTTAGGCGTCTGCTTTCGGCTCAGGTTGTGATCCCAGTGTCCTGGGATCAAGCCCTGCATCGGGCTCCTTGCTCTGCAGGGAGTCTGCTTCTCCCTCTCCCACTCCCCCTGCTTGTGTTCCCTCTCTTGCTGTCTCTCTCTGTCAAATAAATAAATAAAATCTTAAAAAAAAAAAAACCAAATGGACATTTTTGAGTTGAAAAATGTAATAAAAAATTAAGAAGATATTATGACAGACTGGGCAGAGCAAAGATATGTCAGTGGAAATTATCCAAACTGAAGCACAAAGAAAGATAAAGAAAGGAAAAATAGAACAGAGTATCAAGGAAACACAGGATGCTGTCCAATGACCTAATATATGTGTAGTTAGAGTCCCACAAAGAGACAAAAACAAAATAATGCAGCAGCAATATCTGAAGAAATAATGGAGGAGAATTTTCCAAAACCAATGAAATACTAAATTAAGCCAGAGCTTCAAGAAACTGAGAAAATTACAGGCAGGATTAATACAAAGAAAGCCACACATAAACACATCAAAGTCAAAATGCTGGGGGGGGAGGGGGGAAGCAGCCAGGGAAAAAGACATATTACATTTAGAAGGAAAACAAAAATAATGATGGTTGAATTCTCAATAGAAACAATAGGAACCAGAAGAAAAATAAGTGACATCTACAAAAGTGCTGAAAGAAAAAAAAAAAAAACCCTACCAAGATAGAATTCTATACCCAGTTAAACTCCACTTAAAAAAGACAAAATGAAAGAGAATTTCTGACCAAAAAACAAGAGAGACTGAAAATTAATCAATACATTTACGCTACAAGGAATATGAAGTACTAAAGAAAGTTTCTTCAAACTGAAGAAAGATAACCCTTGTTAGAAGCATGAATCTGCATGACAAAATGAAGAACACAAGAAAGGATATATATGTGAGTAAATAGGAAAGGTTAGTTAGAAAACTATTAAAGACCACTGATTGCTTAGACAATACTAACAATGTATTCTGAGGTTTTTAACATAAGTAAAAGTAAAATATATGTTAACAGCACAAAGTCAGAGGGAGGCACTAAATGAAACTAAACTGTTATGATCCTTAATTCAAGGATCCTTAATTCAAGGTTATTATCACTTAAGGATGTATATTGTAATTTCTTTTTAAAAATATTATGCTACAATATAACTAAAAGCCAAAAGAGAAGATAAAATAGTATAACAAAAAATAATTGATTTTTCCAAAAGAATAAAGGGAGCAACAAAAAAATAATGAACAGATGGAATAGAGAACAAAGAGCAAAAGGGAAGACATAAACCCACCTATACCAGTAAATGTGTGAAATGATTAAGAGACAGATAGTGTCAGACTGAATTTTAAAGCAAATATGACCCAACTACAATGGTATTTACCAGAGATGTTTTAAATATAAGAACACAGATGAGTTAATAGAAAGATATGTCATTCAAACAGTAGCATAAGAAAGAAACTAGCTGGCTACATCAGTCACACAAAGTAAACTTACGACACAGGATATTATCAAAGGGAAAGGTAAATATTTCATAATGACAAAATAGAAAGGATGAATTCATTAGAAAGACACCTTCGTAACTTCAAAGTATATGAAACAAAAATCGACAGAACTAAATCCACAATCACAGTTGGAAGTTTTAACAATCTCTCTCAGTAATTGCTAGAACTAGTAGGCCAAAAAAATCAGAAAGGATATAGAATATTTGAACAACACTAATAGCCAAATTTACTTATGACATGTGAAAACTCTATAACCAACACCTGTAGTAGTAGCACATTATTTTCACAAACACTTGGAACATTCACAAAATAAGTACTCTATTGAGTTAAAGCAAGCATCAATTCATTTTACAATATTAAAATCAGAATGTTTTCTAAACTAGAAATTTTTAACAAAAATAAAGCAAGAAAGTTTCAATGTATGGAAATTAAGCAAAAAACTTCTAAATAACCAAATAAAAACCAGAAATTAATTTAGGATGGCAGTTAATAAAAATATAATATGTAAAAATTGCTAGATACAAGGGGAATATACAAAAAAATCAGATGTTTACATCCTGAAAACAAATTTAAAAATGAAAAATTTTAAAAACTATATTACTGGCAATAGTAGCAAAAACATCAAATACTTAGCAATAAATTTAATTAAAGATGTGCAAAAACTATACACCAAAAGCTATAAACACAGCGGAGTAATTAAAGACTCAAGTAGATGGAGAGATGTGCCATATTTATGGATCAGAAAACTCGGAACTGTTAATTCCTCAGTATTGTTAATATTACTGTTAATATAGATTCCTCACAGTCCCAATTAAAATCCAGCAGCTACTTTGTAATACAAAAATTAATCAAAATTTAAAATCCAGTCAATTCTAAAATGTATATCAAAGCATAAAGGACCTAGAAAGGCCAAAACAACAGTACTGAAGATAGTGTGATATTTGTGTAAGAAGAGGCTCACAAACCAATGGACCAGGGCAGGCAAAGTGGTGAAATTTAAACTAGATTTTGAAGAAGACAAGGAAGAAGGGAATTGAGATTTGAAGCCTATTATGTGACAAGTACTTTAAGTAGACTATTTTAATTAACCTCAATTTTATTTTTATTTTTTTTTAAAGATTTTATTTATTTATTTGACAGAGAGAGACACAGCGAGAGAGGGAACACAAGCACGGGGAGTGGGAGAGGGAGAAGCAGACTCCCTGCTGAGCAGGGAGCCCGATGCAGGGCTGGATCCCAGGACCCTGGGATCATGACCTGAGCCGAAGGCAGACGCTTAACGACTGAGCCACCCAGGCACCCCTCAATTTTATTTTAACCACCAACTTGTCAAGTATAGTTCTAATACTACTGTGTTAGTGATGAGCAAACTGTTGATCAAATAGTTTAGTCTAAGGTTACATAATTAACACATGGGGGAGCTGGAATTTGAATGTAGGTCTATCTGGCTCCAAAATGCCTAGGTTTTCTAGCAGAAAATGTACGGTTAGGGGAGAAGAGTAATGAGAAGATGAAACTGATGCAGTACCCACCGGAGAGACAAATAACAGTACAGAACAGGTGATGGAAAATGAACAAAGGTCTCCTACTGTCTTGATCAAGAAAAACAAAAGGTCCACAGAATATAATTCTACTGGTGGAAACATTTGTGTATGTCAAAAGAAAGACTTTGGAGGAAAAGAACATTGAGGTATACATTATTCCTTCTGCTTCTGTCTCTTAGGTGTAGCCAGTTCAAAAGTGGCTCTATATCTTGTTGCAGAATTTAAGTGAAAAGACCATAGCAACATCTACCTATAATGAACTTTATCATTTTTGAATCACTCAATATAACAGGGTATACAAGAAATGGGAGGTTATCACTGTAGTGAAATGTCCAGTAATATAAAGTACAATTTAATGAGTCCACATAAACTTATTTGTCCAATGGGACTTTAGCAAGCACAATGCAAGCACAGGCTTGATTAGCACTTGCACACTGGGTTTGTCCTCTTGCAATGCTTCCTTTTGAAACTCCAAGCTACCATGTTATGAGATCTGGGTACCTTGCTAAGAGACATTGAGCCAGCTCCCCAGATGTTCCAGCTATCTTAACTGAGACACCAGACATGTGAGTGAAGCCTTCCTGGATTTCCAGCCCCAGCTGAGCTTCCAGATAAATGCAACTATGATTCACTCCAAGCAGGCCAAGCTGAAGAACTACTCAGCTGAGCCCAGCGAAGATTACAGAATATGAGCAAGTAAATGGTTTATTATGCTACAAAAGATAACTGGTAGACATTTTGATAAAGAGCTTACTCTGTGTGTGTGTGTGTGTGTGTGTGTGTGTGTCTTAATTATTTCTCATATGCCAGGTCTATGCAGTATATCAGGGGAAAAAATACTGTATAATGTTAGTTACAATCCAAATAATGAGAGCATCGCAAAACACTAGGTTAATTCAATGGATTTTTTTTATTCAGTTACATACACACACCTCTGTAAAAAGACATGTTTATTACAATAGATTGATATTACAACATAATAACAACATTCTCTACTGCATAATTTGTCCTATTAGACATCTTATTTATGAAATCACTTGGTTGGTTATGAAATGCTACCAACTATTAAAATAGAAGGAAAGTGCATCTTAAAACAAATGTTTTTGTATGTGGGACTAAGGTGGGTTGTTTTTAAAGACATATCATTTAGCTTCATTCATTTTTCTCTTTATAAACATTCATTCCTTTACCTTCATCCTTTTCAAAGGATTATTCAGCTCTCGCTGGAATGAAGCTGCTCTCCCTGAAAGGAAGGTCTGAAAGGCAACAGCCAACAAATTTTCGTACTTTTCAAGCAGAGTTTTATCTTCAGGAGGATAAATTCGTCTACAATAAATCAGATAAACCAACTAGTTTAAAAGGAGCTATTGCATTGCAAGAGTTAAGTTCAATTACATAGATACTCCTTGACCACCTACTCTCTGCCAGTTACTTTACTAGGTGCTAGAAATAAAGATGAATGCAGTTATAAGAAATTCACACAAATTTTCATCAGTTACCTACACAAATTAAAGTTTATCTAGAGAATGGTCATTAAACAATGAGGCTCCATAAATCATAGTATAAGGGTTTGGTTGTGGAGCGGTGGTTGGAGAATTGCAATCGGGCATATTGAAGAAATATCTTCATGGGAGAGAGCAGGTGATGAGGGATAATCTGGAAATGTGCAATTACGGTGTGGTTACTGACATATACAAGAATACAGGCGTTCATCTTGGTATTCTCTTTTAGGGTGGTGGAATGTGCCTATCCAAAGAAGAGAAGAGGGTAGAGGTAGAATGAGAAGAATGTGTTCCCAGAGTTGCTGTTGATGGTGTTAAGGCAGAAAAGAATGTTTTACCAGGGGTGTGAGAAGCTCTGTGGCCCCCAGTCCTCCTAATTCTGTTAAGTTAACATCAAACTTGGGAAGAGGAGCAGTCTTTCCAAGAACACAAGGAATTTAGAGGGGGTGTCCTCTTTTATCCTGTCAAAGGATTCCATGGAGGGGTTCCAGTTCAACACAGTCCACACCCCTCTGTATTGCCTCATACCTGCCTCCTTCAAACATTTTCATTATTTGCCTGGTTCCTGATATATCTGAGTTTAAACAAAGTAGAGCAACCACTCTGAACTGACAGAAAGAAAACTAGGAGACCTAAAACCTGACTTTCTCAAAATACTACATTAAAAGTAAATAAGGTCACAGGATAGTATCAGATTTAAAAGATCTCATACAACCACCCATGACGCTGGCTAGCAGGAATGAAATAAACAGTGCTCAAAATAAGTCTAAAAGGTTAAAAATGTAGAATAGTTGTTTTGACACTTCTTCAATCTATAAGAAAATGGAAGCACAGTTACCTATAATTCCCCATATGCCGATTTTCATGTTCTTCTTTTAAAATCTGCTTTCGTAATTGAGCGAGTCTCTCTTTCTAGAAATGAAGAAATTTTACAAATAAAATCTGACCAATGAATTATGCAATTCAAATTGTAGGTATATTGTTAAAATTTTCATACCAACTCTTCTTTCCGCCTCTCTAACTGATGTCTCTGCTGTTCCCAGTCTGAGGAACCTGGTAAGAGCCTTTTTATTGAATTTTGACCATAAAGCCTCCTTTGAGCTTCAGCTTTTTGTTTGGCCAAGTTTCTCCTTTTATCACTGGTCCTGAAATATAAAACACAGGAATTCAAATAAGCCCTGATCTTATCCCTGTGAGGAGAATTAGCAGAAGAGGAGACACAGTGGGGATACGAATGAATGTTTTATATATATATGTATATATATATTCACATACATCATATTCATCTAATCATCCATCAAATATGGGTCTCCATATAATAAACTGGAGGTTCCTTATTCCCAGGGGTTGTGATGGAATACTCTGAGCAATCTACATTCTTTTGGATTTTCTTGAGATTAAAAGTATATGCTTACAAAATGAACTTTGGGGTATATATGGAGCCATACTATAAGTAAAACATTGTATTAAGAATTGTGCAGGCTTGGGGCGCCTGGGTGGCTCAGTCGTTAAGCGTCTGCCTTTGGCTCAGGTCATGATCCCAGCGTCCTGGGATCGAGCCCCGCATCGGGCTCCCCGCTCCACGGGAAGCCTGCTTCTCCCTCTGCCACTCCGCCTGCTTGTGTTCCCTCTCTCGCTGTGTCTCTCTCTGTCAAATAAATAAATAAAATCTTAAAAAAAAAAAAAAAAAAAGAATTGTGCAGGCTTGAAAGACAAGTCTAACACATATATGCCCATGGAGCACTCCATCTGGATGGAGAGAAAAGGCACATCTATGATGTAAACTTCATTAGCATATGTTCAAAATGTTAAGAATTGTATTAAATTCTCTTACTGGAACAACACTAAGAAAAATAAGGAAAATGAATTCCAACTTTCCTTTATTTTTAAGTCTAGAAATTTCTCACTATTCGAACTTTTAAGAAGACAAAAACACCCATAGATTATATCCTGAATTGGTTGGCAAAGACATGAAAAAACATAAGGCCTACTTACATAATAATAGTAAATGCAAAAAAAAATGTATAGGTATACTGTTTGAATAATCTAAAATATTTGATGCACTTGTGTAAGCTAAATAAACAAAAATTTCACTTTCTATATCTCTTCTATTCATTTCTTTTAGGATAATTGAAATGTCAGTTAAATTGAGGCAAATCGTTCTTTGATCAAGCAAAAGAAGGGGCCATATGAAAATTTCTTAACAAATTTATATATCAAAAAAATAGGAAAAAAACAAATTCATGTATCGATCTTTTTTTAATAATGCTTTCCATATAAAGCTACTTCTCAAGCAAGCAACTGCTAAATGCTTAGAACCATTTAAAATAAATAAATTGCTTGGAAGCATCCCCCAACTCTTTTAGAGTTCTTTAAATGATGATTAGAATCAATTGAAATCATAAAATCCCTGGGCTTAAATGACCTCAGAGGTCCTTTAATCCAACACCCTAAACACTGTTTGAACACTTAACAATGGCAGATGACTCACTACTTCATTAAGCAGTTCAATTAAACTTCTAACAAATTTCTTTCATAATAAGCCAAAAGCTTTCCTACAAAACAGCATTTCAAATATTTGAGATCCATGATCACATACACTGCAACCAGCCTAATAATATTCTGTTGATGCAGCAATCCCCTTTCCGAGTATATATTCAAAGGAGTTGAAATCAGGATGCAAAAATATATCTGCACCCCCATGCTCATTACAGCATTATTCACAATAGCCAAGCCATAGAAGCAAACTAAATGTTCATCAACAGATGAATGATAAAAAAAATGTGGTATATACATACAATGGAATATTATCCAGCCTTAAAAAAAAAAAAAAATTCCTTTTTTAACTCTGCCTTAACAACTACCCTGCCCTGTTAACCCTGTCTTAACAACTACCTCTTTTTTCTGTTTACCCAGGCAGCATGACACAGTGGGAAGACCTCTGAACAGAAAGGTAGAAAATCCATGTGTTTGAGGGTTGTTACTTTTTTTAACTTCCTGAATGAACTCTGCTTTAGTTTCTTCTTGTAAGGTGAGGAAGATAATCTAGAGATTTTCCTCAGGTATTCTCCAATTCAACCTTACACTCTATATTGAATAACTGTACCAACACTCTAAATTAACTATTTACTGTAGATTCAGAGCATGATATGGAGAGAAGGAAAAGCAGTTTGTAGAGAGGGAAAGATATTTAAAAAGAAAACACTAAATGAGTTTGAAGAATGGAATCAAGAAATTCAAAATATAAAATATGAAAAAATCATAAGCCAAGCCCATGTACAAGTGATTGTTCTATGCCAAAGGTGGTGAAAACCTTCTAAATGAGGGAGGAAATACTTTACCTGATGTTTAGTAGCTTTAGCGCATTTAGCAGCACTCCCCTTTTTACATCATAGTCTATTTTCTGATCAGTTCCAAAGCTTGGAGCACGATTAATCTGAAATTTACAAAGAAAACAATGAGAATAGCCAAATGTTGGTAGGTTAATAAACATTCAGTACATATTTGTTAAACTAATGCAAGATCCCCAACCAACAGAGAAACTCTACAATAAATCTCAAAGCTCTACATGATAGATGGCCCAGTTACCACTGCCACACCTCCCTTCCCCACCACCTAAGTCAAGGAGTTTCAAGGAACTGACTGCTGTCACCGCCCCCTTCTCCCTGCTGCCTTAGCTCAGGATCTTTGGTAAGCTTTTGTGCCCTCTCCCTCCTCTGCACCCTCTCCAGCCCAACACCCTGAGCACTCTAGGTTTTAAGTTTAGGGAAGTTAAAAGTGACTCATCCTGACAAAAAGGTTAGAAGACCAGTATTAACCATAACAAGAATGATGTAACAAAAATAATATGCATGTTACCAATACAGTAATAATTAAATGCATTTATTTAGCATATAGAAACTATACCCTCTTTTCACTTCTGGATGCATTCATCTATTGCTGCCTAAAAAATAAATTATTTTCTTTCTACCTGGATCAAACAATAAATCATCAATTTTCCTTTCCAAAGACACTGACTATATAAGTCAGAAGATACCGTTAAAGGTAGCTGCAGACTAACCTCTACGAGCTTCTCTAACTGCATTAGGACTCAGGGGAATAAAGGAGCCATTTGTGGGTGTTCTTCTTTCCAACATCATTTCCAGGATTTCATTAAGAGGAAAAATAAGAAGTAAAAGTAACTGTATATGCCCTGAAATCCATTATACAATCTACTGCCACCTCAAGAGCTGGAGTTTTTGTTTTTGTCTTTCTTGCTATGAAAATGTAACTGGAATAGCAAGTGTTTAAGAAAGTTAATTAATTCAGTTGGCTAGAACACTGCTGAGTTCAAAACTACAGCTTAGCTTCATGACCACCACCTAACCTCACAGCTTATCTCAAAAAAATATGATGCCACTGCCATAGAAGAGGGTTGCCTTATACAATCCCGTTCCACAAGAGACAAAATAACTGACAGTACGCATTTCACAACTGGCAGCTGTAAGAAATATAAATAAGTAGAAGTATGTACATAGAAGCTAAACAGACAACAAAAAGATCACCTGTATTCCCATTACCCAGTATACTGTTATCCATTTGATAAATGGTATATTGCTAATCATTTGATAAATGATAAATATTTGCTATGCATACATATTTATAATATTTATTTTATCTTCCAAATACATACCTATACTAACAATATTATTCTATAATCCAAGTTTTTCTTTTAACAGTATATCATGAAAATCTTTCATGTCATCATTTTGATGCATGGTACTCCATTTATAGAGATATGCCAAAGTATACTATGCTTTTGCTGATCTCTGATTTAGAAGGTGATGGACATATTTCTGCCTATGTGATATGGTCTCAAGGAGAAGGGAACAACTTGGTAACTGCAAGAACATCCATTTATTCCAGGCAAATTTTAAGAAAGGGAGTTTATTAATCTGCTACTTCAAAACTCTAAGTATTTCCTCTTACAAGTGCGAAGAAAGGGTACAGTAATGTATTTTATATGGAAAATTTTAACCATTCCATACTGATTCAAATCTCTGCAATTTGTAATACAATTAACAATTGTTCTGCTGCTACATGGGACAGGATTATAAAATGAACCAGACATTTAGGAACCAATGACTAAGTGGTTCACTGAAATGTTATCTATCTTTATAGAATTCCTTAGGTGTTCCATTCCAAAATTGCCATCTGGAATTCTACCAGACATATCCGTCCTCTAGGATGGAAGTAACCTCAGACCCTCTCTTACCTATGTCAGAATATTCCCTCTACTACCATAAAAAAGAAATTGGGTCTAAGGAGAAATGTACCCACACAAGATAAACGAATATGTGAAAAGGTAGAAAAAAATTTTTTTCAATTCACATTTTGGATTTTTCAAAAGTTTTATGATAAAGGTAAAGTAAAAACTAAAGACAGAAGAGACTCTGAAAATTCAGGTTCCATTCAGTCAAAATTCTACTCTGGGGCACCGGGGTGGCACAATCAGTTAAGTGCTCAACTCTTGGCTTTGGCTCAGGTTGTACTCTCTCTCCCTTCCTCCTTTGCCCCTCCCCACTGCCTCTCTCTCACAAATAAATAAATAACTCTTTTAAAAAAAATATACTCTGTGATGTTGATGGCTTCTTTGGTTCTCATTTCCTACCCCAATTCTAGAACAAGCAAAGCTCAGCAAATGTTAGAGTCTTAAAATTCAGTAGCTTGTAAATGCATGCAAAAATGAAAACTACTAGAAAGCAAATTAAATTAATAAATACCATTTATTAACCAACCAAATCATAATTTTACTATCAAAACAAGCACAATCATTTCATGCACATATCAAAGTATCCATAATAGATTCTAGGCTCCCAAATTAGTGCTGTTCCCTTGGCCCAGTAACTTCTCCCCACCTAACCCCCATCTTTCCCAACCCCCAGTCCCCACCACACCTTCCACAGCCTTAAACACCCTGCTCAGGTGTTCCCTCCTCTGCAAAGATTTTTTTAACTGTCAAATACACACTTGTACACAGAGAGATTAATCACTCTATTGCTTGTGCTGGTAACCCTGTTCCCTACTTGTACTTGTAACTATTATCATAAGACACATGTGCGGGTAAGTATTCTGTCTTCTTGGATCTCCACCCCCTGACACAATGACTTGTTGAAATTAATTCAAGGGTAATTAAATTATTAGCAGCATATTCATATCCTACCCAATTTCCATATTTTTCCCGAAAAAGGTTTCTGTGCTTGAAAATTGCTGCAATTTTGCCACTATGAAAGTACCTGCAATTATTCCAGTTAACTAAAGGTTATCATATTCTCAGATGCACCTTCTATCTTATTCCACTTGATGGTGCCAAAAGGTTTTTAACCAACATACGTTAGACCGACTACAATTGCAGCTGGGAGAAAACACAAAGAAGCAAGATCTAAATAAGATTCTTTTAATTGTTTTAATATAATAAATGTTCATTATCCATAGCTGTTGGTTACTCTAAAGTTTTTGTAATGGTTCTGACTGATCTGGAAATGATGAAGAAATGAATCGAAAATGAAAATATGTTAATGCAAACAATGCTATTTAGCTGTTGATTATTGTCGAGGTTTTCAATGGTTATTGATCTGGATATGATGAAGAAGAGAATAAAGTATGAAGAAACATTAATGCAAACAATGGTGTTTGAGCCTTTAAAAAAATACAAAATTCAACCATTCAGTCAATTCTGATTTACCAAGATCATACAAAGCTCATTATACAAATGCTTTTAAAAACAGGTAACTAATTATCTATAGTCCTTATTCCCTGCTCTACTTTTCAGTTCCACCTCAGGCATGTGCCTTCACTTCTTCCCAAACCCATCAAAGATAAAAGATAAGCAGCAGGAGCAGGAAAAAAAATACAGTTAAGAACAGGAAAGGATAATTGCAGACAAAGTAGGAAACCTAAGGAAGAAAATGTCAGGCCCTAGTAAGATGCAGAGTCAAATGCTTTCATATACATGTAAAGAAGGAAGCAAAAAGATAAGCAAAATTCCTCACATTCATCTTATTTCTAGGACCCAGGCAAGAGCAAAATTTAAACATCTGACATCTATATTTGATTGGAAATATAATATACATTCCTGACACATAGGAGATTGAACACACACACACACACACCATTAGCCCTCAAATTGGAAAAGTATTCTTTCCTAAAAATATACTTTGAATATCTTCATTATCTATCACTCATTCAATTTGCTTTTTCAAGTTACAGATGGAACTTCCAACTTCAAAATCATTAACAAAAAAAGAGATGATCAACTTAAAATGAAAGGTCCTTGTTGATTGTACCTTCTATAGCAATATGTTCCAAAATGTAACCAATCTAGTAAACAATGGTGTTTAGGTACGTGCTATTTTCCTGATAAAGTTTCCTAAACACAGTGCTCTGTGCCCATGCGCTCTACGACTCCTGATCAGGGGTCTGAGAGGGAACTGCTGAATGGGGTAGTATAGGACTACATGACTTCTAAGTTTTCTTCTGGATGTAATAGAAACATGACTGGAAGGAAAGGTACAAAAATCTTAAACAGAGACTATTTTTATTTTTCCCTTATATCATTTCATCTTTTCCTAATATTAAGTGATCTTTTATAATGACAGAAAAATAATGATGACTCTGACCATACCAGGGACTGGCAGCACGCCCAAAGGCACACAGTTAGCAGGCTGGACATGAGGGGAACCCCAGGCGTATTACACGGCCTTCAGGGAGAATCCATGCCAGCTGGGGTAGGAGGTACTGAATACTGATTAGTGAACCAATCGGAGCCTCTCCTTGGAGAGTCTGAATGGGAACCCAGTGAAGACAAGGAGGCTGTGGTCCCGAAGCCCAGGCACCCACACAGAGGAAAGACAACATCCAGAAGTCATGAAGTGGTAGAGGCCGTGAGGCTGGGAAAATAGTGGAAGAAGTAGATAACACATCAGTAAAAGCAGATCCACGCATATATTCGAAATCCCTGGCCTAGAAAGTCACTCAACATGAGTTTGGGGAAAGTAATATCAAACATATATTGGTCCATTCCTGGAACTGTTCTATTCTCTGAATTTTTTGTTCTCTTCCTCCCACATGCTCCACTCAGGCCTCTTTCTGCTCAGCTAACGAGCCAACTGTACCAAGCACACGTTTAAAACACATTTGTTTTCATGCACAGGAACAGTAGTAACTTCTCTTTCTTCTTAAAGGAAATGCCTTACCTCCAGCAGCCACGGCTTTAGTTTTCTGTCCAACAAGATATCAAATCCCAGGACCTCGAAGCAGACACTCTCGCTTCCGGGAGGCTGACCAGGTCTGCACATTCGATACGCATGCAGGACGTGAGGCGCTGCCACAATCAAGGTCTTTACAACCAACTCCTGCACGTACAGTGATTAAGACAGAAAAATGAAAATGCCTCACAAAACAAGTTTACACGGATGGAAATAAGGCCTGGACTCACAAACAGCATGCTGGCCAAGTTCCCACAGCTCTATGGCACGCGGCCCCGGCCACTACTCTGACTCCACTGCACGCCACTCCTGCCCTGCTCATGGCCCTCCGGCCACGCTTGCCGGCTCAGGGCCCGGGCGATAACTGTTCCCTCCTTCTGGAACACTCTTCCCGATACTCCCATGCCCGGCCCTGATATTCAGGGAGGCCTTCCCTGACACTGGAGTCAAAAGTAGCCGCCGCCATCCCTTACTGCACCACTTCGTACAACGTAGAATCGGCTGATCTTTTCCCTTTTTTGTGAGGGCCGTGTCCTTGTGCCTACGCTAGTTCCTGCCACTTAGGAGAGGCTCACAAATATCTGTGAATAAGTAAAATAAAAGTTGATAAATGCGGCTTCTATCTATCATAAGATTCTATCTATCTATCATATGCTAGCCTTCTCAGAAACCATACAGAAGGGTTTAGGAGTGACAGGGAAGAAAAATTCCAAGGAGAGGAAACTATTTCACAAACAGCACAGAACTTCCACTTAGACAAAAGCTGGAAGGGCGGGACAGAATCTAGGAGAGGTGGGCTTCTCTGTGTGGTGCTGATTCGGCATTTCGTAAGGTTCACCTGAGACCAGAGTCCTGCCGATTACATAAATAGCTATCAACACTTTCTGTGAGGACACACAATACTACCAGAGTGAGTTACTAATGCTCATAAAACAAAAGGTTGGTTTACTGAAGTTTAAGAACAAGTTACGGATTGTGGAAAAGCTGTCTTGCAGGGGTTTTTTTGCTTAGAATATATTGTCTTTTTAAGTCCCTCTCTACCGGTATAGGCAATAGAGCATGGCAGTTAAGAACCTGGCTCTAACATCAGGCTTTCTGAGTTTATTCCTGGCTTTGCTACTCGCTAGATGTATAACCTCAGTCACGTTGCTTAAACTTTGTGAGTCTCACTTTCCCCAAACGTAAAGGGGAAATAGTAACACCTACTGCAAAAGACTGATGTAAGGACAAAATGAGACTCCAATGTAAAACTCTCAGCATAGTGCCTAGAACAGAGTAAACCTTCAATAAGTGTTAACTACTACTACTGTTACAGTCATTCTATCATTCCTCCAGAACCCATCTCCTATGTCAGGTCAGAAACAAACATTCCACTACCTGGTGGGAGCAATATTCACTATATGGGAGAAAAAAATGAGAGACAGAAATTGACCTTGCTGTTACCCAGAATCCCAACCCAGATCATATTTGGGGTAAGTATCAGAGATGCCATGAGAGGTTGTTCTACAAAATTTTAATCAAAATAAAAAATTGCCAGTAACACTAAAGGATATAAAGATAAAAGCCAAAAAACCACTTCATATAAGTCTTTGGATATATTAGTGAAGTCACAGGAGAATAGGAGAAAAAAGGTTAAAACCTTGGCTAATAAGTGTTTGCATGAAACAACTCAGGCAGGATGGGCAGAGTGAATATTAATAAACCCTGAATTACAAATCTGTGTTTTTTCTACATAAAACACACATCTGTAAGGAATGCAAAGGCAAGACTGCAGGTATATGTGAAAATCAGGAGTGATAGAACCAAACACGAATCTAATTCCACTAACGCTTTTGAGAACTTCCAACCTAGTGTCATTGCTGTGAAATGTGATTTGTAGATTTGTACATATATGTAAGTATATAAAAAGCATTCAGGGGCACCTGGGTGGCTCAGTCGTTAAGCGTCTGCCTTCAGCTCAGGTCTTGATCCCAGGGTCCTGGGATCAAGCCCCGCATCGGGCTCCCTGCTTGGCGGGAAGCCTGTTTCTCCCTCTCCCACTCCCCCTGCCTGTGTTCCCTCTCTCGCTGTCTCTCTCTCTGTCAAATAAATAAATAAAATCTTTAAAAAAAAAAAAAAGCATTCAGTAAGGATGGTTTTATGAGTGATTACAAAGGTTGTAATCTCTGTGGCTTGATTTTCTATTAATTTCTTATTCATTCTTGACCTCCACAAAAGTACGCATCTCTGTGCTATATAGGGCGTACTACTGTATGTTAGTTTTCATAAAGAGACAGTCACTTTTTAGAGAAATTACCCCCCCAAAAAAAGTCATTAGGAAAAAAGTCCTAAGTTAAATTCATGAAATTTGCAAACTATGATATTAAGATAAAAATTTACTGATTGACCATCTTCTCTACCTCCTGTTTTTATAATACCTTATTTCATTAACTCATCTTAAACAGATATCTTTATATGCAATTCTTAATAAAGATAAATATAATTATAAAATATGTGCTTGGAAAAGTTAATAACTTATTAAGTATTAACTCATTGCTTATTTGTAGATTGTTATTATACATTTTAACTAATGTAGGCAAGAATGATGCAAAATTTACCCATTTATAGAAGGGATCATAAATGTTTCAGAGCTTAATAGGTGTACACTGCCCATATTGAAGTTATATATGAGAATTATATTTTTGACTCTAACAAAAGGTTCATTTCCAGACCTTCTTATTAACATTAGTCTTACTTCTATGCCTTCTCCTAATTTAATTATGTAGGGAAAGTACCACTTAAAGCCAATTTTTCTCTCTGATTGATTCTCTCTACACATTCTTCACCACGGCAGTCCAAGAAGTTCCACCTTTCCACAAGGACTTCTCTGAAGAAGTGAAAAACCAGATGGAAGTGAAAAATTTGGTAAAGAAAAAGGAGTATCACAGGGCATAGAAAACTTTCTTGTTCTCACTGAGCTATTCATCAAATGATCCATTCATTAAATCATCCAGGTATCATCATGAATGATCTTCCGTCAATGAGCTATTGCCCCAAAATAACAAATTTCACCCCTTCGATGCATCTAACCTGCTATGATAATAAACTATCATTATTAAAATATTTTTTTGAATTTCTGTAAAATTGGCATTGGTAGAATAAATAAGTTGATAAATAAACACAGCATTATCGTAATCAAAGTTCTTGTTTGGATGTATTTAGGCTATCAGGAAGATAGACTAGAAAGTTAACAAGTTGGTGGGCCTCTTACAAAATCCAGTTGACAAACATTTTTGCTGGAGCCCCTGAATTTCTAAAAAGTTTTGAATGTGTTGCCAATATTTATAAATCAAGAGACTTAGAGCTTCCACTGACAAATTAGAAGAACAAGCCATATTGGGCCCAAAATACCATGGGGCACCAAAAGACTGGTGCTGAGTAGTGTCCACCCCTTCAGATGTCTTACGCTTTTCAAACTACCACAGTTCCCAGCACACCCTATTTACTTCTATCCAGACCATTTCACTCCTTTTTACTTGTCTAACACCCAAGGGTCTCTGGATTTACATTCTGTGATATAGAAAATAAGGTGTAAAAAATACCAACCAACAAAACAACAAAAGGATAAATATAATGATGCTGATTTTTCTGATTTTCTCAAGAGAACCAAATTCAACTATGAACTTTCGTGTCCATTTTCCATGGTAGATTTACTTAAGTTATATAGTATTTGTCCCGAAAGGAAAGCTAAATCATATTGCATAGTCCTATCATATTAAGTCCTCTTCTAACTTTGAATACCATTGTGATACTTCTGCTAAGATTAAGAAAGGGTCGGTTTCACCGAGGTTAACTTCTCAGATCTGCTTCCTTTTCTCTCTTTACCCTTATCATTTGCAATGCCATCCACTGCCATGGCTTTAATTATCAATCACACCCCAAATATACACTTTTAACTGCCTGCTTGATCTTTCTACCTGAAAAAACATTTTAAGTTCAATAAATCTCCAGTAGAACTCATTATCATAGCCTCATGACCTTTTAACAATTTAGTCCAGGTGTTAATGCCTCCAGAAAGCCCTCCTCCAATCTCCACCCACAGAAAGCTACTATATGTGGTCTTCCTCTACATTCCCACAGAATCCAGGGCATGGCTCTGCTGTTGTATGTGCTTACATTTTATTAACAACTTCTGTGTGGGTCTTTTCTACCAAACTCTAAGTTTTTTGAGGATTGGAGCTGTATCTTATAAAAATCTTCAGATTATCAGTCAGAAACAAGCATATATTATGGGTTCATTAAATGTTTACTGAATGACTGAATGAAATGAATGAATAGAACTCTTTTCCGTCACCTATAAAACCAGGCTCTAGATCTTCTCAAAATAAATTCCTTTCTACTCTATTTCAGATAAAGCCAAACCCATTCTCCCTATAATTCCTCCTTAAAACTGCAGAGGAATGTCTGAATACGTCTCCCTGATTTTGGACATTCAGTTAACTTCAATGCTGACCTCACTGTCACCTCTTCTACTGTGGTTCATTTCAGGCCATTCTTTTCACTTAAACTACCACTAGGTGACTTCCTCTATCTACTCTTGTTCTGTACTATACCCATTTTCAGATTTATCTTTCAAATTCATAGTCTTTGGCCTTATTACTCTCCTCCCTTAAAGTCTGGAAGGAATGAATCCTTACTGCCTATCAAGCGAAGCCTTGATTTTCAGACCTAAAATTTTGCCTCCACATATCTTTTCAGCCATAAGTCCCCACAAAATTCTCAAAAATACCATATGTGCCAACCTGGGCCACTTATCACTATTTTCATACATCTATGCCTTTACTTATGCTTTTGTTTGCACCTAGAACTCCCTCTCTCCCATCCTAGCAGTAAAAATACTGCTTATCAAGTTCTGTCACAGTTCCCACTTCCTTCATGAAAATAGTTTATTTGCCCAATCTAATGTAATCTGTTCTTTATTTAAAATGCTGATGATCCTTTAAATTAATCTGAGGAAAGACAGTTATAATTGTGAAAATGGTATAATCTTACTGAAATATCACTCCAAAACTTAGCAACATCATGTTGATTTGCTTGTAGGAATTCCGTAAACCACTTGATGGAACGTTTGCTCCCTTTGTTTTCAGTCTCATCCCTTTCAAAACGCTCATTGTGCTTGTTCACGGAGTAGTTTGTTAGATGCATGTATAACTGGGTCTGTAACAAGTAAGAACGAAAGTTATCACCTATGAGACTCTAGAACTATGAGGTTTCACAGAACATAAAGCAACCAAAGATGAAAGACAATTTTAAAGTTTAAAATATACAGATCGACAATTTCATCATGATTTAGATAATTTTCAAATTAAATGGAATGGCACATTTCCAATAAAAGGATTACAAATGTAGTCATCTACAAAGTTACTTTATATATTATTCAAAATATATCTACTATAGAAAGCATTAAAATAATTGCATGAAACTGTGAAATTACACACTGCTAAGCAAGAAAAACAGTTTGTTTTTGTTAATTTGTTTTTAATATTTTTAGTGACAGTTCTCACCCAAATTTGTTTTGGGAAGAGAATTTTCTGAGAGAGAATTCTATGTTTTTTTCAAAGAAAAGTAAAAAATGATATCTCAAGTAAGTAGCATAAATCAAAAGGCAGGACTACCAAACACAACCTCTGCCTCCCACGGGGACGGGGAGGCCACTTGAACTCATTCACAAGACAGAGCGCAATTCGAATCAGCAGACAGAAGCACTACACACGCTGTGCAGAGTCTAAATGATTAACAGTAAATTTACAGTACTCCTTACTGGAGCTGTTATGCCTTAGTCTCTTTACACTTTTACATTTGTTGATACTGTTATCCTCAAATAACCTGAAACAGAATCCAAAATTTTAATCCTCTCGTAATTGTCAACTAATACACATCTAATGATTCCTTATCAATCTAGCATAAACATTCATCAAACCTAAATCTTTGAAGTAAATGTGCAGAAGTGATCATTTGAGTTACATGTTGTTTACGAACCCATGTGCCCATCACTAACTAAGAATTTATTTTTTCATTCATTCAACAATATTTAAGGAGCACCTACTTCCTATCTGCAGAACTGGTACTGGGCACCGTGGATACATAGATAAACAAGATAGACAGAGTCCCTACGCTAATGAAACTTAGAAAAAGCTTTAAATTAAGTGATATTTAAAAGAAAGAGCATAAATCTTATGCTTGTCTAATTGTAAGTGCTTGATCTGAAGAAAAAGGAAATTAATCAAACTATAGCATTTCCTAGTTTCCAAAATATAAATCATTTTTCAATTTAAAGAGTTGGAAAATAATTTATTGAGGAGCTCTCCATTTGGCAAGAATTTCTAAAAATAAATAATAATAGCAGTAATAAAAACTCTAGCTATCCTAGTGAAAAAGTGAGTAAAAAATGGAACTGTGCATTTTCCTTAAAACAGTATCTTTGTAAGTAGGATTGGAAATTCCAGTTTCACATCTACCTCAACAAAAATCCCCTTCTAAGCAGTTCATTGCCAGTTGGACATTGGCCATAAGCAGTGAAGACAGCTATAAACCAAACAGCAGCCTGCAAGGAATGAAAAGTATATAACTATTCTCTGCCCTATTTTTTAGCATATAGGCTCAATACAATGAATTGGGTTATACAAAACTTTTCAAAAACTGGCCAACTGCTACACTGGTAGCAAAAAATAAATGGCTATTATATTTCAATGCCTGAAATTCTCTGTCTTATGATCTTCTTATATGTAGCTTACCAATATTTAATTCTTATACATACACACAGCTCATCACAAAATACATGCTCACTATTTTAAAAATTGGAAATAGGAAGAAAGAAACAAATATGCAATAGTATGCCATCCAAAACCAACCAGTGAGAGCATTCTGATTTATTTTTTTCCAGCCTTTTTTTCTGAAGCTTACCTTTTACATAACTGTGATCTCACTTTAGATAAAATTTTATATTTCTTTTTTTTTTTTTTTTTACTCTTTCATATCTTAATCTAGGAATTTGATCGTGGAGTTGAAAAAGGTGAACTTTTAAATTTTAGAGATATATAAGGAACACTGACACTTATATAGGAGAAGATCATTCTTTGTACACGTGAACCAAAGACACAAGATTACGTGATTCAAAAGCACTTGGCAAAGTGAGACCTAGAGGTTACGTTTCCTGACTCCCAGACTTTCCTTACGATCTCCTAATCCAGTGTATTTAAGCAAATCACATACGTATAATTTAAGATATTAAAATAAATCACTTAAATGAGCTTACAAGTCTTATCCTTTCCTATGTCTTCCCTAACTCTTTTCTCTCAAAACATGACTATCTGCCTTACAATGTATTATAACCCATTCTTATCCACACCAATTATTTTAATTATAATCTAAGAGCTGACAAGTCTCAAATTAGGTCTATAGCTTGGTTCTCTCATCTGAACTCCAGACCTATGCTATACATCCAAATGCTTATAGCATAGATCCATTTGGAGGCTGCACAGGCATGTCAAACCAAACACACCAGCTTCCTGCAAGACCTTTAATAGCCCCTATATATCCTATCACGGTCAATAATACATCATCCACCCAACTGGCCAATGCCAAAATTCTTGAGTTTTATCCTCAATTTCTCTCTCCCTTTCCCTCATTCTATAAATCCAACCTGTCAGTATATCAATGTTATCCATGTTACCATAAATATATCTTAAATCTATGTTCTTATTGTTCGTATAGTCCTATTGCTACTACTTCAGATAAGGCCATCTTTCCTCTCACATGTGGTTAGACTAGAAAAGAGCTTCTCCCTTATCCTCACTTCTCCCATTCATCTACAACTACATCCATCTCTCACATTCCCCACATACAGACCAGGTGACCTTTTTTTTTTTTTTTTTTTTTTTTTTTAAAGGTTTTATTTATTTATTTGAGAGAGAGAGAATGAGAGAGAGAGAGCATGAGAAGGAGGAGGGTCAGAGGGAGAAGCAGACTCCCCGCCGAGCAGGGAGCCCGATGTGGGACTCGATCCCGGGACTCCAGGATCATGACCTGAGCCGAAGGCAGTTGCTTAACCAACTGAGCCACCCAGGCGTCCCCAGGTGACCTTTTTAAGACAAAAATCTCATTCCTTCTTTCCTTCTTTAAAATCTTTCAATGCTTCCCTTCTTCTTAGGTTAAATTCCAAAATCCTAGACATGGCCTAAAAAGCCCTGAAGGATCTGTTCTCTAGGCTCTTCATCCTCATCTCTGAATACCCACCCCTTCATGGTCTGTATTTAGCCATATTGAGTATGAGTGCTTTCTCCAGACGCACCATAAGTCTGGGCCATTTTTCTCTATGGACTTCCACCCCACTCCGCCCTGCCCCGACCTGGCTAACCCTCCATTATTCATATTTCACTTTATAAACTCCCTCTCTAAACTTCATCTCCAGCTGGGTTAGACGCCCTTGCTATGCACTGCCATCGCCCCCTCAGTGTCTTAGACCATTACACTTACCATCAGGTATTATAATTGCTTATTTTATTTTCTGCCTCCCCACTAGACTGTTGCTTTTGAGAGGTCAAGCACCATAGCTGTCTTGGTCACTGTTTTTCCAAAACCAGCACAATGCCTAGAATCCAGTAGAGTTCAAATATTACTTGGTGACTGGATATATTCACACCTTATGACCTTTAAAGAGATGATTCTTTCCTTTATCTTCCTTTCCAGTGAAAACTTTTACAGTTCCCTTATTCTTCCTTTGCCAGGTTTACAGTATTTTTCATTAATTGAACATAGTAACATTTATGAACAGTCATCATGTAATTTTTAAAATATGACCACTTTTAGGATTTTTTTTTAATTTTTATTTATTTATTTAAGACAGACAGAGAGAGAGAGAGAGCATGAACAGGGGAGAGGGGCAGAAGCAGGCTCCCCCGCTGAGCAAGAAGCCTGATGCAGGACTCGATCCCGGGACCCTGGGATCATGACCCGAACCAAAGGCAGATGCTTAACTGACTGAGCCACCCAGGTGCCGCCTTAAGACCACTTTTAGTGCAGTTAATTGTGTGCATAACATTGGAGAAGAACAATAACCAGGCTTTTGACAAAATGGGAAATAATACTTAATTAAATATAATTTTTACTATAATTAGTAGGTCCAAAAATAGGGTAGAGGTTAACTAAACTTTTAAGTATGGATAATAAAGTTTGTGACTCTCATGATAAATTATCATAATAAATTACAGTTTGACCTTCATAAACCATAAACTGCAGTTATGACTTTCATCAATGAGTTATGGCTGCATAAAGGAAATCTTAATGGAAAAATATCTACAGAAAGTTCCACTTAATAGATTTTATAATACACACAGAAACTACCAATTTATGTCTCTACTTTACATTTGGTCAATGTAAATTTACCATGTTTTCTTTTGTGCAAAGTGACAAATTAATAACTCTACTTTCTGATAACTCTCACTTTCTCTGTTTCAAATATTTTCTCCCACATCCTACATGTTAAACCATACCTGTCATATAAAGCTTGCTCAAATACCACCTCCTCCATGAGAAGCTAAACATAAACTATCCCTATACTCAACTCCATGACACTCTGTCCGTACTTCTCAATGAGATTATTATTTTTATTTACATTTCTAAATAAATCATTTCCATCCAGGGCCAAAGAATATACACATGTGCTTTGAAATCCATTTCTATATAGGGCCACTGTATACACATGTGTACATGTCATTTCTATGCAAGGCCACTACATACACATGTGCTTTGAAATCCATCCTTGTGCTCACAGCACCCAAAGGGAGTGCCCTCTCCTAATTTAGCCTGCTGGAGGAGACACCTTTTTTTTTTCTAATTTTCACAAATCTGTCTCTAAATTAGAAGCAGTCTTGTTTATATACACAATTCCTGACTATAAAAACCTGATAAGAGGTATTTTGATTCATGTAATCTTTACACACAATGCATGCTCTAAAAAGTACAAGTTGAACAAATGAATAAAACCATATATTCTGTCTGGTATCACTTACCAAATTAGATTCATTAGGTGGAATGTATTTCTCTGTTCCCATTCGCACAAGTCCATCATGGTAGAGAAATATTTTCAGTGGATCACATGATGTCACCAGAATATAAATTCGTAAATCAAACTTGTAACCTTCCATTAGGAAAGGCTTTTCAATGTATTCTTGAACAATCAAATGATCCTGAGATGGAAGTTTGTCACCATTTCTTATCAAAGAAATCCTATGTTAAAAAAAAAAGAATTAAATGACTAATTTGATATGGGGTCAAGATGTTTACAAAGTTACACATAATACTCAAGAGGAAAATGGTGGAGTAGGGAACTCCAAAGTCTGTCCCTCCACAAATGCAATAAACAGCCAAAAAATTGTCAGAGTCAACTTTTTTGGAAACCTAGAAACTGACCAAAAGCTTATAACAACCAGGGAACACTTAATCAAAAAAAAAGCCTAATCTATGTAAAAGAGCTTTGTGGCATTTTAACTTACTCTGGTCCCATCCCCCAACCTCAACTTATCAATGGCCTTGAACAACAGCCCATGTTCCCAGTACAGGTCCTGGTTCTGGAGGGAGCAGAACAGACCCTGTTCTTGTGGTAGTTTTGTTGTTGTTATTGTTGTTGTTTTACCTGTCTGGTGGCTCCCTGAAGGAACTCAAGGACTGCTCCTATCTTGCCTAATTCAGAACTCTCCTAGTGTTGAGGCAGCTACTTGGGGGGGGGGGGGGGCGGCGGAGCTTGTTGAAAACATTTAAAGACAAATGCATTAGTTCCTGCTGCCTATGACAACCAATAAAGGTTGGGGAAAACAAGATACTAACTAAAAATATTGGGAAGAAAAACTGAAGTATGAGAATCTTTGGGAAATAAAAGCTTTGAAAAGTTCAGACATATTTCTGGAAATCTAGAATGCCATGTGCATGCCCAAGGCTAAGTGCATGCTCAGGAAAGACTTGAAAGGCCCTACCTAAGCTCTTACCTCTGGCTAACCATCAGGCTCTGCACAAGCAGGAAATGAAGAGTAGGGCAGAGTTTTAAACTGCCTAGTAGGGACTGGAGGAGATTATGCTAAGTGAAATAAGTCAAGCAGAGAAAGTCAATTATCATATGGTTTCACTTATTTGCGGAACATAAGGAATAGCATGGAGGACATTAGGAAAAGGAAGGGAAAAATGAAGGGGGGGAATCAGAGGGGGAGATGAACCATGAAAGACTATGGACTCCAAGAAACAAACTGAAGGTTTTAGAAGGGAGGAGGGTGAGGGGATGGGTTAGACTGGTGATGGGTATTAAGGAGGGCATGTATTGCATGGAGCACTGGGTGTTAATGAAAACAATGAATCATGGAACACTACATCAAAAACTAATGATGTACTCTATGGTGACTAACATAACATAGTAAAATAAAATTAAATTAAAAAAAATAAAAAAATAAACTGCCTAGTTGAGTGTTCAAGGCATGTTCCAACACACACATACACCCCTTCTGCAAGGACTGGGAGTTTGGGTTTTGGGGGAGGTTTTCTTGTTTTATTTTGTTTTGTTGGTTACAAATCTCTGTCTGCTTACTAGCTGAGCACTGACCCAGCAGAACAGGAACTTGAGTGCCACACACAACAAAAAATATAGACTTCACAAAATTATTTCAGAAAGATTACTAAACAAATAAAGAGCAACCATAACAAGCAGTAACAAAAAACCTTGTAGAGGGGGGAGAATCTGATTTCCAGAGTTGCTACATTATAACATTCAAAATGTCTGGCTTTCAACAAAAAATTATGAGTCATGCAAAGAAAAAAGAAAGTATGACACATACACAGGAAAGTTACCAATTAATAGAAAGATAGACATTGGGCTTACTACACAATCAATTATTTAGATCAACTGTTTTAAATCTGTTCAAAGAGTTAGAGGAAACCATATGGAGAGAACTGAAGGAAACCATGAAAATGATACCTCACCAAATAGAGAATATCAATAGAGATAGGAGTTGTTGTTGTTGTTGTTTTTAAGAAGAGTGGAGGGACCCAAACTGAAATTCTGGAGTTAAAAATACAATAACTGAAACAAAAAATTCATTAGAGAGGCTAAACAGAAGATTTAAGAAGTCAGAAAAAAAAAATTAATGAACTTGAAGGTAAGTCAACTGAGAATGAGTAGTCTGAGGAACAGAAAGAAAAAAGAATGAAGAAAAATGAACAGAGCTTAAGAGTCCTGTGGGACACCATTAAGAATACCAATATACACATAATGGGAATCTCAAAAGGAGAGGAGAGAGAGAAAGGGACAGAAAGAATATTTGAAGAATTAATGGCTGAAAACTTTCCAATTTGATGAAAAACATTAACTACATATCCAAAGAACTCAATGAACTCCAAGTAGGATAAATTCAAAGAGATCCACACTGAGACATATTATGCTAAAACTGTCAAAAGCCAAGACAATCTTGAAAGCTACTTATCACATCCTATGGATCCTCAATAAGGTAAATAGCTGATTTCTCATCAGAAACAATGGAGACCAAAGGCAGTGAGATGATATATTCAAAGTGTTGACAGAAAGACAGAGGAAAAAAACAAAACAAAACCTGCTAGCCCATAATTTTACATCTGGCAAAAGTATTCAAAATTGAAGGAGAAATTAAGACATTCCCAGATAAAAACTGATAGTTTGTTGCTAGTATAGTTGGCCTATAAGAAATGCTAAAGAGTATTCTTCTGACTGAAATGAAAGGACACTAGAGAGTAACTCAAATCCACACAAAGAAATAAAAAACACCAGGTAAAGGTGACTATATATGTAAATATGAAAGTCACTATTAATGTAGTTTAGATTTGTAACTATTCTTTTTTCCTATATTATTTAAAATACAACTGCATTAAAGAATAATTATAAATCTATGTTGATGGGCACACAATGTATGAAAATGTAATTTGTAACAATAATAATATAAAGAGGGACAGAGCTATATAGAAGCAAAGTGAGGTTTTTGTTTTGTTTTTGTTTTATTACTGAAACTAAGTTGATATTAATCTAAACAAGATTATTATAAATTGAGGTGTTCATTATAATCCCAGGGAAACCATTAAAAAAAAAAAAACTCCTATACATATTCAAAGGGGTACATGCACCCTGATATTTATAGCAGCAGCATCAACAATAGCAAACTATGGAAAGAGCCCAAGTGTCCACTGACTGATGAATGGATAAAGAAGATGTGGTGTATATATATGCAATGGAATATTACTCAGCCATCAAAAAGAATGAAATCTTGCCATTTGCAGGGAAGTGAATAGAGCTAGAGTGTATTATGTTAAGTGAAATAAGTCAGTCAGAGAAAGACAAATACCATATGATTTCACTCATATGGGAATTTAGGAAACAAAAGAGATGAACGTTTGTGAAGTGGCAAAGAAAGAGAAGGAGAGAGGGGGAGGCAAACCATAAGAGACTCTTAAAAATAGAGGACAAACTGAGGGTTGATGGAGGGAGGTGAGTGGGGGATGAGCTGAATGGATGATGGGTATTAAGAACAGCACTTGTTATGATGAGCACTGGGTGTTGTATGTAAGTGATGAGTCAATAAATTCTATTCCTGAAAAAAAATAATAAAAATAATAAAATTTTTTAAAAACTCACAAATATATAGTAAAAGAAATGACAAGAAAATTAAAATGGCACATAAGAAAATATCTAATATACAAGAGAGTAGAAAAGGAGGAATTGAGGAATGAAAACTATATTAAGACATGGAAAACAAATAGCAAAATGGCTGAAGTAAGTCTTTCCTTATCAATAATTACAAATGGATTAACTTTCCAACTAAGACAAGCATTGGCAGAATGTATAAAAAAAACCATGGTCCAATCACACATTGTCTACAAGAGATTCACTTTAGATTCAAAGATTCAAATAACTTGAAAGTGAACAAATGGAAAAGATATTCCATGCCAAAAGTAACCAAAAGAGAACTGGAGTGGTAAACCAGTATTACACAAAATAGACTTTAAGAGAAAAACTGTTACAAGAGACAAGGACAATAAGTAATGATAAAATGATAAATCAGAAGATTAAAATAACATATGTGTTTTTATTAAAAGCAGCCTCGGGATGTCTGGGTGGCTCAGTCGGTTAAGTGTCTGCCTTTGGCTCAGGTCATGATCCTGGGGTCCTGGGACTGAGTCCCGCATCGGGCCCCTGCTCAGCAGGGAACCTGCTTCTCCCTCTGCCTGCCACTTCCCCTGCCTGTACGCCCTCTCTCTCTCTCTCTGACAAATATATAAATAAAATCTTTAAAAATAAAAAAATAAAAGCAGCCTCAGCCACATTTTCTCTGAAAACGTACATTGCAGAAAACGAACATTAGAAAGCAAAAGGACACAGGAATATTAAGTTGTGTAATCTATGTTCAGCTAACACGTCTAGTTCGTGGTACTTTAGCTTAAAATGTGTTTTACTCATTCTCAATTCAATCACCATGGCTCCATAAAGAAAAAAAACATACGTAAAGCAAAGAGGATATACTTATTTTGCTTTAAATTTCTAGCTATTGAAAGAGTAACTACCTTACCATTTTTTTCTCCAAGTCAATTTAGCTCTACCATATCAACTGAATTTTACCCTCCAAGCTTACTCTAAAATTATTATAAATACAAATTTTATGTTTAAGAAAAAATTAGAAAACATTTTTTTTCTCTGTTTTGTTGTCTCCTATTAAAGTCTTTCAACTGATTTAATCTTTAAATTGAGTAACGGAAGCCTGTGGGACAGGGTAAAATGGCTCAATAAGTATTTAGTTCCAAAAAAGCAATAGAGACCCATTTTATTATTTTTTTCATATTCAACCATGAGTGAACGCTCACATTTATTCTTTTTGCCCAATTTTTTTTTAAACTTTTATATGTTCTGGGTGAAAAATACCTACCCATGACCCATTGCACCATTAGCTGGTTTTACTATAAAAGTTTTCTGCTTTCTTTTTTTCTTCAATTCTTTCATGTAGTTCTGGAATTGCGTATATTCAGCAGGAAAGATCCATGTTCGAGGAACAAAGGTATAATCCAGAGGCCGGGACTTGATCATTCTGTAAATTAGAGATAATATGAAAAGTAATTTCTATTCAAACTTTTCTAAATTTTCTTTGTGCTACTGACATCACAAGGATTTAAATTCCCACCAGTTCTTCATTTACTGATTCATTCAACAAATGTCTATAAAGCACCTACTATGTGCTAGGCATTATTCTGGACACAGGGGATACATCAGTGAAAAATACAGACAAGATTCTCTGTCCTATGTACTAATTAATATATTGATAGATCATTCAAGTATATACTATATGCTAGGCACTAGAGATATTAAGATAAATTAATATGGTCTCTACCCTAAGGAATTTACATATAGGCTATTAAATACAATGTGGTAAGTGCAATAAAGACATACATGGCAAGGTAACATGTGGAAATAGTCATTAACTCTGCCTCTGGGATGAGAGATTGGGTAGCAGGAAATAGTTCACTGCCAGGTACCATTCATGTTGCTTCTTTAAAGATAATTTTAAGTCCTCTGAGGCACCCATAAGGAGCAGTTCTGATCAACTTTTACTACACTGTTTTTGAAGTTTAACTACTTTTCTGAGAAAACCATGTGAGCCTCTGAGTATACTAGAAATTTTGTTCTGTTTTGTTTTAACATGAACTACATATGCCTATACATGTGGTTTTATGGCTACAATGTATGTCCTTATATTTTTATATTTGCTACTAATCAGGCTGCCTATTTGATACATAACTTAAGGATAAAACTAGGTATAAAATGTTTACTTTCGATTAATCCCAAATATTAACCATTTGTACATATTGATTCCCAATAAAAATGAAGAAATTAGAAGAAATATTTTAAAATTTTATCTATTAAAGAAAATCTGATTATTTCAAAAAAAGGTCCTTTTAATAAATGTATGCAAGTCTTTTATAGATAAGGAGATATTGTCTCCAGATGAGATTGGTAAAATCTAAAATGGGACCACAGTACATGGGATGCACAGAGGGGGCCTACATTCTAAAACTAGGGTATGGAATATATAAGCCACTTGGCCTCCACAACTGTAGGTTCCTATGGTTATATTTCAAGTGCTCTTTCAAGAAAACCCTCTAAGAAAGTTATATTTCCATGATGAGAAGGGAAATAATTACCAACTCCACCTGTCAAATCCAGAATAAGCCAATAAGCTAAATAATCTCAATACAAAATAGGCTAACATTGACTGGTTTGGAAAACACACATACACACATATACACAAAGCTAAAGGAAACACAGTAACAGTGCTAATGTCCTTGTTTTTGTTTCCAATACCTTTAAATGTATTTATTATATTTTTAACAATGATAGGAAATTAGATCAATTTAAAGTTTTAATTAAAATAATATATTTTAAACTAACCACATAGAGTATGAATGATACCATTCTTTCACATATATATGGAAAAAATCCAAGCATGCATATATATTCAAGAGAAATACTTTATTCCATTTAGCAATCTAGCACAAATCATTTGACGTAAAAATGTATAGCTTCAAAACAGACATGCAGTCTTAGGAATTTGGAAATACGGAATAATTTCTGCTCATAGCTGTCATGGATTTACTAAATGATATTAAACATGTAATTTAGTTAATTCTATTTTTATATAAATAGGTCATAACTTTCCATCTAATAGAAGATTCCTTTTTCCTTAAGGAAAATTCCAAGGGTTCTATAAAAATGAGAAATTGCCTATTTGTAATAGCTACTAATGGGTCTACATTTAACCCTCTTGCCTCTCCCAACCATACCGACTTCTGTTCTCTACAAAGCAGGTAGAATGATCTTTTCAAAATGCAAATATGGTCATTTTAACAGCTTCACCCCCACCTCTCCTCTCCTGTGGAATTTAGGATAAGGACTATAATCCCAACCATCACCGTTCAGCTAATCTCTCCCATTCCCATCAATGTCTCTGTGCTCCAGCTACACCTGGCTTTATTTCAGTATCCTGACTATTCCTGCTTTCTTCCACCATATGACCATACTATTCTTCCTGCCCAGAAAGCTGTTCTCTACCATTTTCACCGATAAACTCCTACTCAGCATTCACATTTAGGCTTCCACATCACATCCTCAGGGAAACTCTCCAAAGCCTCCCTCAGCCAGAAGTCCTTCACTGTGCGCTGATTTACAACTATGTACCTCTACTTCATTGCACTTATCACAGTTGCAACCCAAAGTTGTAAAAGCCAAAAATCTGATTTTGATCACCTCATGTGCCCAAAGGCCAGCACACTGCCCAGTATATAATAGATATTTAATGAATATGTTAGATGAAAGTAAATGACTTCAATGAAACACATGTCCAAAACTTTACAGAGAGAATTCCCTTTCCTCTGAAGTCTGTTCTTCCTATAACCCTGTGTTACTAAATTGCCCCACCTACACGATCTCCTAAGCCATTTTGGACACTGCTCTCCTCCTCCCCTTTGAGTCTCACATCAGAGCAGCTTTCCAGTCCTGTCAATTCTATCTCTTCCCTATTTTCCAGAAGTATTTTCTCGACCCCATTCCCACTATCTCTCCTTTGGTTTATCAGATGTAGACAATCACCTCCTTTAGGGCTTCCTCCTTCCTTTCTCCCTTCTTTGAATCCGTTATCTACAGGCCCACCAAGAGTATCAAAAACAACATTTCTCTGCTTAAACCCATTAAAAAAGTTCTCCTTTCTCTCAGGATAAACAGAAATATTTGCTGCATAGTTAAAGAGATTAAAGAATCAATGATTAAATGATTGAATAAAACACAGTAACATGGTGTACCCAGCCTGGCCTTTGCATTTATCTGCAGCATCATCTCAGACTGAGCCTCCTGGCACCCTATAAAACCACAGAAACTGCTTAGTAGTTCCCCAAACATATCATATTGGTTTAAGTCTCCATATAGTTTCTCCCACTGTTGTCTTTGCCTATAGTCTCCTTGCCTTCTTCTCAAAGGGTGAACTCCTATACACTTTTCAATATCCATTTTGCATTTGAATTCTCCAGAAAACCATCTGGGCCCTCCTAGAAATGACCTCTGTCATCATCCTTGTCACAGCCATACACTGGCTCTCCCCTAATGTGGTACCATCAAACTGTATTATATGTATCACTCTTTCTCCCTTACTAAAATTTGAGTTCTAGGCAGGGACCAGGCCTTCTCTGTCTTGTTTACTTGTTAGCAATCTCTAGTCTATAGTAGACACACAAAAAATATTTGTTGAGTGAGTGGGTGTGTAAACTTTCACATGATGCATATAAATATTCAGTTGCATACCAAGTTTACTAACCTTTCTCTGTTTGAGTTTTCTTTTTTAAAAATTTTCTCAAATTATCACTCAACTTCCTTAAACTAAAAAAACCTAATCCACAGAAATACAAATTGCATAAAATTTCTGCAGTTCATTTGGTGTAACACTTGAGAAACTGTGAACAGTTTTTCCCATAAAAGCAGATTGTTACTCCAAATAGTGGTCTCTTCAGAGATAAATACACACACACGTATATCCCTGGGTAGGGACACACATGTGTCTACGTGTATATGCGTGCACAAATGCACCTCTATAGTGTCTGGCACACATCAGATGCTCAATAACCAGGAGATGAACATACACATACACACACAGTGTGTTATGCTGCTAAATTGCAGTAAAAAAGAAGCCTGAGATTCTGGAGACCAGGATTCTGCTCCAGCTCTGCTATTAACTATTTGTTTGACTTGTGCAAGATACTCATTTCTCTGATCCTAAGTTACCTCCTCTGCAAAATGAAGGAAGAACCAGGAAACTTCTAAGACCTGCTAGCTCTAAAATTCTATCTCTTCCATCAAAATATCATTTCAAATCAATGTAACCTGGTGAAAGATACACTATAATATTCAAAACAAACTTTGAGAAGGTCTTCTCTATTATAAGAAAATGAAGATTACTTGGTCATATTTCTTGCTAAGAAATCCTTTCGACAGATCTCCCCCATTCCTGGAAAATGGTTGATCCTCTGGAAAATATAAAGGTAAATATTAATATTCTCATGGACTTAATGAATATATTCATTTATACTATAATAGAGTTACATCCATCCTCTGAGTTTAATGTTTTAAAAAAACTATTAATGTAAAACATTTAAAATTAAATGACTTACAATGACTTTACAGAATTAAAGAATCTACAATAATCAAAGAATAAAATTGTAAATTTTTTAAGAAATTAGAAAATGGTGTTTACACAGATTATTAAAGTTACAATTTTCTGTGTTGAATAACTGGCGATTCAATGTCCAAATTACTTCTAGTATTCTATATTTACTATATTCATACAGATAAGCATTGTAGAAATACTGATGAAAATGGCCTTGTTTCCTATAGTCAATTTTGTCTTACACTCCACACTGACAAACTATACAAAATGTCGATTGTCTAAAATTCTGTGTATTTGGCTTTTTAGTTTGATGTCTCTTTTTTTATATGTTTGTTTGACAGTCTAAAAATAAATGAAGCCAGGTTACACATAGCAGACATTACAAGGTATTTCCACTTCCTGATCTCTCTGTGCAATCTATTCCATGTCACTCGTCTTTAAGCATAATGGAAAGCACCCATGTAGGAAGCGTTTTCTCCTATTAATTCTTCCTTAAAGATGGAAAGAGGTTAAAAGTTAGATTGGAAGGAATTCAGGCTTTTATGCAAAGAGTCAGTACAACGGGACAGCAACAAAACAGGCTATTTAGGTAAGTTAGAACTGAAATTTAATATGTCCACACATTAAGAACCCTATCTAAGTAAAATTATAATGGAATTCATATAACTCTCCTAAAACCAATAATTGGTCATGATTAATCCCCACCTGGTAATTCTGCAGCTCTGCAATCTTCTCCTGCTGAACCGCAGAATCACACCATATAAGGTTACTTGTTTCATCCTCATCTGGAGTTTTCATAAATCCCATTTCATCTATTACTAAACGAACTGCAAATAAATGATTAAGTGAAATGAAAATTAAAATACTACTGAAATATATTCATTGTGGAAACATTTTTGATATATTTAAATTTTATCTCACAGTATTTCATTTGCAAAATATCCATTAGTTACAGCATACCCTTATTTTTAGTTACAACAATTTATCTAGGGCCAAATTATACTCACAGTAACAGAGAACTGTTTTTAAGTTGCACTCAAAATCCTTGGTTTCAACCCTCTGAGATTTAGCAGGTACACAACACTGCTCAAGAGTTCAGTGATTATTCATGGCCCAGGGAAAACATACACACAGCTGAGACAACACCTCTACTCAGGAAAATGTACTTCATGGCTTTTTTTGTGACCTTGGGCTAAAAGGGAAAAGGTAAAAATAGTCCCTGATCATTAGACCTATCCTATACTTTCCACCTTCCCAGTTCAAATTATTTTTAGCAGTTAAAACCAAGTCAGCTATGTTGACTCAGGATATGAAATAATGAAGCAGAATTCACAGTAGAGATCTGGAAACTGGCCCTCCTATCTGCTCCTAACCCTTTAATCCTATTGAAAAAATTTATGCTTGGAAGAAAGCTTGTTTTTCAGTACAAACTATTTATATGCTCCCCTCTGATTAACATACTAACATTTGTCTTCCACTGAATTTCAAGTTTGGAATAAAGATAAGCAAAATATTTAGGATAAATTTTGGGTTCCAACAGAATTCTGAGTCTTTTTCTTTATAAAATATTTTTTTATTTTATTTTATTGTGTTATGCTAATCACCATACATTACATCATTAGTATTTTTTATTTTTTTTATTATGTTATGTTAATCACCATACATTACATCATTAGTTTTTGATGTAGTGTGCCATGATTCATTGTTTGCGTATAAACACCCAGTGCTCCATGCGGTACGTGCCCTCTTTAATACCCATCACCAGGCTAACCCATCCCCCCACCCCCCTCCCCTCTAGAACCCTCAGTTTGTTTCTCAGAGTCCATAGTCTCTCATGGTTCGTCTCTCCCCTCCGATTTCCCCCCCTTCATTTTTCCCTCCCTGCTATCTTTTTTTTTTTTTTAACATATAATGTATTATTTGTTTCAGAGGTACAGGTCTGTGATTCAACAGTCTTACACAATCCACAGCGCTCACCCTAGCACATACCCTCCCCAATGTCTATCACCCAGCCACCCCATCCCTCCCACCTCCCACCCCCTGCCACTCGGGCAACCCTGTTTGTTTCCTGAGATTAAGAATTCCTCATATCAGTGAGATCATATGAGTCTTAATAGAAAGGTGTAACTATATAGCAGCACTTTAATGTTTTATTTTTAAATGTTTTCCTTTTACTGTATACCCTACATATGAGGAGAAATGATAAGAGGGGATCAACTGTCTGAATTTACTTGGCTCAAGTATAAAAGTGATGAGCAGACACTTGTCAGTCTCAAGTCCTAGAGACTCTTGATGGCTTTTTGGCTGAGGAGAAAGAAAGGACTTTTTATGCAATGGTTCCTAGCACACAGACATAAAAGAAGAGAACAGTGATTGGAGGTGCGTGATGCTGGGGTGGGGGAGGAATGCTGAGCTGAAGTTGCCATTTTCCATGAGAGGCTCGGGAAAACTTGGGGCTGTTCTGAAGGTCCAGGTGACAATGTACAAAGCAAGAGTTGGGGGAAGGGCTGTTCTCTTGTCTGCCCCAGACCACCATGCAGCTTTGGTGACCTGAGGGCTCGGGACCTGCCGTGCCACCTAGGGCTCACAGGAAGGACAAGGGCCATAGCCACCCAGCCTGGGAGACTGCTTTACCTCACTCATAAGCAGAAAAAAATAATGAGGCCAGAATACCAGCTCAAGAGCAGACCTGTTCCTGAGTTCAGGAGAGACGTTGTCTGGGGCTGCTCAGAAATAACCAAGAAGACCTTAAAGAGAGAAATGGAACTGGTGGCAGTTACAGAGGGAGGGAGTATAATGAGCTACTACAATGTGGTTATGAATGTGTACATGAACCAGTGAGGCTGGGAACATTCAGGTTATATAACAATAGTGGAAAAGATCCATTCTTTCCTTAGATTCACAAAAGAAAATCTGTAAGGTCAGTCATATATAAATCTCTTTTATTATGAAATTCAAAGCTTGAAGAGCTGACAAAGTTGAACTTCAAAGAAAAATACAATGCCGCGTATTAAAATGTCACTTTTTTCAGGTAAGCTATTTAATCAAATTTTTATTTGAACTGAAATTTTAGAAATCAATTGGAATCTTTTAAGGATATCATCCTCCACCGCACGGAAAAGAAATCCGTTTAATGCGTCAGCTCCAAATAGAAAGTTGTTGACAGCTAAAGCCTAACTCCATGCCTTTAAATGCTGATATTTTAGGAGCTCTCTTTTAAAAAGGGGGTGAAATACTTGCCTCCATACTGAATTTCTACCAAACCAAACGCCTCATTGGTAAAATAGAGATAACCATATGAACCATTTCCTCACGTTTCCCTTTGCATACTTACATACCCCGCTCTCTGATCTTTCTCGTCCGCATTTAATAAAAATTAACAAAAATACATTCCTCACAATTTGTCCTATGATCTTTTGCCTTGACCCACAGAGCTCTCAAAGGCTGTTCAGGAGTTTTAAAAACAGGAATCCATGCGACTCTCTGAATTTTAGATACAGAAGAAACATTTGTGTTTCTCATTTTAAATTCCAATTCACATTTTATTTAGGCAATATGATATAGTAAAAAGAAAACTGAATTGGAAACAAATGAATTCAGGTTCAAGTTCCACTTCTGCCATCTGTGTGAACTTGGTAAGTTGCTAACTCTGGACTTGTTTCTTCAACTTTGCTATAAAGGATGTATAAAAAATAATGTGGAATTTCATAATGTAATAATTATAGAACTACTAAGAGAATGTACTTCATTGTTCCACAACATGTCTTCATAAGAAACTATTAGAGAAATTTCTCTCAAGACTCAGGAATACAGAAGTCATATGTCCTTTGAATAACCAGTATGATTTTATCTTCTGGGCACTGTGCATCCTATAACTGATTATGATTTAATATTTGCTTTGGTTGCTAGGAAGCTCTGAGTTAAATCCATGTCCATCTCTAACTATAGAGGGTCTCATGGTATGTATTTTGGATTCTTGCCAGCCACAAGATTCATCTTATTTTACTATCTTTATTTTTCCATGTTTATTTTCTTATGGCTATAAGCCACTTCAAATTCACCTCACTATTAGAGTGACGAAAGGCAAGGAAAAGAGAGGAAGGGAGTAATGCAGCCTATTTTACAGGGTTATTTGGAAGATTAAATGAGATACTGCATGTGGAAATGTTTGGTCAATGGTTATAAAAATATTACTATTAAAACTACAGCAAAGTATTCTACATGAAGAAACAGGCAACACCGGGCAAAAACACAGGTGTGCTGACTATGGCCTAAGTGTATTTTCATTATGTAATTCAAACTGCCAAGAGAGCAGGAATTAAATTACAAGAAGTAAGCTGTTGCATATCACTTGCTTAAATAAGGGAAAAGCAAGGTAGCACTTTCTCCTTGACACATGGCCAATTCTCTCTTTTCCTTCCCCATACTTGGCTCTGTGTTCTCCCAACAGTCCCTGATCCAAGGACTGAGCCAGGAATTCTGTTAAACACCACGGCGCAGGTTCAGCAAGGAGGTAGGAATCAGTATAAAGAATGCTAAGGCAACTTCAGCCCTGGGAAAACTTCCTGGGAAAGTGAGAGGGAAGTGAACTGAAACACTCTCCTATAGATCAAGGTTCCTTATGAACCCCACCAGAACCTTAAAAGTAAGAGGATAAGTTAACACCAACCATCAATCACTTTAACAATGGTCACCTTACTCTTGTTTCTAGAAAACATGCTGCAAATAAACCCTGAATCTTTTGCATCTCACCCTCCCGTGCTAACTTGCTTCAAGTCCCCGCCTCTGAGGGCCACGTGTTCGAACGGAGTCTCAGGGCACCTCAATTCCAATGAAGTATTCCACTGATTGCCCAAGAACTTTGGTGAATTACTGTAAATGGAAATGAGACTCTCAAAGATGAATAAGGGTAAGAATAATTAACATCCTTGAACTTCGTATGATTTTCCTTAACTCTTTTTTTTTTTTTTTAAAGATTTTATTTATTTATTTGACAGAGAGAGAGACACAGCGAGAGAGGGAACACAAGTAGGGGGAGTGGGAGAGGGAGAAGCAGGCTTCCCGCTGAGCAGGGAGCCCGATGCGGGGCTCCATCCCAGGACCCTAGAATCATGACCTGAGCCGAAGGCAGGCGCTTAACGACTGAGCCACCCAGGCGCCCCTTTCCTTAACTCTCTTAAAGCAAAATGGCTAAGAGGAAGATTAGTTGAGTACTTCTGGTATTTGTTAAGAGTTCTGCAATGCTGGGCAAGTGTATCTTAATTTAAAACAATTATTCTTCTTATCTATTCTCTATACCACAGATACTGCTTATACATAAAAACTGGAATTTCATTAATAAAAAGCAACAGCATCATCAAAACAATTTTTTAAAACACAGAGAGAAATGTGTTTCTACTCTCTTCCTGAAGTCAGTCATTGTTTAATAAAAATCTCAAATTTTGTACTTTTTTAATTTTACATCTAACATTTTAATCTGTTTAATGTTTACTTCATACTTGATTTAAAAAATAAGTATTAACCAAAATCACATATATATAATACCATCCCATTAGTAGCTAAAGCTTTTAGTTTACATTGATGTTTTTGTTTATTAACATGTTAAATATCTCATAAAATAGAACAATTTATAGAAGGCATTTAAAAATCAATTACACAAAAGATATCTCCCTGAATTTAGTCTTTCCAACAGTGAGGAAAACCTCATGATTCTGAGGAGACCCACCAATTTCAAACTTTGTCCCGGCAACATTTGCTGTAATGGTTCCCTTCTTTTTCTTCTTTCGGACTTTCCTTTTCATTGTGCTTTGATAAGGCAATTCTGTATTCAGATCCAGGGGAGAGGGTCCCTGAATAACTTTAAAAGAAATGTAAACCAATCAGATATCACTAAAATAACAAAAATTGCATAGCAGAGAACACAGATGCCCCACCACAAAAAAAAAAAAAAAAAGTAAAACTATAAATTCTGGTTCTTTAAGAGTCCTCAATTAATTTTTGATTCTTAGAAAAAGTGCTCAGTGATGATGTATAATAACGTGACTACATCAATCCGCTTACCTCTTTCCTGAGGCAAAGATGGCATTATCGCCTGCGCCTGTTACAGTGTGTGCTGTTGTACCAAGCTCTCAGGAAATCTGGAAGGCCTGCATTCGTCTAAGTAGGATATGGCTCCAAGTCACTGCAAGTTCCTATCATATTATCTTGGTGGAATCCTCAGATTTCAGGACACTGAAGTTATGGGATGAGAAAGTACCTGTAGGGATTTTTAAAACAAAGTCATTTAGAAGACAACTTCTATGAAGTGTTTCTGTTCTTTTTAAAAGTCAAGTGAAGGTGAAAGTTAATGTATTCTATCAACAAATATTTGTTAACTTATTAAACCTTATGCAAAATGCCAAGTGATAGTTCCCTGTCCTAAAAAGTGCACAGGGTAGAAGAGGAGATTTTATTTCAGTCACATATCATATTTACACACAATAAATAACGTGCCATACACCAACAATAACCATCTATTGAACACTTACTATCGTGGGCCACTTAAGCCACTTAATCTTTCAACAAAACCATGAGGTAGAAGCTTTTATCCCTGTCTTACTGTTAAGTAAACTGGTCTCAGAAAGGACAAATCTTTACACAACAAGTGACAAATTAAAATTAACATCTCTCTGATGTCAAAGTCAGTGCCCTTAACTAGGACTCCACACAACCTTCAACCCAATGTCTGACACTTAGGTGCAGCATTACTTTTCTTATGACAGTGAAGTAGGTGCCAGGACAGAGATCACATACCAGAAGAATACAGAGAAAAGGGATTTCTCATTAAGGAGGGGGGCAGCAGTCGGCGGGGAGGAAGGTGACGACCTCATAAAGTAGACCACATTTGAATTGTGCCTTAAAAAATGAAAACAATTTTGTTATTACAACGAGCTTATTTGGGCACACAGAGGAATGCTATAAACATTTTTTAATGAACTAATTTGATTTGGCTACACCGCAGCATGGCCTATATTACACCTGTATTTTCACTGTGTAGGTATCAACCTAGGTATTCAAGCCCTGACTATACTATACTTCCCAGTCTATACTAACAATTTTCTAATTTCTCCCTTCACAATGTAAGAATCTTCGAGTTCTTGTAAAATTGTCTCTAAACACATTGAAAAATTATAAAACCTATTATGATAAACAAAGGTATGGTATCAATACCTTTATCAGGAGATTATTAGGTTTATCAGAAATTCAGCTACATAAAATGCGACTCTCATATACATCACATCCAATAGTCATTATTAATAATAAGATTCATTATTAAAGAAAATTTAGAACTTAGTTTGTTCTCAGGTACCATTTTTAGTAGAATAGTTATCTAGAATAATTCAATCTGAAAGCTAGGAAACTATTATTTATTACAGACCAACTGTGGGCAGGCACTGTTAAGAATCTAAAATATCTTACCTCATTAACAAACCTGGAATTTAGATATCATTTCTGAAATTTTCCATATATGGAAATTAAGGCTAAATAAGTTAAATAAGCCAAGGTAACAGTTTATAAAATAGAAAACTTAGGCTTTGAACCCCATTCTGTCCAGTTGTTCATACTATTCACAAAGCCCAACTATTATCAGACACTGTGCTAATATGCTACATAGATGTAAAAAAAAAAAAAAAATTGGCAACCCAATTGCAGTACAAGCTGCAAGATATGGGCATATTGTGGGAAATCACAATACTTCAAACCAAACAGAGAAATCATAGTAAACATCCCTAGCCTGATCTCAGCTCCCAATTCCAAGCTGGAAATAGACTGGATTACTTTTCAGAATAAAAGAAAGGAGTGGTCTAAAGTTCAGTGTGATTTCTTTCTGGAAGCTCTCTGATACCTCAGGGAGGTAACTATTTGGGTTTACAAGTCCTTGTCCAACATCTTGTTACTGGAGTAAACAAAGATCCTCTTATGGTAACAAAGTACATTTAAAGTAGGTGACAGTCAACAAGAGTGTGAGACAATGTCTGCCTAACTATACTGACAATAAGTTAGTAGTTGTTACAGGCTCTAAAAGCAGATTGTTAATTTCTGACTTAAATAATGAGCCAAACTACTCTGATTAGTATAAAGCTCAAAACAAGAACTGTTAACTCTTCCCCCACCACACAGGAATTTAAAGGCCTTAAATTTAGTCTATCCATTTATAGGCCTTATTTAATTTCTACCATCCCAATTCTAATCATTTCACTTTATTTTTAGTGAGAGACATGAGAGGACAGACTGATCACACCGCTCAAATGAGCCATGGTTACCTACTTTTCAGAAGCACACAGCATGTTTCAGTTACCTCCAAAATACTTTAGCCAACGGTTTCTTAAGCTCGGCTGCAAAATAGAATCACTTGAGGAACTTCTGAAAATCCTGGTGCCCAGGCCACACCCTAAACCCCGGTGGGGCCCAAGTATCAGCATGTTTTAAGCTCTCTCTCATGATACATGACTGTATCATGCAGCCAAGATTGACAACCTCTGCTCTAAGCACATGGTGACACTGAATCAAATAATATAACAGACACATATCAGAAAAAAGTAAAACAAAAAAAAAAACTTTGGAACCTATATTAAAAAAGTCCAAATATTTAGGTAAAAATCATCCATTAAAATCCTCATTTCTATAGAAGTTCAGGTAAACAAATTCGGAAAAAAAAGAATTAGACGATCAGCAGAAATTGATTTCTAAGACAAATAAGCCATTTTATTTGGCAAATAAAGAAGCCATTTCCAAAAAAAATCAATTTCCCAAAATGTCAAGCAAATGGGAACCTTAAATGTAGAAGCTCAAGTGCTACCACGCAAAACAATAGATACATAAGATGAAAACCAAAAAATTGTAATTCCAATACATTTGTGTTGGAGTGCTCTTTCTTCCCAGTTCTTCCCATTGAATTGCGACCCATCACTTAAAATCCAGAAAAATTTCCACTTTTCTCTTAAAACTTCCTCTGATTATGTTTGAAGAAATTCATTTCTCCCTCTTCGGGTCTATCACAGAGGCCATTATTTGTACCCCTATCATATCACTAACCACGAACTAGGAAGGTAAACTCGGTGAAGACAAGTGGTTTTCTTCTATCTTGTTCACTCCTCTGCTCCCAGAGCTTAGAATATTGCCTGACATAATGCTAAATAAGCACTTGTTCATGATGCTGGCTGGGAGTAACCAGAGGTGGTCACGGAGCTCTGAGAAGCAAATACGTATCATTTACAAAGATTATTTTCACATTTTTAAGTGAAAAAAGCAAAGTACATAGAAGTTTACATTTGGGTAAAATAACAGAAGAATATGTGGAATATATGCAGTGAGTAGTGGAGGCCTGTTGTGGCTGGGGGCAGAGCTCATGGAGACTTACTTTTATGTACAACCTTTACTATCTTGTGCATGTATTACCTATTTAAAAAGTAAAAAACGTGCGATAAAAGTTTGTTACAACAATACCATATTAATAACAAAACTCATCAAACTTTGTATTTCATTTATTTTCCTTAAAGATTTATTTATTTGAGAGAGAGAGAGCGTGCACGCACGTGAGCATGAGCTGGGGTGGGGGTAGCAGGAGAGGGAGAGAAGCAGACTCCCCACTGAGCACAGAGCCCCACATTCGATCTCAAGACACTGAGATCATAACCTGAGCTGAAATCAAGAGCTGGACACTCAACCGACTGACACCCAGACACCCTAAACTTTGTATTTTATTTAGATGAAAGTATAATATGGTAGAAAGAGCACTGGACAAGAGGTCAATTTACATTCTTATCCTTTACTCTGACACTTACCAGGCAGAAGACTTAATTTCTTAATGTGCAAAAGGAAGAAACTGATTTTTCCCAGCCTTACAGTCTAAAATGCCAACTAATGAAGATAGCATTGGTGGTATCTTTGAAACAACAAGATGAACACAAAACATCTTTTGTGTAAATTACACAAGAGAAACTCAGACCTTCCCAATAATCCCCAAAAATCCATTCCCCAGTGAATGCTATATAAAATGGGTTCTTCATACATATTGGTGAAAGTTTAGCTTACCATAGATTACTAAAATAATCTTCATTAAAGGTCAATGGAAACCAAAATTAGTGTTAAGTTGAAAATACATTAAATAATATTAAATAAAAATTTAATAAAAGCTGTTTTATGGTGAGGAGAGGGAAGGAGACAGAAATAGATATAAACCAGTACCCACTGTGTACTAAGTATTTTCACATAACTGTGTATTTAGCCCACCCAATAAATGCCCCAGTATGTTTTATTCTAATTTTACATATAGGAAAATGTAGACTTCATGGCTAAGTAACTTGCCCAAAGTCACACCTAATAGATGACAATGAAGTGGCTTGTCTCTAAATTCCATGACATTTCCCACTTTGTATGCTACCTTCAAAATTCAGTCTTTAAATATGACATATTGAAAATTTCACAAAGAAGCTTAATTCTGCTTGACTGGAGCTATTTTAAAAGCTAGGGAATGAGAGCAAGAGAAACAAGCTGTGGTTTAAAATGTAGTTGAGATCACAAAGTTACATCAGATTTAATCTCTCTTTTCAGAACACCAAGGCAGCTATCCATATTCAGATTGTTTTCTGCTTTTTTCCTTCATGAAGATACTACAATTCAACAAATACTCTTATATATCAGTGTCTATTCTCAGTGAATGAAAGAGACAACAATTTTCTTTGTGGTGCTTGCATTCTAGTGCAGGAGAGACCAACAATAACAGCGAACATATTAAGTAAACTATAGAAAATGCTAAGTACTATGGAGGGAGGGAGCACAACTGGTTAGGAGATCAAGAGTGTGGGGGGAAAGGAAGGAGAAGTGTTGCAATTTTAAATACAGAATCCAGATAGTCCTCATAGGGAAGGTGATATTTGAAGGGGAGTAATGACCTGTTGTCACAAGTGGAGTTGATAAAAATCTGATGCATATGTGTACATATGTGCATGAAAGCATGGTGGGGGTGTGAACATGTGTGATGGGGAGGGAATGGGGAAACATTTCTGTGGTAGTGAGCACTCTTAAAGCCCTCCAATATGGTTCTTTTTCCTAAATCCTGGTGTTCCTCGGTATTTATTTTCTACATTGATTTTTAAATTACTATTTTCACACTGACAAGGAGAACAAACACGTTTCACAGTGTATATAACTAGTTTTATATACTTTTGATAGTGTATCACTCTTCTGATGGACAGGGAAAGAGGAAGGGCAGAGAAATCCCCACCCCTCCCTCCACTTTGTGTCCCCAGTACTGATATTAAATTTTCACACACTGCTGATGACTCTCTTTGGTTCTTGTCTCCTAGCAGCATAGTTTTGGCATCTGAATTACTCCCATCCCCCTTCCATACTTGCTATCCTATTGTATGACTTTTCAGTTCTCAAAACCCATCAAGAAGAATCTGTTTTAGGACAGGCTACATTTCACGGCAATAATAAACATCCCCCAAATCTCAGAAGCTTAAAGTACCTAAGGTCTATTTCTTTTTTTTTTTTTTTTTAATCTTTTATTTATTTTTTTTTTTTAAAGATTTTACTTTTCAACAGAGAGACAGCTAGAGAGGGAACACAAGCAGGGGGAGTGGGAGAGGGAGAAGCAGGCCTCCCGCGGAGCAGGGAGCCCGATGTGGGACTCGATCCCAGGACCCTGGGATCATGACCTGAGCCGAAGGCAGACGCCCAACGACTGAGCCACCCAGGCGCCCAGGTCTATTTCTTAATCATGCTACATACCAACCAGGGGTGCTCTGCATTTCAGTCACACAGGAACCCAAGCTGTTAGAGCAGCCATCACCCTAAAACAGTCACTGCGCCAGAGGGAAAGAGTTTTGGAGGATCTTGTATAGATCGGCAACTAATGACACACAAAATTTCTACTCACAAGTCAATGGCCTAAATAAGTCACATGACCCCTGCCAACAAGAATCATACCATATGACCAATAGGAATAAAAGCTAGGAGGCGCCTGAGTAGCTCAGTTGGTTAAGCATCCAACTCTTGATTTTGGCTCAGGTCATGATCTCAGGGTCGTGAGATTGAGCCCCGTGTGGGGCTCCATTCTGGGCATAGAGCCTGCTTAAGATTCTCTCTCTCCCTCTCCCTTTGCCCCTCCCCTCACCTCATAAAGGAATGAAAGCCAGTAAGTAACAGGAACAACTATTACCCATCACAGACTCCAACCAATTAATCACTCCCTATTTGAACCTTGCCACCTACCCCTGGACACTATTTTCTCATTCTCCATAGCTCCACTTTATAGTATTCTCCTCTGACTGGGAAAAAAAAAAAAAGTGCTGAGACTTGTACTGAGCCCTGTCTGCCCCTTGATTTTATACAATGGATCATTAAACTTCTTCATCCTTAGCTGCTATGGACTGTAATAACTCCGATGAGGAAAAGGAAGAACACAGGTAAGTAAAGGGGAAGGATGGGGTTGATGCAGTCACAATATAAAACATACTATGTGCCCAGGCACTCTTCTAGGTTTTTCCATATAAAACTCTGATCTTCACAACCCTAAAATGTGCCCTGTTATTATTATCCACATAGATAGTTGTCTAAAGAAAAGAGGTATAATGAACAATGACATTGAAACACAAGGTATAAGAAAATTTTTAAATGTTAATTCTGCAAATCTGCCTCAAAATAATCCTCTCTGCATTTCTAAACTGTAATTATCTGATGAAAGATGTTTCTACTATTGCTTCAAAATAATTGAAAAATAATAAATATAGCAAAAATTATATACAATTAAGCTTTTACTTTGGGGAAAAAACACTCTCCACACATATAGTGTATTACTGGAGAGAGGTTATTGCAAGTTGCGGTCAGGAATCTATTACTTCATGAAAATTATCAAAATGAGGCAGTTATTTTTTTGTGTGTAAAGAAGGTAATATTTCCAGACATCAGGTCATGAATACAATTTTGCCTATTGTTGCACTGTAACATATCATTAAATTTCAGCACTTGGTTCCCAAACCAAATTGTATATATTATTTTTATTTTCAAAGAGATAGTGATTTTCCTTAAGTACAAGTAAATGAAAGTAAGTGAAACATGTGCCAATGTTTAAACATTAAAATCTGAAATATTTCTTATTTGATATTATCAGGATTGGATTTAATGTGAGCTCTAGACCAGGGGCTTCTCAAACTTAATGTGCATGCCAATCATGTGGGACTATTGTTGAAGCTCAGATTCTGATTCATTAGTTCTGCGGTGGGGCCTGTGAGTCTACATTTCTAACAAGTCCCCAGGTATGCTAGTCCACAGCTCACACTTTGAGTAGCAAGGCTCTAGATGACCACAATGTTTAATACCAGACTGATGTAATTTTTTTTTAACTTAAAGTCTTTCTGTATAACATGTGAAAATTACAAAATTATGAAACAATTTTAAAATTCATATAAGTGATATGAAATTACACATTAATGTTAAAGGGCCCTATGAGTCAAAAAAACAGAATAAAGATTAGGAAATGTTGGCCCAGAGCAGTGATTCTCAAAATATGGTCCAGGAACAGCAGTGTCAGCACCACCTGCAAACTTATTAGAAATGCATATTCTTGGGCTCAACCCCAGAACTTTTTAATCAAATTCTGGAAATGAGGCCCAACAACTGACAAGCCCTCTAGGTGATTCTGATGTAGGCTAAAGTTTGAGAACCACTGGACTAGAGGGCCAACAGCTGGTAGCATGGGCAAACTCCAGGAAAGTGGAGGACATTACTGCTGGAGTCCATTCCCTCCCCATTGGTCTTCTAAAGTAGAACCACATGGATGACTTAGAAATCACCTGGCCAAGCAAGAAGTGCAAGAGAAAGCGTTTGCCAAGCAGGACTCTGAGCAGCTAGAAAGGAAGATATTTGCTACAAGGGATCTTATTTACTACTGGAGACAGCCCTGCTAAGTGAGGTAAGGTTTTGTCAATCTAAAAAAACAGTTTACATGCCTTATTTGAGCCCAAACCAGCTACCAATGCCGACCAACCAAGACATTCATTTTAAAGATAATTTACCAAAAATCATTAAACATATGAGGAGGATTAACAGCAACCACAAAGATCAATAATATACCATCTCCTCTGAAGCACTGAGCCAGGAGCATAGTAACTTGACCTTTTCAGAAATGAAAAGTGGTGGGTTGGGGGGAGAGGGGCTGCAGATGGACAACAACACTGCGTATACTGCTGGTGCATACGTACAGTGAGAGAACTATACACAAGTAAAAATAAATGAGCTAGAACTACATGATGAATCACACAAATAATGCAGATGAAAAAAAGCTGAGGAATATAAACAGTAGTATATTATTAATATAAAGTTTAAAATTACATAAAATAATAACATATGGTATACACTGAGAGAGAGAGAGAGAGAAAGATCACCTAGGAATTAATACATATGAAATAAAAGTGTAAAGAACTACATGAGGATGATAAAGACCAACTCGGATACCTCTTGAGAGGAAGGGAGAGGATGCAATAGCCAGTCCTGTTCTACAGAGAAAGGGCACCAAAGATGTCATTCCTATTATAAAGAATGAATATACCCTTATCATGGTTTAGGCTTCTGAAATAATAGGTAAAAATAAAATAGCCAAGATTCTTTGTTTGAACCATCATATGTTTCCTTGGAAGAATTGTGTTCTAAGTCAGTCACACTGTTGGAAACTTAGGTCTGATCCTGACTCACAAGTAATGTGGAGTCACTGAGGGACTTAAAAAGGAGTAACACAATCCAACTTTCTGTTTAATAGATTACGCTGACAGTAATCATGGGCACTGGATGGGAGAGGGGCAAGAATGGACACAGGGTCCTAAGAGGGTGTTACAAAAGTCCAGAAGAGAGATGGTACGAGCTTGATCACAGATAGAAGCAACAGACAGAGGGCAAAAGAATACTGCTACTACAGAATAGGAACAGAAGTTGGTGATCAGTAAAGGAAAATAATCTCAGATGACTTGCAGATTTCTGGTTTAGAGGAACTGGGTAGAAGATGGCGTCATTCATCAAGAAAATGCCTGCAGAAAGAAGAGTCATTTTGAGGGGTAAGATGATTTCAGTTTTATATTTGCAGAAAAGCATAGAAAAAAATAGAAAATAACACAACAGAGTTAGTGATTGTAGATAAGGAAAACCTCTACTTTTATATATAAAATAGTTTTAATTAAACAGAAAGGTCCATTCCAAAGCTAACTGCTCCCATTTCTGTGCTCTCTGCCAAGAAATTACAATAGATTTTCAAAATGCCCAGCTGCCTGACTGGTGAACAAATGACATCACCCAAACAACAGTCCTAACAATAATACATTGGCACCACTCAGTGTGTGCACAAATTAAAAAGGTTTTCAGAGAAGCTACTTACTCCCTGAACATAGAAACTTTTGTATCTCTTTCTCAGACTGGGTATATTCCCAAAAGCTAGATCTGTAGTGTTTTAGACCTGAAAAAAAACCATTTGATCAACCACTTCTAAAAACCTGAAAGAGGCCAAGTGTGACATTATATAAGAATAAACAGAAGAACTATTTATTCATTCTAGTTACAATTAATATTGACTTTGAGCAACAGTAGCTCCCACTAATGTACTGCTTGTTTTCCAAATTGCCTTAGCCTGCTTATTATTTGTTCGATGTTTTTCGTTAAATTACAGCATCCATACAAAATGTCCACTAAGCTCTGTAGAATGTCTTATCTTTGAAATTTAGCCTAGTATGACACAAAAAAACAGAAACTGATAAATAGGTAATGATACTACAGCATACCTTGAAGGCATTTTTCCCATATTAATAGTTGTTTTATTTTCAGTACTTAGAATAATGAAAAGGGCAAAAATCTTATTCAGTAAATGTTGAACTAAATAAAGTTCAAAAATGTAACATCTATAATTCAGTTAATAAAGTGACAAAAGACAAGGTGATTTCATAAAATGCTTAAGTAGGGTCAAAAGCCTCTAGGGGTGCATTTCCTTGAGAACATAATACTGCAGTTCTAATTCTCCAGTAGCTTAAAAAAGGTCTCACTTGCTCCTTAGGAATAACATGTGATGTTATCAGTTAATTTTTGCATATATCACTCACTTTTGTGAATCCATTTTTGCCTCCTCTCATTCCCTTACCCTGCAAAGAACAGTACCAAATCTAAGACAGTTGAACCTCACATCCTCAAAACACTCAACCTATGCTTGACTACACCAAGACTTCTCTTGTTCTAAGCTATGGAGTTGGAACTGTGGTCCTGTGGACCCAGCTCTCCCTAACTTTCAGTAACCTAGATCACAAGGTCAAAGAGAGGGACTAGGAGAAGCGGAAAATTTCTAAAATATCCAGTTCTCTGTTCTCTGCCAGAAAATGCACAATAGATATCAAAATGTGCAGCTGCTTAGCTGGTGAACAAATGACATCACCCGAATGTCATCTGATACCAACATTTATAGTTTTAAATGTCCAGAACTTAACTCTTTAACTTCCCCTGAAAACCTGGCACTTCTTCTTATGTTCCTTATCTTGGCAGAGGACATCACTATAGCCAAACATCCAAGAGACAGATAAATTAGAATCATCTTTTTTTAAAAGATTTATTTATTTATTTATTTGAGAGAGAGAGACAGAGAGAACGAGTGGGGGGCAGGGCAGAGAGAGAGAGAGGGAGACGAAGACCCCCAGCAGACCAGGGAGCCCAACCCTGCTCAGCTTGGTCCCAGTACCCTGAGATCATGACCTGAGCTGAAGGCAAACACTTAACTGACTGAGTCACCCAGGTGCCCCAATTAGAACCATCTTTAACTCTTCCTTTGACCTTATTTGATACCAATTCAGTGCATACCTCATTACCAATTTTAGGGTATGATTAGTTTTATTATTTGTATTTCTAACTACTTCTAAAATGAGTTTTAAATCTTAAATATGTAAAATTCATTGCATTGTTAAATAAGCCTCCTACGTCATCCATATCAGTTAATAAGTTAACACATGTCAAAAGACCACTAGCTACCTGCCTAATAGCAATCCACTAGTTCTTCCATACTAACAAAATACTGGGTTGTTAAGGGTGGCATTGTGCCAGTATGAATAACCACATTTCCCAGACTTCCTTACAAGTGTATATGGCCATGTGACCAAATCCTAGTTAATGAGATATAAGTGGAAGTTGTTGAGCAGGAAGGGAGACAATTGGTGGACACTCATTTACTTGCTTTTTTTTCCCCCTTCCACCTGGAACGTAAATGCAACTGCAGGAGCTGCAGCAATTCAAAGACACATTGGTTTTATCATGGAAATGCTACATAAGTTTTGGACTGCCTACATCCAGAGAAAATAAACCTCCATCTTGTTAACTCATTATTACTTTAAGTTTCTGTTACCAACATCTAAATGCACCTTGTAATGGACGTGCTATTCCTACAGAAATTATTGTTTTGGTTTCTGAAGAAGATACACCAGCCTAAATGCAAAGTCATAAGCACAATGCCTTTGGACATATCATTTTTGCCACAGCTTACACTTACCTATTTTCTGTGAGCAGAAATCTGGATATCTGCTGGTAAAGCACTATTCCCCCTTGATCCACATGCTTTAGATGGGGTTGACGCCGACCCTGGCTCCAAGACTGACCAAATGACTTAGATCTAAAATAACTGTGGAATCCCATCTTCCTGGCCATGGAACTGGTTCAGAGACGAACACAGGATCCAACTAAGACCAGCAAGAGTCAAGCCCAGAACTCATTTTCAGATTCTTAAAGAATATAGCTTCTCTTTTGAGCTGGCTTTGAATCTGAGAGGGTACCTACCTGCATTGCTGGTCCCCACCTCACACCTACACAGAACCTAAGGATGAAGTCACATAAAGAAGGCAGAGAGAAAGATAGATAACATATTCCCAAACTAAAAAATTTCTTTTTTGCTTAAACCAGGTTCCTAACCACTACAAATAATAATGAACTTAGGTTCCATTTTTAATTTTGTTTTTTAAATAAAGAGAATTACCACAAAATGACCTTCCATAAAATGCTACAACTCAAATGAAATAAAAGGAAGCTTCATTGTACGTTTCCTCCATACGACAACTGGCTCCCAGGCAGCAGCTTTAAAAATGTCTTTTAAATTACATATTTTTCAATCTCAAACACAGAGCCTGAAACATCGGAGCTAAACTACTGAGCTACCATATCAGAGGGATACTATTTGTTAGGGGGTTTTGAACTTAAAATAAGAAATTTTCAATTGTATTAACTTCTAGAATCAGGTAAATTTGACACAGTTTTCAAATCCCTGTAAATTAAATTAAATCCCAATAAAATTACACCATGGTCTGAGATTCATGCTGTCAAAGTTTAGAAAATCCATACAGAAAAAAGAAAATGTACAGGCTGAGCTCATATAATGCTCTGCATGCCTCCATCAGCTAAACCAAGATGTGTATAACTGTTAGATCTTAAGGAAGGAAAGAATAATACAACTATTGTGTTTCTAGGCACAAAGTGAATTTATAAGATCAATCTTTGTAAAGAAATAAAATACTAATAGCCTTTATCTAACAGGCCCACTATTAAGAAAACTAATTAAACTTAACTATATTTCAATAAGTTTAGCCTATTTTAAAATAAGAATATTTCCCAAAAGTCATTCCAGGCATTTTAAAACACTGTCTATCTGGCGCTATAATCTTTGATGTGAAACTAGTCCTTTTATGGCAATGCAAAGGTAAGAACTATTTTTGTCCTTTATTCTAATGAACAGTAATGGAACACAGAATCGAAGCAGTGCCTGAAGTTAACCAGAGAGCAGTAATATTATATCCACAGATGCTATACTCTCAAATAGTATGAATTTATTTTCTAATTGTTCTTTCTTTCTTGGCCTCTACCTTTCCTTTTTACATGGAGTAAGTAAATACTATTAAGGTATATTGTGAATCTGTTTAAAAGTTTACTTATCCCTTCATTATTTCATTACATTTCTAATTAAGGCAATAAACATTTTTTAATGCTAATCATTTTATTAAGTGCTCTTGTGAGGGAAAAAAATGCACCCAGCCTTCACTATATACATTTTCTTTTAGCCAAGTTACTTAGTAAATCCCAAACTACCCAAAAGAAAAGAATTCACCCAAAACATATATGATATACAACTATATCAACATAAATACACTCAAGAATGAAAGTTGACCCAAAATATCTATAAAATTATGTATATAACCATATATCTATAACATGTGTCTCAGAGTTATAAGCTAAATATTATACTAAATCAACAAAGCTGATTTTCAGTTGTGCCTCATAGGATTTGGGTTTACTATTTTTATTTTTTTTTTTTTAAAGATTTTTTATTTATTTATTTGAGAGAGAGAATGAGATAGAGAGAGCATGAGAGTGGGGAGGGTCAGAGGGAGAAACAGACTCCCCGCAGAGCAGGGAGCCCGATGCGGGACTCGATCCAGGGACTCCAGGATCATGACCTGAGCCGAAGGCAGTCGCTTAATCAACTGAGCCACCCAGGCGCCCTGGGTTTACTATTTTTAAATCTCACCTTGTATTCAAAATTATCCATATATACAAGCCTGACCAGGAAAAAAAAATGTGCATTCTTTAGAACAACTTTAATCAACGTATTGCAGAATTATCATCTATTTCCATCTTGTACTGGCTTTGGTGACTGTTATACTGCTGGACCTTATACAAACAGAATATTTTTTAAAAGCTTCATTTAGGGACGCCTGGGTGGCTCAGTCGTTAAGCGTCTGCCTTCGGCTCAGGTCATGATCCCAGGGTCCTGGGATCGAGCCCCACATCGGGCTCCCTGCTCTGCGGGAAGCCTGCTTCTCCCTCTCCCACTCCCCCTGCTTGTGTTCCCTCTCTCGCTGTGTCTCTCTCTGTCAAATAAATAAATAAAATCTTTAAAAAAATAAAAAATAAAAAAAAAAAGCTTCATTTATATTTTCCCAATCAATCTATTGACGAAAACAGGCTTGCTTTCATTAAGAATATGAAAAAGATAAATGTTATAAAACAATATATACTTGGTATGCAATTTTAAATATTTTCTCTACCTACATTATTGCTTTCTGCTGTTATTTGATTAAACATTCACTTGAATGTCTTCCTTAAACAACTATAATATAAGTTTCTGTGCAGTGTATATATGCTGCATTCTCCACAGTACTTCACATCTTCAATATGTGGGTGGGCCTCATTCAATCAGTTGAAGGCCTGAAGAGAAAGCACACTGAGGTTCCCCAAGAAAATAGGAAATTCAGCCTCAGACTATCTTTGGACTTGAGCTGCAACATCAACTCTTCCCTGGGTCCCCAGCTTGACAACCTACCCTGCAGATTTTGGACCTGTCAACCTCCACAATCACATAACCCAATTCATACTCATTCATTCTCTCTCTTTCTCTCTCTCCCCACTTCCATCCCTTCCTACCTCTCTTCACATATGTGTGTGTATGTGTGTGTGTGTGTGCATGCGTGTGTATTATTGGTTCATTTCTACAGGGAACCCTGACTAATATATTCATTATTCCATGGGGTCAGCTACATTTCATGACACTAAAAATCTATTTTAAAATACTCTTTAAGGCAAGAAGTTTCTGGAGAAAAATATATACCAGCTTAAATATAGCCAAGCCCTAAACTAAAGATGGTACATTATTATAAAAAGAATGAATGGTACAATTGTATAAAGAACAACCTATGGGATTTATCACTAGAATAGAAGTGAGGAAATGAGTAGATAATATAGACTACTCCATAATTACCATCATATTTCTTTGATTCTAAGCCATACCATTTGGTTTTTTAACACTTGAAAACATCTAAAATTGTGATGCACATTATAATCACTCTCAGCCAGGTGGCAGTCCTCAATAGTTATCATATGCCTGTGTATACACATCAAAATTTGCAGAATCCATGCCAGGGGCTGAGAGAAAAACTCAGATATATAATAATAATGGAAACACTCTTTTAAGAAATGTTGCAACACCAACTCTCCATGACACAGAGGATGATGTTGTCTGGAAAAGCATGCACAGTGAATGAAGAAGAGATTCAAATCTGTCTTTGAACTGGAAGAAGTTTAAGGAATGCTTTGACCAATTTACTTACGTTTTCCTTTCTTGTATGCATAAAGTAATGACATTTTTAAAATTACCTTTCAAAAGGCTCTTCCAACACGTATACAATTATACTAAGAAAGGGCTGTTCCATAATTGAAATTGTAGAGGGTTTTTTTGTCCAAGTAAATAAAAGAACAATGTGTCTTACAATGAAAATGATCTTAACTGTGATGAAAAACAGCAGTGTACCGGCTATCAGAATTTCTAGTGTGCAGAACTAATGACAACTTCAAAGACATGGTGGGCCTTTACTCTACACCAGCAGTTCTCAAAATTAAATGTGCATCAGAATCTCCTGGAGAGCTTAAAGATTGCTAGGCCCCAACCCTGAGCTTGTGGTTCAAGGCAGCACAACTCATACAAGACGTCACTCAACAGCAGGGCTGAGAATCTTCATGTACTCTTTGATTTGGGCAGGATTAGCTCAGGGGCAGAGTTGAGTCTGCAGAAAAAGGACATCAGTACCTGCCCCTGCACAGGAAAAGGGGAAGCAATGACTGCCTTGTGAGTGATCCATTTCCAAACCCAATTCTGACACCAACAATCTGTGTCATAACTGCACAAGGCACTAACGTTTCCAATTATTAATCTGAAAAAAGAGAAAATGGAATTAAGACCCCCTCTAGCTCTAAAATTCTAAAATCTTTGGCCACAAAAAAAAGAAAAAAAAAGTATAATTTAGGGCACTCATGATCTGGAAAGGTTTTCTACTCAGGTCTCACTCAAAATATAACTTCCAACATTCTGATTAAAATTGGACCCAGAATGCAGAGCTTCCAAAACAGTGGAGTGAAGAGTTCAGCAATTCTTCTCTCCCAAAACAATGATAAAACTGCCAGAATTGTCAAAACCCTTTTCAGGACCCTGGAAAATGCCCAAAGGCTTACAAGAAGGCTTTATTCAACAAGCACTACTGAACTCGGGGTAAGAACAGTGGAAGCGGCATTTGAGCTTGGAGCCGTCCCCATACCCCATCACCCTCCACTTCCATCCATGCAGCTGTTCTACCTGGGCTGGGCAAGGCATGAAAGGCAGCACTTCTGCTGCTTCAGGGAACTCACCTGGTTTGGAGAAAAGTGTGGGAAAGCACCATGCCCACAGGCACTGTCAAAAAGAACAGCAAGCTCTCTGGCAAAAATCAGAGGAGGCCAATATCATAGCTGTGTGTGGTTATGACCCGGCTAACATTATTGGACCAGAAAAATACTGAAATCGTGAGTACCTACCCCTCCATCACACCTAATCCCCAAGGAAGTTGCCTGCCAGTTTCTCTGCTCTCCTTACTCATCACCTCTTTTCCTCACCCTTCCACTATGGGGATAAGAATTTTAGTATGAGATCCAAAGGCAAACAGATTATACCTAAATTCATGTTTTCAATGAAGACATTACTCCACCTCCGCTGTGCAGATGACAATTATATCTACTTCTTAACTCTCAACTGGGTTCTAGGTCGGTAAGACTGTAAAGCAGCTGAGCTCCAAGCAGAATAGGTTTTATTACAAACACTAATAAGAGTCAGCGAGGATACTGGCCTGGAAAATACCATTTCTTTTGGTCTCTTGTGACACTGAGGCTAGAGAACAGAGATATTTTTCTCAACCTAGTACTGACGTCCCATCTTCTGCTGTCAAAGAAAAATGAGAATGCTGACTTCATAATCTCAATCTATAACAATGAAAAATGGAAGTTTCCTTCACCCAAAGAGGTGGTAAGTTGCAGTGAGGAATATTCATAATAAACATTAAAGATGTAAAGTTAATAATGAATATTAAAGAAGTTCTCCCTGCTGATGCTTTAATTTTATATAATTTATTCTTCTTACTGACAAGAATGAGTTAAAGATTGGCAGATGTTTATTTCAATATAAAATCTATGTTCTCAGAATGAGAGCATTCTTATTCACTGTAATAAAGAAAACTTTACACAAGAGAGCAATTTTCCCTCGAATACAGCAACACCTTCTGCGCATCATAGGCACTCCGTAAGTGTCTTGAATTAAATGAATAATTGTAAACAATTGTTGCAAAAAATTTCTATTCATTTTATTGTTTACAATTATTATCTGAAAGTAAACATGTATATTCTTAGAAATTTATCAAGAACATCCATTTGATGATATTCAGTGTTAGTGCTTTCCTGGTTACGTTATTTTACTCAGGTTTACTGTTAGTAAAATGACCATGAAGTAATAAAGTAATCTGGTAAATAAAATATTTAGGTTTCTAGGCAGGATGCAAATACACTAGAACAAGCTGGTCATGACAGATAATGGTTAAATTTTGCAGTTTACTCTCTAGATAATACTGACTCCAATCAATGTTACATCAGTAAATTTGAAATGTTATTTACAAGTAATAATTCATATAACACAAAGCTAAACATATTGCTTTTGTGTACATAAATTATCACTTTAAGAACAATCCACTGACTTTAGTACTATTAACATTAGAAAACCGAACACAACAAATTAAAATCCCAACAACTGAAACCAAACTCAAAACAATATGTTACTAATTCACTCATTTAAGGTAGCTTATAATTTTTTTCACTCACTAAAGAAAATATTCTAGGAAGCAATTAAAAATACAGCAAAAATCTAAAATATGTAATGTGTTTAAGCTCTTAACTTGATAATTCCACTTCTAGGAACCTATCCTAATAAAATCACCCAAAATGTTGAGGCATATTAGTGAACAGGGATGTACATCAAGACATTATTTACGGCTGTAACTGAAAACAACCTAAACGTATCCAATAGAGAAATATAGTCAAACAATGGGTTATTGTATAATCATTAAAACTGGCTATGAAAAATTTTTACTCATGTGGGAGGCATATAATTATTTGAGAAAGAATATAAATGATTTACAATAAATTGTATAATATCATTTATTTTATCATGAATGAATGAGTGATAAAATTGTAGAATATCTACTTTAATTTACTAAACCTAAACAAATACACCTCAGCTGGGATATTATATTCACCATCTATCTGTTTTACGTCATAATCCATTTTTTTTGTGAAAGTTCAGAATATTTTAAAGCAAAGCTATGGAAATAATCAATTAGGAATCATATGTCAGGATGAATTTTTCTATACAGTATTAATAAAACCTCTTAAAATAAATCTATAAAATTGGCTAATTCCAAAAGAGACTGATTTCTAAGTAGTACATAAGCATTATGAGTGTGAATTACATTTGCATTTATTTTGGTACTTGGAATATTTACTAAACTACCTCTGAGGTTAACACTTCTAGAGTAAATCAAAATGTAAACTAAGTGATCCCAGATTCCAGGAATTCAAGCCAAGACTCAGATCATCAAGTAAAAATAGCTAGCAGTGAAGTTACAGTACCAGTTATATTTGTTTGAAATGCTATTCACACCCCAAATCAGAAAAATTAGGAACACACAGTACATACTGAATTCATTTAAAATTTTTTTCCTTTTGTGGGGTGCCTGGGTGGCTCAGTCGGTTAAGCGTCTGCCTTCGGCTCAGGTCATGATCCCAGGGTCCTGGGATCAAGCCCTGCATCGGGCTCCCTGCTCAGCGGGGAGCCTGCTTCTCTCTCTCCCTCTGTCTGCTGCTCTGCCTACTTATGCTCTCTCTCTCTCTCTGTGTCAAATAAATAAATAAAATCTTTAAAAAAACAAAAAATAAAAAAATAAAAATTTTTCTTTTAGAGACAAATGGAAAGAAAGTAAAGTCCTAGAAATCTTCTTTTTCCTAATCAAAGTGGGAGCAACTGATTTCAGTTTGGCCATGTCAGGTTTGAGATTATCAACATCATGTCCACATAGAAACTCCATCCAGGCAGCAGTCGGAAATTAAAATAATTACTAATCAAAAATAAATAAATAAATAACCTGCAGTTCTTCTTCCCTTGCCTGCCTTTTTACTTGTGGGTATTACTCAAAAGATCTTAGTTTGAGTTCCCCAGAAACAAACCCTAAAATGAGGATTCAAGTACAAGTAGTTTATTTGGGGATGTGCAAGAAATACTGATAGGGGATCAGGGAAGTGAGACAGGGAAGAGGAGGCAGCCAGTAAAGGGTAAGTTACAAAGCCAGCTACACTGTGGGCGGCTGGAGTTTAATTCCCTAGGGAACTCAAAGACCAGTGTAAAATACCACTGCTTCAGAGTTAACCCAAACAGGGGTCAATCACTGGTTAAGGGCTGCTGTAGGGGTGCACTAGGTATTAATTTCATGGCACTTCCAGCCCTCCTGGGAAAGTGAGTGAGAGTTAGGGGAAGGAGGTCTGCACAAAGGGTCCCTAGTCCCAAGGCTTCTGGAAAAGTCCTCTTAAGCCCTAGGGGAAGAAATGCGGACATTGGCAGGCAATTGAAAATAGGAAGAGAATAATGATCTGGTGAGGTGCCAGGGTATGGGCAAGGCACTGAGGGCATCAACTCAAACAACTATCCCTAAACTACATTATGTGTGCCCAAGACTTCAATCATCCTTTACCTGATGGATCCATTTCACACATGACCTTTAAATTCAACCAACAGAACATCCACCACGGCCTGGCTATCATATTAAAATATTAGCACTGGTTCTTAGCAAGGTCTGGTATCCAGTTTCCATATGGAGGATTTAAGAATGACAGTCTGGCTTAGGTGGGTGGTGCTAGAAGATTTGATATTGCATAGCAAATATACTATAGTTTATATTGTTTATTTGTTGTATTTGCATAGCAGGTTTCTATATTTACTTAGATTGGGTTTGTGTGTGTGTGTGTGTAACTTTGATGGAGTTGATGGGAGAATGGTCATATGTGGCTCACATCCACAGGATACCCCTCAGTGGCCCACAGCCAGAACCTTAATTGTCTGTCAACTCTACTGCATTCCCTGGAGTTTGCTGGACTCTCGGCTCTGTATCCCATCCCAGAATGCATCTTCTGGACCCTGCAGTTTTACAGCCCACTCAGTCTTATCTTCTAGTTCTTGGCACATAATCCTTGGTTCTTCCTGCTGTTAAGGTTCTGAGGCCTCTGCCATCTCTAATAATGAACTTCCCATTCTAGTCCCTCTGCCCTGTAAAAACCCATCAATAGTCCTAGATATCCTAAAAATAGAAGGTAAGTGAAGGACAAAAAAAGGTATGGAAAGAAGGGATTTAGACCAGCTGAACCTCTAGTTCCTAACTCTCCTTAGAACTCCAGCTCCTACTGCCAAAGCTTTTCCCTCACATTTCATACTTAGTGTCATTTTCTATCTCAAAACATCAACAATCCCAATAAGGACATATGTCTACCAAAAGACCCAGACAAGAATGTTAATATCGGCTTTAGTAATAATAGCCCAAACCAGAAACAACCCAAATATCAATGAAACATAAAATGAATACATAAATTGTGGTATATTCATATGATGGAACTACACAACAATACAAAAGAATGAACTACAGCTATTCACAACATGAACTGCTAACAGCACACTGATGAGTGAAGAAAGCTGGGTATAAAATAGTATGTCTATATATTCTGTATTATTTCATTTAGATGTGGTTCAAGAATGGAAAAAACTAAAACTGGACCACTTTCTTACACTATATACAAAAATAAATTCAAAATGGATTAAATATCTAAACGTGAGACCTGAAACCATAAAAATCCTAGAAGAGAGCACAGGCAGTGATTTCTCTGACATCAGCTGTAGCAACATTTTTCTAGAGATGCCTCCTGAGGCAAGGGAAATAAAAGCAAAAATAAACTATTGAGACTACATCAAAATAAAAAGCTTCTGTACAGCAAAGGAAACAGTCAATGAAACTAAAAGGCAGCCTACTGAATGGGAGAAGATACTGCAAATGACATACCCAATAAAAGGTTAGTATCCAAAATATATAAAGAACTTATAACATAACATAATAAAATAAAATTTAAAAAAAAGAACTTATACAAATCAACACTCCTAAAACAAATAAACCAATTTAAAAATGGTTAGGAGACATGAAGAGACATTTCTCCAAAGAAAACACCCAAAAAGACACACGAAAAGATGCTCAATATCACTCATCATCAGGGAAATGCAAATCAAAACTACAATGAGATACCACCTCATACTTGTCGGAATGGCTAAAATAAAAAACACAAGAAACAAGTGTCAGTGAGGATGTGGAGAAAAAGGAACGTTTCTGCACTGTTGGTGGGAATGCAAACTGATGTAGCCACTGTGGAAAATAGTATGGAGGTTCCTCAAAAAGTTAAAAATAGGACTACCCTATAATCCAGTAATTGTGCTACTGCATATTTACCCAAAACATACAAAAACACTAATTCAAAGGGATACACGCACCCCTGTTTACTGTAGCAATGTTTACAATAGCCAAGTTATGGAAATAGCCCAAGTATCCATCAATAGATGAGTGTGGTATATATATACAACTGAATATTATTCAGCCATAAAAAAGAATGAAATCTTGCCATTTGCAATGACATGGATGGAGCTAGAAAGTATTATGCTAAGTGAAATAAGTCAGTCAGAGAAAGACAAATACCAGATGAGTTCACTTATATGTGGAATTTAAGAAATAGAATAAATGAGCAAAGGAAGAAAAAAAGAGAGAAAGAGACAAGCCAATAAACAGAGTCTTAACTATAGAGAACAAACTGATGGTTACCAGAGGGAAGGGGGGTGGGGGAATGGGTGAAATAGGTGATGGGGATTAAGGAGTACACTTGTCACGATGAGTACTGGGTGATGTATAACATTGTTGAAATCAATATTGTACACCTGAAACTAATATAACACTGTATGTTAACTATACTAGAAGTAAAAGAGTAAAAAAAAAAGAATGGGAAAAACTAAACCTAAAGTGATATAAGTCATAATAAAGGTCACCTCTAGGCAGGATCAGGGATCACTGACTGAGAATAGTCATGAGGGAACATTTTGGGATGCTAGAAATGTTCTATATCTTGACCTAGGTGATGTTTACATAAATGTATACCTACTTAAAAATCCATCAAGCTGTACCCTTAAGATTTGTGCAGTTTACTCTATATGTTACATATATTTGTGTGTGTGACCTCAGTTTTTAAAAAGGTAGTAATATATAACCATCAGAAATAGGAGGAGACTCCAGGGTCACAGAATTCAAGGGAGAACAAGATTTCCAAAAAGGTACAGTTTAGGCAACCATATGAGTATTACAGAAGGAAAGATCCAAAAAGAAAAAAACCAAGAAGTAGTCATTTTATTAGGAAAGTGCAGGTTGTGATTATTTTGCAGACAGCAACAGAAAAAGATTACTACCAGTTTACTAGATAGGAGGAAGAGATGACCTTCAAAAAGTAACAGGGGAAAAAAAATGGCATGTAGTTTAATGGAAAAAAGCCCTAAAGGAAAGATTTGGGTTTTCTTGATTTTTTGTTTTTTTGTTTTGGTGAAGAGGGATATGATAGAAAAAAACTTAAATATGTTTGAGAGCCAGTATGTTAAAAATAATTAAAAATACAAGAGAAATGAAATGCCTAATGGGCTAGGTACAAGGGTCCAACTACAGCGCACACACCAAACCCAGCCCACTACTTATTTTATAAATAAAGATCTAGTTTAACACAGACACCCCCATTTCTTTATGTATTGTCTAAGGCTGCTTTTGCCCTAAAAAGGCAGGATTGAATAGTTGTAACAGAAACCATCTGACCACGCACAGAAAAGTTTACTGACCCCTTCAACAAGTATCCTCTAGGAGTCAAGAAGAGAGAGAATTAACAGAATTAGGAAGGTTACCCCTGGGAAAAGAGTAGAAAATGTGTGATTATGCCAACATGTAGTGAAAGAGCAAAGGAGGGATATAAAAAATTATCCCTGGTGCGCCCAAGTGGCGCAATCAGTTAAGCATCCGACTCTTGGTTTCGGCTCAGGTCATGATCTCAGGGTCGTCAGACGGAGCCCTGCATTGGGTTCCGAGATCAGCGCAGAGTCTGCTTAAGACTCTCCCTCCCTCTCCCTCCCTCCCTCCACCCCCCGCCCCTCTCTAAATAAATAAATTATTATTTTTTTAAATTAGTCCTATTCTATGCTAGGAAATGAGCAGTGCACCGAATACCCATAAAAAATCAGAAATGGTTTCAGGCTCCCAGAAACTAAGCCAACTATAAAAACATGAACAACTACTACTGATACATCTATGACTACAGCAATGACTAATGTTAATATCATACTGCTTACTGAACACTTCCACCTGGATATTCTCAATGCCACCAAAAACTCAAAATATCCAAACCAAACTCATAATCTTGGCACCTTCCTCTCCCTCAACCCCTAGTAATTCCATTCTTAAGTCCTGTTTTCTTTATCCTCTGACTATCTCTGGAATCCATCTACTTGTTACAATCCCCTTAATCTCCACATCTAGTTCTAGCTGCCATCAATCTCATTTGGACCACTGCACTAGGTTCCTAATAGATGTACTGATATCCACTCTGAGTCCCCTGCAATCCACTTTCTACAGTATAGATTCCAAAAAATATACACACACAATGGAATATTACTCAGCCATAAAAAAGAATGAGATCTTGCCATTTGCAACAATATGGATGAGCCTAGAGGGTATGGTGCAAAGTGAAATAAGTCAGAGAAAGACAAACACCATATGATTTCACTTATATGTGGTATCTAAAAAACAAAACAAATGAACTAAGTAGAAACAGACGCATAAATACAGAGAACAAACTGGTGGTTGCCAGAGGGGAGGGGGTGGAGGTGAGCAGAAAAGGAGTGGGAGATACAGGCTTTCAGTTATGGATTGAGTAATTCACGGGGATGAAAGATACAGCATAAGGAATACAATCAATAGTAACATAATAGCACTGTATGGTGACATACACTTGTGAGCATAGCATAATATATAAAGTTGTCCTCAAATCACTATGTTGCATACCTGAAACTTATGTAAGACTGTGCCAACTACACTTCAATTTAAAAAAATGCAAATCTAATCATAAATCATGTCATGCTACTCTCCCATTTCCCTTCCCCCCACTACCCTAGCTGGCTTAAACTCCTTTGATAGCTTTTCAAAAAATGCTCATCTGGTAAAATTCAAAAGCCCACTCATGGCCAAAAAAAGACCTTTCCAAAAAAGCCCTTGGTACCAGTCAATTTAACTAAGCTAACAATATTTCCTAGAAATTAGTTCCAGGTTAGTTAGCCAAAAAGAAATCTGCATGCAATTTTGAGTAAAGCCATAGGCCTTGTGCTCTGAGGGTCAGTATAAGGCACCACACTGTTTGCTTGTACATGTTGACACTGCTCTGTCTGCTCCCCTTGTTGACATAGGAAGCATCTGAGCCTACAGCTACTCCAGCTCCTTGCCAGACCTTCAGGTTTCTGAATCCTGGCCCATCTAGCTTCCCTGGACCAGACACATGTGAAGCTCTTGGCAAAGAATACCAGCTCTTTCTGGAGGACACCCCCATTGTCAAGACTGGAGAGGGCAAGAGTCAGGTACAGGCTCTAGTTTGTTCTTAGGGGTTTCAATTTATCCTAGTGGGATCTAGTTCATCTCAGTTGTTCCTTCTGATTGCTAACCCTGCTGACCCACCACCAGATACAAGATACAAGCCCTCTATAAACTTCTTCTTATCCCTATCATAAATGTCTTATTCCATATCACTCTTAGTGATTCTGCTTCCCTAATGGAACCCCTAACAAATGTGTGTCTACTAGCCTGCCTGTCTTTCCAGCCTGATTCTTAGCCACCTTCTCTGTGTCATAACCACGCACTGCATAGACCCACTACATAGACTTTATACATGCTATTTTTTCTGACTGGAATCCACCCCCATTTGTCCCTGGCCTTTGCCTAGTTAGAGCCCACCTTCCCTGACATTATTCTCACAGCATCAGGTACCTTTTCTTTATAGCATTTATTGTAGCTTTTTTACATTTATTTTTAATTAATTCTATCTCATTCACCTAAAAACTTGCAAAGAACAGGGACTTTATTTGATTCTGCTCACAGGTATATTCCAAGAACCCAGAAGAGCACCTGGGACATGGTAAACACTCAGTAAATATTTGTTGAATAAGTGAATTAATGAATGAATACTTGCTCTGTGCCAAGCATTATGTTAAATGCTTTATGTAGATTATCTCATATAAAACTTACAAAAACACTTTGAGACTAGTACTATTATCATCCTCATTTTGCATATGAATAGATGAAATTACATTGCTATAAGTGGTAAGACTCCTATCCTTCCATTTATGTGCAAAGAACAGTTTTACTCAGGCATTCATTCTCTTAATCTCTTTGCCCTTCACAGCACTATAAGACCAGTTTAATAGGACTATTTATTTTTTCATGTGACAAATGAAGAAGCTCATATTTAAGAAGTTAGTTAACTTGCCTAAGGCCATACAAGGTACCAGCTACAGCTAGAACACAGATCCAACACCAAGTTCATTGTTTTTTTAAAAACTTGATCCCTCTACTTCCTTGCACCAGGCCCCAAATTTATCCCTATACTGTGATCCACATTCAGATTCACCAAATCTCCAATCACGACTGACCTCCACAGTAAACTCTATGAGCACTATCTTCATTTTAGAAATCAATAAAGGTGATGGGAAGACATAGCACAGCACTTTAAACAACACACAGTTGTATGCTAATGACCAACAATGCCATGGCTTATTTTTTACTGGGATCATTTAAACATATCTCAAACTCATAGTAAAAGGGAATGCGGAGGGCGCCTGGGTGGCTCAGTCATTGGGCGTCTGCCTTTGGCTTGGGTCATGATCCCAGGGTCCTGGGATCGAGCCCCACATTGGGCTCCCTGCTCTCCCTGCTCAACGGGAAGCCTGCTTCTCCCTCTCCCACTCTCCCTACTTGTGTTCACTCTCTCACTGTCTCTCTCTCTCTGTCAAATAAATAAAAATACTTTAAAAAAAAGGGAATGGGGAAAAATGTATATCATACCATATTTATATGAAAAAGTTTTTCAAAGGATGCAGCTAATTTTTCATAAGGAGGAGGAAGGAAGAAGAAAGAAAAAGAGTAAGGAAGGAAAGTGAAACGAAGAAGGTGGGAGGGAAGAGTTGAAAGTTAAATTTTCCTTCCTAGCAAAATCAAGCCAGCTTTTTCAGTCGCATAGGAAAGTATGATTTCATTAGCCTCTACACAATATGCTTAGTCATTAATCCTAAGTAAATCACATGGCCTCTGACAAAGCTGTCCTAAAAACCTATCTGTGTGACACATTCTATATTTCAATTTTCAATCACAAGAGATTCTTATAGTTCCACAATGTCAAAGGAGGTAATTTGAGAATGATGACAGCAAAATAAGACGACAGGGCAGATAATCACATTGACAACACATGTCAGTCTTCGTAAAACTCAACTCAACAGTTTAGATACTTCTCACAAATTCTAGAATTCAATCTAAGTCAATTATTCCTAGCTTGGGTTTTATCATATTGGAATGCCCTAGAAACAATCCTTCATTCATTCAAAACCTACAATCAAGAAAACCTACAAGAAGAAAATGTTCTTCCATTCTCTACTAATATTTTACCTCCAAACTGTTCTATTGCTTTTGAGTGAATTTAATCTTGTGTCTACAAAGGCTAACAATGTAAAGGATTAAGCACTTCTTTAGGCTTAAAATTCTTCAATTTTCTTAATATTCTTAATAGCAAAGCTTTTTAAACTAAATTATCTGTAAAGCCTCTAAAAGCTAATTTCCCCTCCTGGAATCAGACGTTTCAACATTAAATATATCTAATTTAATTTTGAATATATGATGCCTGTTGGCTTACCAAGCCTTTCATTTTCAAGTGCACTGACAAGCAGGAATAGCAACTTTTATTCTTAGTCACAAAACTTAAAATTCTTTAATTTCCTTTTCAAATATCTGACTCTACCATAGTACAATTTTGGATTATACATTTCTGTAAGTCACTGGCACTGGACAATGAATAACATGTACTAAATGCTTAATAAGCACCAAGCACTACTCTAAGAACTTTACATTTATTAACTCATTTAAATTTAAGGCTATACGCACCCTACAAATGATTTAATAATTAATAGGGTGAAAGAAAATGCACAAAAGAAAAAATAAGATAAGCATGCATTTCATCTAAGCAGAGTTGATGTAGCAATTTACAAACCTATTTACTTGACAGAAGAAATGGTTTGTTGTTACTTTAAGATGTGCTAAATGTAAAAAACACATACATCCTGAAAACAGAATGCTTCCTTTTTTTTTTTTACAAATACAGTTTTTAAAAAATGCTTTCTCAGTCACCATTATAAAAGCTATTATTGAAAACCAAGAAGCAAACTAAAGATTACAATAATAATGAGTAAATTTTTATTTAAATGCAAAGAAAAAGAATAAATTATATATTTGAAATAAAGCAGTAATTTAGATGTTCTTTTTAAAGCAGTTACTATAGAAAATTGTATTGCAAAATAAATATAATAAGCTTTCTAAAATCAAAATCAAAACAAACAACAAAAGCAAGCAGCATACCAGCAGATTCCTAAATATATCTACTTCATACATTGGAAAATATCGACCTTGTTAACAAACATGAAAAATGTTCTTGTCATCATGACATGAAGCCTAACAGATATTGGTGTCAAGTGAATGATAACATGGCAGAAGCATCTGTAGGTTAACACTCACTTCTTTGTACAATCTAGAAAATATATACCAGATAAAATCTACTACATAATATCAATATACTTCCACTAAAATTAGGATTGTTACATATTTGAGGTATTTATCGTAACAAATTCTCTGTTATACTACCCTACAAGTCATTGTGTAAAGTTTAAACTTTAATTTAAAATTACTTTAACGTATTCAATCTATATTTTTGAGGCAGTTCAATGAAAGCTAACTCTGTAATTCATTGAAATAATTACCTGGGTAACTGAGCTCCTGATGATAAAAGTAGCCATTTCCTCTCTAATAAGCAAGTGCTCTTCCTTTTTATGTCAGCCATATGGTAGTCTATTATTTGACAGAACAATAACAAAAACAAAGCACAGTATTTTCTACATGATATGAAAAGTGTTTAGCACATTGCCTAAAACACAGTAAGCACCACAAAAAAGTTAGTTATAATCATAATTGTTGATATTATTAACCAAGGGAACCAGACATGATGCAAACATCTACCATGCCCCACATATTGCACTATAGCTTTACAATTAGGCATTTCAACATAGACTGCATCAGAGGAGCTTTAAAAAATATCAATGCCTGTAAAATACTTAGGAATAAACTTAACTGAGGATGTGAAAAACTGAAAACTACAAAACATTGATGAAAGAAATTAAAGAGGACACAAATGGAAAGACATCCCATGTTTATAGAATGGAAGAATTAATACTGTTAAATGTCCATACTACCCAAAATGATTTACAGATTCAGTGTAATCCCTAGCAAAATCCCAAAGGCACATTTTACAGAAATAGGAAAAACAATCCTAAAATGCATATGAAATTATAAAGGACCCCAAAAAAAACAAAACAATTTTAAAAACAACAAAGCTGAAGGCATCACATTTCCTGATTTCAAAATATATTACAAAGTTATAGTAATTAAAACAGTATATTGGCATAAAGATAGACATATAGACCAACAGAACAATAGAAAATCCAGAAATAAAGCCATGTAAATACAGTAAACTTATCTCCAACAAGGATTCCAAGAATAAATGATGGGAAAGTATAGTCTCTTCAACAAATGGTGATGGGAAAACTGGAGATCTGCATGCAAAAGAATGAAACTGGACCCTAATCTTACATAATACATTAAAAATCAACTCAAAATGGATTAAAGACTTAAATGTAAGACCTGAAACTGTAAAATTCCTAAAAGAAAACAGAGGGGCAATGCTTCATGACAGTGGCCTTGGCAATAATTTCTTGGATATGACACCAAAAGCACAGGCAACAAAAGCAAAGATAGACAAAGTGGGACTACATCAAACTAAAAAGCTTCTGCACAGCAAATGAAACAATAAAAAAAGTGAAAAGACCACCTACAGAATGAGTGAAAATATTTGCAAACCATATATCTTATAAGAAACTCCTTCAACTCAATAGCAAAAAAAAAAAATAAACCAATTTAAAAATGAGCAAAGGAGGGGCTTGGGTGGCTCAGTTAGTTAAGCGTCCAACTTTTGATTTTGGTTCAGGTCATGATCTCACGGTCCTGAGATCAAGCCCTGCGTTGGGCTCTGTGCCCAGCGTGGAGTCTGCTTGAGATTCTCTTCTTCTCCCTCTACCCCTCCCCCTACTTGCACTCTCTCCTTATCTCTCTCTAAAATAAATAAATAAAATCTTTTAAAAAATAAATGAAAATAAAATAAAATAAAAATGAGCAAAGGAAAAATCAACAACACAAGAAACAACAGGTGCTGGAGAGGATGCAGAGAAAGGGGAATCCTCTTGCACTGTTGGTGGGAATGCAAACTGGTGCAGCCACTCTGGAAAACAGTATGGAGGTTCCTCAAAAAGTTAAAAATAGAGCTATCCAGCAATTGCAGTACTAAGTACTTACCCAAGGGATACAAAAATACAGACTTGAAGGAGTACCCTGATGTTTATACCAGCATTATCAACAAGAGTCAAACTATGGAGAGAGCCCAAATGTCCATAGACTGATGAATAGATAAAAAAGATGTGATGTATATATATACAATGGAATATTACTCAGCCATCAAAAAAATGAAATATTGCCATTTGCAATGACATGGGTGGAACTAGAGTGTATTATGCTAAGTGAAATAAGTCAGTCAGAGAAAGGCAATTTTGGAGCTAGAATGTATTATACCAAGTGAAATAAGTCAGTCAGAGAAAGACAAATACCATACGGTCTCATTCATATGTAGAATTTAAGAAAGAAAACAGATGAACATATGGGATGGGGGAAAAGAAAAAATGGAGAGGGAAACAAACCTTAAGAAACTCTTAACAATAGAGAACAAAATAAGGGTTGATGGATGGACATGGGTGGGGGATGGGCTAGATGGGTGATGGGTATTAAAAAGGGCACTTGTTGTGATGAGCACTGCGTGTTGTAAGTGAATCACTGAATTCTACTCCAGAAACCAATATTGCACTGTATGTACACTAACCAAACTTTAAATATAAATAAATAAATAAATAAATAAGCAAGCAAGCAAACAAAGGACTTGAATAGACATTTCTCCAAGGAAGACAGACAAATGGCCAACAGGTATAAGAAAAGATGCTCGACATCACTAATTATCAGAGAAATGCAAATGAAAGCCACAAAGAGATATCATCTATCAGGATGGCTATTATAAAAAAAAAAAAAAGATAGCCAATATTGGTGAGGATGAAGAAAAGTTGGAATTCTTGCATGATGTTGCTGGGTATATAAAATGGTACAACCACTGTGAAAAACAGTATGGAGATTCCTCAAAAAGTTAAAAAGAGAACTACCCCATGATCCAGCAGTCCCACTTCTGAGTATTTACCTAAAATAATTTAAATCAAAGTTACATAATATTACACTGTATGTTAACTAACTGGAATTTAAATAAAAACTTTAAAAAAAATAAAATAAATCAGGGTTACAACAAAGAGATATTTGCACTCCCATGTTCACTGCAGGCATGATTCACAAAAGCCAAGATGTGGAAACAACCTGAAGTTCCATCAGTGGGTGAGTGGATAAAAGAATGTGATGTATACATACAAATGATTATTCAGCTTTAAAAAATAAAGAAATCTTGCCATATATGACAATACAAATGAACTCTGAGGACATTATGTTAGGTGAAATAAACCAGTCACCGAAGGACAAATATTGCATGGTACCATCTTTACAAAGTATCTTAAAAAGCCAAACAAGGAGAAACACAAAGTGGAATGGTGGTTGCCAAGACATGGAGGGAGGGGCTTATGGAGAGTTGCTATTCAGGAAGCATTAAGTTTCAAAAGAAAAAAACAAATACTGATGGATGGGTCCCAGCCCCAAAAATTCCAATTTAATTGGTTTGGGATGCAGCCTGGGCACAGAAATTTGTTAAAGCTCCCGTGTGATTTAAATGTACAGCCAAGTTTGAGAACTGCTGTTTAAATAGATACGTTATTTCATTTAGTCCTCATAGATTGTATTATTAATTCCATTTTACAAAGCAGAAAACTGAGACTCAGAGAGATACAGTAACTTGCCAAAGACCTAGATCTGTTCAACTCTCAAAACCTTTCCACTATACCATGCTGCCTTCTGAACTGTAAATATCCCAAAGCCATCAGTCAGTTTCTTACAAGCTTCAAACTCTGCTGAGAAAAAAAATCAACTATTTGCTTTGCAAATCTGCACAGTGGTATTAAAGGGGCCTCCTTATGAATTCTGAGCTCTGGTACAGGTTTTTGTTTTTGTTTTCCTTTCAAACCTGGACCCACAGAAGGTCATGAAATCAATTCAGCGAGATTCAATAGCATTTTTAAATTAAATAATAGAACAGATAAAAATGTAACAGTGCCAGACTGCATTGCATGTAATAGAAAAAGTATTAACTGTAAGTACTGAGTCTTGAAACTTTTATTTCTCTGTGTGTGTGTGTGTGTGTGTGTATGTGTGTACTATGGCAAGTAGTAAATCATATTTCTTACCATGAGTTGCAGCCAAATATGTTTGAAAGTTATTCTAAGTAGGGATAAAACCATAGGATAAAAAGACAATCCTGAATATTGTTCATTTTCCTTTTTTTTAAGATTTTATTTTTAAGTAATTTCTACACCCAATGTGGGGCTCAAACTCATAAGCCCTAGATCAAGAGCCACACGCTCCACGACTGAGCCAGCCAGGTACCCCTGTAATTCGTCTTCTGATTTGTGTACACTTATGTTTTTCTTTAATCCTAGAATGTCTTCCTTTGCTACCCAGCATTCAAACCACATCTTAGTTGTCCCCTCCTTTCCTTCTGTCTCCTAGGCAGAATTAACTGTTCTTTGGTGCATCACCACTGTTAACAACATCTACCACACTGTATCATATTTTTAAAGTATTTGATTTAAAAAGGGCAGTGTCTCTCATTCTCAGAAATATGAACAAAACACAGAGCCTGATACACAGTGTAGCTTAATTTTTTTTTTTTTTTTACAATTAGGGACAGCAGCTCTCTATTATTTTACTCATGAAATTTTAATGATACAAAATATAAATTAAGAATGAATCACATCTTCTATCTTTCTGAATAATCACAAATTAGCACTAGAGCTACCTTAATATCTGGCTTATCCACATCTAGTCTAGATGATACTCTTCTCTGCCAAAGCCTACATCAAAGAAGAAGACAAACTTTGAATTAGTTCTACTGGATTAGCTTACATTGTTTATACCAGCCTACTCTCTTATCTATTTTAATATTAAATCACCTTCTCCAATTCCTATTTCTATACTTGCTATTAAATTAAATTAAAATAGATTTATTGAACACTTACCAAATAAAATATGCTAAATAAGTTGTGATTTGTTTCCATTTTACGAATGATAATAGGAAAAAATATTTTTACTAAAATGCAAATCCAAAGGAAACAAAAAAAAATTATTCTCTCTCGATCTTAACTCCATCAAAGTTTTTATCATCTATATTCATCTAAATAAAGGCATCTTAAGTCTTCCCCATTTCTTGAGTTTATTGAAATATTGGGACTATTTAACCATTCAAGAAGTTATTTTAAAAATAAATATTATATATACACACATACAAATATATGTATACAAATATACAAACATATGAGTTTTATATTCCTGACCAGTCAAAAGTCAAATATCGTCACAATATTCTGAATAATTAAGACTTTTAATGGCTATCATTCACTATTATCTAGTAAGTACCAAGTAGCTGTGGAAACAACATATAAATTTAAATAAATTAGAACTAAAATTTATTTAGCATTAGGAGAAAGTTATTTGAAGTTATAATAGGATAGAAATGAAAATTAAAATTGGAAGAATGCCAGAGAGCATGCTCCATAAAAATCTATTTCAGTAATCCATGTGATAAATTCTGCCAGTCTTTCTGCAAAGTTAACCTTCAAATTTTATAATTTTATGCAATCTTAAAATGTGAAAAAGAAAACCACATACCATTTCTTTGTTTCAAATTTTGGGCCCAAGTTAAATGGCTCTACGATATTCTACATTATGCAGCTTCACATAACATTATGGGCCCAACTATTAGAGTCAACAGCCAGCCGTGGCTGGAGCTGACCGGCAGACAGCATCGCTGATTCATCTCGGGAAGAAACAGGCTGCAGCATCCACAGCTCTGATGATGCCCAAAGAGGGTGAAGAACTGGCCATAAGCCAAGTATTTCCTCTTGGAGCACAGATAGGAGGACTATAAGTAGACATAACTTAGAGTTTGCTACATTTGAATCTTAACTCAAATGTGATACTTTGGGGCCAGAAAAAGAGGTGGAGGAAGGTACAATTAATAATTTCCAAAGCTATACCGTGGTCCCAAGGTTGGACAACTTACGAATGTTTTTAGGATACAACAATGTTTTCCTTATTCATTTAATTCCATTAACAAGAGTTGTGTGACGATTTCACCTATACTATGCTAAATATTTAAGTTAGTACTTTAAATAAAACTCCCTCTAGGTAGCCTACAACAAAACAATGAATTTCTTATTTTCTTAATTTGGTGCATTAGATTTTATATAACATTTATCTCACCTACGAACTATATACCTAAACATCATAGAGTTAAAATAATAACCCTTCATCTATTATGGAATCTGAGGCAACTGCTTAAGCAGGCCATCAGGATAAAAAATAATGCAGACACCAGTCAGAAAGGGAGATTGAGTTACAAATGTGCCCAGGGGGGCTGTATGAACCAAAGCAGCTCTTCTTTCTCAGCTTCCCAGTCCATTTAGCTGGCTCCTCAGACAAGAACCCACAAATTAAAGGATGCAACCTAACCAAGGGACCCTAAACCAGAACCATATCCAAAACTCAAATGAGACAGATAAATTATAGTCAGAAAGAAAGAAAGAATGAAAGAAAAAGAAAGAAAGAAAAGAAAAGAAAGGAAAGGAAAGGAAAGAAGGAAGGAAGGAAGGAAGGAAAGGGAAGAAAAGAGAAAAGAAAAGAAGAGAAGAGAAGAGAAAAGAAAAGATTGTTCCCCTTAATCACTCTTTAAAATGCCATACTGGAGATTTTACATATCATAGAGAAGAAATGCTCTTTGCTAAAAATCAAACATTCATCTAGCTTTCCTATGAGAAACTACAAATCCAACCATGAAAGCAAGATTAATAAATAGGTGGCACAAATCTAATCTTCAATCTTTCAATATTTTTATAATTGACTTGTAATTCATTTTATAACTCATTTTTTAGGGATCAGTTTAAATCAAAAGTATACCAGAAAGCATTCCAAGAAAGCAAGAGGTGTTTTCATATTTGCAGGAGAAGTAAATGAGAACTAAAATTTATTTTATTATAACATATAATATAACATATAATACTATATATTAGTGATTATTAATAACTAACTTTAATTATTAATAACTAATAATTATATAAATATATAATAGAATTATAGTATGTGTATATTATAAATAAATAATACATATATATTATAAATAAATGAGCCTTTATGTAAACCTGGACATTCTAATCTGGCAGTGATGAAAATGGAAATTTCTCATATGAAAGACATTTGGCCATGTTATTATCAAATTAGTTGCTTATAATTTCAAAACAGTTATGGGGGCTAGGATATAAACTTGATCCTAATTCATTCTTTAGTTCAACATATATTAAAAGTACCTAATTCGAACCTAAGACCATGACTTTCCTACTAAATTAGTTTGGACAAGAAAGATCTGGGCCTTTCACTGAAGCAGAGAGGAGAGCGTGTGCTCTAGCCTCGGAAGCCTGCAGACCACCACAGTGCATCTGTTAGTCCTTGTGGATAGCCCCAGAAGGCTTTTTAATGATGTAGAAAATGGATACAGACTGTAGGACTTGCTTAAGGCATTCTCGAGGGATTACTACTGAAAGAAAATTCTACTCTACTAAAGACTCAAAAGATTTAAAAAAAATCAAACACCAATTACACTGTTTTGATAGTTGATTTCAAAAGACTACTAAGGAAGAAAACTAACCTTCTGGAACGCTTGCAAAATTACTACAAGCTAGTTTTACTGCTCTGTTCAAAAAGTCTAGGGCCTAATTCAACTTTTACTAAGTGAGAATTTACCAACCCCCAACAATTTGGTTTTCAGCCTCCCTCTATAGAGACTTGACGGATGGTTTAAAAAACACTCTAGAAAAAATATTTTGGTCTGAAGAAAAAAAAATGACATTTCTCTGTAAGAGAGGTGGAAGTGGTAGCCCCACGTCTTTTATTTGTACCAAAGGCTGCGCCACCTTCAATAAGCATTTGGAGCCACATTCTATGTCACACATTTGGGACTTCCACCATCCACTCTTCTATGGTGCAAAACTGACTTTGGAGGAAGTTTTAAAATTAGTCTCGGGTCATTCCTTTAGTCTACTTTAGTGCAGAGCTGTAATAGCCTTCTACTTAGGTAACAGAGACTTGGTAAACTCCTATCACTCAGCCCACCAGACTCTCAAATCATGGGATTCTTTACTTGACTGACAACAAATTAATTTGAGGGAATAAAGCCTCAAATGCACTGCCCCTCAAAATAATATGCATGAAGAAATTCCTAAAAGATATGCAGAACTTTCATTCTTTGAGACACTATAACGTCCATTCATGAATGAAGCCAGTTATCGGAGAGCTATGTACCTGGGCCACACCACATGGCTGGTCACAGCCACCCTAACAGAACTGCTTTAAGAAAAAGCATAGTTATTTATTGAGCACATACAGTCTTTACCAAGGTAGATGTTATTCTCATGTTAGAGAAGAAAATAATCAGATCTTGAGAGGTTATTTCCCCCAAAGACACAGAGCCACACCATGGGTCTATTAGATGAAGGACATTATAAAAAATAGCCCAATGAATCCTGCTGACTTTCAGTGTTAAGGGTGTTGAGGAAACTGTATTACACTATACTGAATCCACTTTTAAATAAACTATAGGAGAAATTTCATTCTGGATTCTAGACAGGAACAACTTTGTTCCTCTTAGGCAACTGGTTTGTTTTTCTCATGGATGAGCTTTTCAATCATTAAATTTTTCATGTTTTCCTCTTTGCCTGGAAGTTAGAAAACTCAAAATTAAGTGTGTGCCCAGCTCTAATACACATACAGGATTCAAACATGGATTTTGTGAGCTAATGTTTCTCCTAGCTCATTTCTTCTTTTTTTTTCTTCATTGATATTCTCAGATTTGAAAATCTCATCTTATATGTTCATCCTATTACAAACTATGTATCTTCAAATGCTAATTACCAAAATCTTGTAAAAACTCACCAAGTTGTACATTATACAATATATAAGTTATATTCAATAAAGTACTGGGGAAAAGTATAAAAGAAAAGCCATTTATAATACTCAAAATCAAAGGACAGTAATTCAAATATTTTCTATACTATCTTTGAGTCAATTCTTGACAAAATATTTTAAATTACTTCTTCCTTGCATAAGCAATCACTGAATTAATATTGTAATTCTATTTATTATAACTTATAACTTAAAATATAGTCATATATCTATATGTGGGTTTATTAAAGTTAGAATGGGGATAATTTTGAGGGATTTCATTTCATAAAGATTGCATTGTAAGGTTCTATCGGTCTTTTTATCATATTTATCCTAGGGGAAAGGAGTACATATGGGTGAATCAGTGTGGAGGAAAAAAAGCATCTTTAGTGAAATAAAAGTATTAGTAGAGAAAAAGGAAAACAAGCATATGGAACAACTTGGTAAAACCAATGCCAGTGTGAGATGCACATGCCCATGCCTTTGGCTTCACTTTTCTCCTTGTCTTGGTTGTCTTAGTAGTGATTCTCAAATTTTTTTGGTGTTGGAACTCTTCACACTCTTTAAATTTTGTTGACTTTTAGTTTTTGTAGGTTATAGCTATTAATATTTACCCTATTAGAAACTAAAATGGATATATGTTGAAAACCATTATGTATTAACAAAAACATTTTATTTTTAAATAACTATAATTTAAAAAAAAAGAAATGAGCGGTGCTTTGTACTTTTAAAAATCTCTTTAATATCTTGCTTCATAGAGCACAGATTCTCTTATCCACTTCTGCATTTATTCTGAGAAGTTGTTTTTGTTGGAAGTATATGAAAAAATTTGGCCACACAGAGACATGTAGTTGGAAAAAGAAGTATTGTAATAGCCTGCTCAGGTAATTATGGATATTTGAATTTGCCACAACACCCAAATTCAACAAACTGTAATTTCTTAGTAGCACACGAGGCTGGTAGTATTCTAACAACCAGAACCAAATAAAGAAAGCACAACAGAAAGGAAACTACAAACCAATATCCCTCATGAAGTTAAATGCAAAAATCTTTAACAAAATTTTTGCAAATTGAATGCAACATATGTGTGTGTGATGTGCTTATATGACCAAAAAGGATTTATACCATGTGCACAAGGTTCATTCAATATTCAAAAATTAATCAATGTAACCCACCATATCAAGAGGTTAAGGAAAAAATCATATGTCCACATCAATTAATGCAAAAAGAAATTTGATGTAATTTGATCTCCATTCAGGATGAAAAGTAACCAGTACACTAGAAACAGAAAGGGAATCTTCTCAACCTAATAAAGAACATCTACAAAAAAAACCTACAGCTAACATCATACTTAATAGTAAAAGACTGAATAATTTTCCTCTAAGATCATGAACAAGGCAAGGATGTTCACTCTCACCATTCTTATTTGGCACAATACTAGAATTCCTAGCACTTGCAATAAGGCAAGAAAAACAATTAAAGATTTATTTTAATTTTAACAGACTGTAAAGAAAGAAAGTGTCTTGGTTTGCAGATGATAAAGAAAAAAAAAATTCTCAAAGGATCTACAATCCTAGATCCAAAAAACGTGACTTCAGTAAGGTTTCAGGATACAAGATCAATACACAAAAAACCAATTGCATTTCTACATACTGACAACAAAAAAATGGAAACAAATTAAAATGAATGTCATTATCAGTTGCTCCAAATAAAATGAAATAATTAGGTATAATTCTAACAAAGGGACACCTGGGTGGCTCAATCGATTAAGCATCTGCCTTTGGCTCAGGTCCTGCTCCCAGGGGCCTGGAATCGAGTTGGGCATCGGGCTCCTTGCTCAACGGGAAGCCTGCTTCTCCCTCTGCCTGCCGCTCCCCTACTTGTGCTTGCTCGCTCTCTGACAAATAAATGGGCAAAATCTTAAAAAAAATATTCTAACAAAACATGGGTAATATCTGTATGATGAAAATTATAAATTGCTAATAAAAGAAATCAAAGAAGACCCAAATCCTGGAGACATCCCATGTTTACAGATCGGAAGAATGAACACAGTAAAGATGTCAATTCTCCCTAAATTGACGTATAGGTTTAAACAATTCATATTAACATATGGTTAAATTATAGCAATTAAATTCTTACACTGGACATTTTAAAAAGTGACTCCTCCAAAAAAATTTTTTCAAAATTCAGTTTAATTTGTTAAATAATTACACTAGTCATCATAATTACATAGTCTCAAAAATAATCATGTGGACTTTAAAGAATAAGGTGGGAAAGAATTAATAAAGAGCAACTTGAAATAATTCTGTCAATACATTTTTAAAATGCTAAAAGTAATCAATGCTACAGGCAACGAAAGCAAAAATAGAAAAATGGGACTATATTAAACAAAAATTTTTTTATACATTAAAGGACATAATCAATAGAGTGCAAAGGCAACCTATGGAGTAGGAGAAAATCATATATCTGATAAGGGGCTAATATCCAGAATATAGAAAGAACTCCCAACAACTCAAAACAAAAAAAAATCCAATAACCAGATTAAAAAAATGGGCAAAGTACCTAAGTAGACAAATCTCCAAAGATGATATACAAACACCTGACAGGCACATGAAAAGATGCTCAATAGCACTAATCATCAGAGAAATGCATATCAAAACCACAATGAGATATCACCTCACACCCATTAGGACGACTACAATAGAACAATCAATCAATCAATAAGCAGTGTTGGTGAGGGTGTGGAAAATTAGAACCCTTACACACTGTTGGGAATGTAAAATAGTGTAACCACTACGGAAAACAGTATGAAAGTTTCCCAAAAAATTAAAAATAGAACTACCACGTGATCTAGTAATCTCACTTCTGGGTATACATCTAAAAGAATTGAAAGCAGGGTCTCAGAGAGATATTTGCACACCTGCGTTCATAGCAGCACTATTTTCAGTGGCAAAGAGGTGAAAGCAACCCCAAATGCCCATTGACAGATGAATGGATAAACAAAATGTGGTCTACATATACAATGGAATATTATTAAGCTTTAAAAGAGAGGGCGATCCTCACATATACTAAAAAATGGATGAACCTTTAGGGCATTACATTAAGTGAAATAAATCAATCACAAAAAGACAAATACTATATGATTTCATCTATATGAAGTATCTAAAGTAATAAAATACATAGAAACAGAAAATAAAATGGTGGTTACCAAGGGCTTGGGGAAGGGGAAAGGAAGGTTGTTTAATGAGTATAGAATTTCAGATTTGTAAGATGAGAAAGTTCTGAAGATCTGTTTCACAACAATGTAAATATATTTAACCCTACCAACTGTACTTAAAAATGGTTAACATGGTAAATTTTATATCATGTGTTTTTTATCACAATACAAAATTATATAAAAATAATACTAAATATTAAGTGGAAGAAAAAGTTGCATTTGTGGAATGCCTACAAAATGTCAGAAATCACCCAAATAAACACATAAATCACAATATTTTCATACTACTCTGAAGGAAAATGTTATTAACTTTTTCTTCTAGAAAGCATGATAATCGATTTCATAATACCACAATATGCTCAGTTATATCAAAGAGAGGAAAACTACTGGACCATTAAGTAATTTTATCTGGAGATCTAAATATATGTATTCATAAATATTGCTAAGTCTATTTGCTTAATTTTATTCCCAGTAGAAGCTACACTTTAGGGGTGCCTGGGTGGCTCAGTCAGTTAAGCATCTGCCTTCGGATCAGGTCGTGATCCCAGGGTCCTGGGATCCAGTCCCACATCAGGCTCCCTGCTCAGCAGGGAGCCTGCTTCTCCCTCTGTCTGCCACTCCCCCTGCTTCCCCTGCTTGAGCTCTCTCTCTCTCTGACAAATAAATAAAATCTTAAAAAAAAAAAAAAGGAAGCAGCTACACTTTAGTAACCTTACTTCATATTTATATTTATTCTCGTTCCTTATGGATTCTAAAAACAAAATTCACAGATATACTCTCAAGCATGTTATTGAAGTAAATATGCTATACTATAACCAATGAGGAGTACATTTAACTTTTAATTCCTTAGTTAAGGATAAAAATAGCTATCACATATTCTATGCCCGAGATAAATTTTTAAAAGAGAAAATGCCTCCTATTCTGAAATGACAGCCCCCTCACATATGGAGCAGTAAACTTTTCTTTCTTCCTGAAATACTCATTTGGCACTGATTTTTGACAAGTGAAAAAGCTTTTCCACATAAATACAGTCCACTTGATTTTAAGAAGCACTGATTACCCCCCTTTCAAATTTTCCTTAATATTTAAGATGTCTACTTTCCTTTAATTTTTGTAGCAAGTTGCAGAAATAACTTGTTTCGATTTTCCAGAAATGATGGGTTGAAATTTGTGTGTTGACCAAGGGGGATGCTGATGTGCACTAAATGTAGATGTCAGAGATTTTAAAAAGTATTCAATGGGGCCACCTGAGTGACTAAGAGGGTTAAGCTTCCGACTCTTCATCTCAGCTCAGGTCTTGACCTCAGTGTCATGAGTTCAAGCCCTGCATTGGGCTCCACACTGGGCATGGAGCCTACTTTAAAAATATAAATAAATAAATAAACAAACAAACAAATAAGTAAATAAAATATTCAATGAATTTGACATGTTATTTTTTCCTCAAATACCCTAAAAGAAGTAAAACCATTAAAACTATATTAATAAAAGTCATCCTTTTGTTTACATATAATAGTAAATACTAGCATCTATTGTCAAAATTAGTGTCTAAAGGGGCAGCTGTAGATCAATTTTTAATCCTACTATGATTGTGCATGAAAATTACACTTGTTTTTTTCCTCTCTCTCACTCGATTTTTTTATATTGTTGAAATGAAGAAACAATATTTAATATTCCAGATTGAGACATGCTAAGTAACTAAATATTATCATCTTGCATGTGATCAAACCTAAAGCTAAATGAAAATGCCCCCGTCTCATTTCATGTAAATTAAGCTGATTATAGAAAGTGTCCAATTTCTATCGTTCCTCTCCACAAAGTAGCTCACACATATTTGTTGGGTAACTGCAGACTGACTGATTCTAAATATAAACCGAGATGTGTGCTAAAATTATTGTCCTGATTTTTTAAGCAATCACCATGAGTATCACACATGGTTACAGATTTTATTTATTTAGTATCTTGAAAAATAGTTTAAATAATGACAAAATTACACATGAAAATTTTCCCATCAAACGTAATGATTTAAATTAAATCCATAGCTGCTAACTTCTCCTACCAATACTGCACACATATGGCCATCCATATCATAAAACCAGTCAAACCTAGTATTAGGACCACACCAATTAAGGCAGATTTTACACAAACAACTTTTAAGTGGCGTCACTTCTCTTACAAAAGAAAGATGGTACTACCTTAAAAGAGAGGTATACCTAAGCAGCTCTAAAATTCTAACCCAACAAAAAGCCGCAAAATAATCTTGAAGCTGCCGCCTGGATTACTGCTGACCCATCTTCCAAATCCACAAATGCTCAATTTATTTTAAAAAGTCCATTTCACGAAAATACACTAATGGAGGAGAAAGGAGAATTTATGTAAAAATAAGCTAATGCCATCTTGTTGAATTAGATGTGACACAGGCCAGATTTTGCAAAGTAGTGGGTAAAAGAGATAGAAATGTTCAAAATAATCCTTTGTCAAACATAATGTTTCATTTCACATGGCTAAGCAGAAGAACAAAATAACATAGAAGTTTGGAAACTCAGGAGCCACAACACAATTTAAAAAAAATCAAACAATGAGGATGGTTCGGTGTACCCAGTGAACCAAGAATACCATCAATTTCAAAGGGAAGGAGTTCTCAGACCTTTGGGTCAGCCTCGGAGAAGACCCAGTGATCACTTGACCACCTAACTCTAAACCTTCAAAGGAGTCAAAGGAACATAGGCCAACCAGTCACTTGCAAGTAAAAAGTGAAGGAAAAAAGAGTTAAACAGCTTTATCACTCACCTTCCCAGAGCCCAAACAATCCCAACACTTTGGCTTTGTCAACTACTATGTGTACTATGGGCAGGAGTGTGTAAACAAATAAATGTCAAATGGGAATTAACAGAAATAAGGGTAGTGGAGAAAAATAGGCAAGCCTATTTAAATTTAAGTTTTTTAACTTTAAGTTAACCCTAGGGAAACTGTTGGCTGAGCCCAGTTCAACTTTGACAGATAATGCCTAAGAGGAATGGAAATAAATTTACCACTTTCTAAGAGCTTAAGGAAATTGTTTTAAATAATAGGTCTCAACTAAGCACAGGACAAATTCTTCCTCGATGTCCAGCTTCCACCAGAAATCATCTGTCAGGTCGTAAAAGGGGGGAGGAGGCTATTGTGGATTTGTAAAGTTGATGCTTCTGTTTTCATTTCCTTTCAGGTCTCCCAAGACTAATGGCACATTATAAAACCTGCCTATGCTCCCTACTTGTGTCCTCAAGGCACATTCACATCCCAGTGACTCCCCTTCCACTGGTCCTCAGAGACCCTTAATGGCCTCCCTGCCTCAGTGGCTTCTTTTTTTTTTTTTTAATTTATTTATTTGACAGAGAAAGCACAAGTAGGCAGAGCGGCAGGCAGAGGGAAAGGGAGAAGCAGGCTCTCCGCCGAGCAGGGAGCCCGATGCGGGGCTCAGTCCCAGGACCCTGGGATCATGACCCGAGCTGAAGGCAGCCGCCCAACCGACTGAGCCACCCAGGCGCCCCCCTCAGTGGCTTCTGATATTCCAAGTAGGATGAGGGTGGGATTCAGAGGAAGCACAGGTGAGAGACTGGGGGGTAAGAGGCCCAGCCAAAGCAAAGGAGGTAGTGGCACTCGTCCCTACAACTGCTGGGGTAAGGGAGGCATAGTCTCTCTCCTCCTTCAGGGGAATTTCCTTTAGTGGAGGATTACTGGAAACAAGGGGAAGGTGGAGGTCACTGGAAACAAGGGGAAGGTGGAGGGTTACTGGAAACAAGGGGAAGGAAACATCTGAATGCCCACGGGAAACGCTGGGAATGCTCTGTGTCTCTCAACTGCCACTGTTCTCAGAGGCTGTCTCTAGCAATACACAAGGGAGGGAGGGCAGAAGTCGTCGATGTCCACCACACTCCCTTGTACCTTGTAACCAGGGCTTCTCCTGAGAACTGGAAGGAGGTCTGAAATTCCCACCCTCACCTATGCGGATTCTCTAAATCAGAATGCAAGTTCATATGCTTTGCATTGCCAGGATACTGAAGCTGGAGACCTAGGAATCTGATACAGGAGGGCGGAAGAAGTTGAAGTTTGAAAGATAAGGGCGGGGTAGATACCTGAAGGGAGGATGGAGGGGTGGAAACTGAGGTCCACAAATACAATGCTAAAACCAGAATGTAGTCCATCATATATTCCCTTCTCTGACTATAAACTCTTGCCGACTCTCACCAAACACGCTCTCCAGCTTCATTTACATCTCTCCTCAGGCCCCAACTGCCCGCCTTTCTCACACTGCCCATGATTTTTTTTTTTTTTAATTGAAGTATAGTTGACATATAATACTACATTAGTTTCAGGTGTAAAACATAGTGATTCGACAACGCTATACATTATGCAATGCTCACCACTACACCAAATAAGTGTAGTTACCATCTGTCACCATACAAAGTCATTATAATATTATTGACTATATTCCCTATGTTGTACTTTTCAACCCCATGACTTATTTATTTTATAACTGGAAGTTTGTACCTCTTAATCCCCTTCATCTATTTTGCCCAGTAGCCATGATTCAAATAGTTTCTCTAACCAAAAGAGCAGATTGCCTGAAAAAGTGTAATCTGAGGAACCACAAACAGGAGTGAGTGTAAATAATTAATAATACGCCAATATCTTATAATTTGTAATGTCCAGAGAACATGCAGAATCCAGCAGAGTTTCAAAAGTTGCATGAAGTAGTCAAACTACACATCATAAGAAAAAATAATTGTAACTGTGTGGTGATGGATATTAACTAGACTTAGTGTGGTGATCATGTGCAATATATATAAATATCAAATCATTATGTTACACCTGAAACTAATATAATGTTATATTGATATATATTGAGATATATTAATTATATCTCAATTTTAAAAAATTGAACTAAGATTTCATACTTTTTAACCCAGAAATTTCATTTATGAACAAAGATGTTCATCACAGTGTTAGTTATTATCATCAAAAATATACCAACACTGAGGAATGGTTAAGAAATTATCATACATCTACCTAATGGAAAATTATGTAGATATTTTTAAAGTTCACTTTCCAGTTGTAATTAAGGGAAAATATTAATGTTATAAAATTTAAAGTAAAAATATTTTAAAAAGTAATATATATATCATGATTAAAACCATGCACAGAAAAAAGTGGAAGGAAATATCAAAATCACATCAAAATATTAATAGTGCTTGTCTTTAGTTAGTACAAGTATGGTGATATTTTTTTCCTTTTTATATTTTTATAGTTTCCAAACTGTTCATAATTTTATAACAGAAAGGGGAAGCTTTCAAAAAGGCAAGCTTCTTTGAAAGAGGAAAAATGTTACTTGTGTAGAAAACTCCTGGGTTCAGTTGACAATTAATCCTTTTAATATCAGTACCCAGGAACTATAGCATTTTCTGGAAGGGCACTTGGAACAAGGAATATGGAGAATATGAGCAAGACCAGCCAAAGAGAACCTTGGCCTGCTTAGTAACCTACACTGCTAGTTCCCTGTGACTACCAGATGAGGAGCAGATTTCACTGCCTGATATGCAAGGTTCTTCACAATTTGTCACTGTGTATTCAAACAGTATATGAGCACTTAGCTGAACCTCCTTGTCTGGCTTTGTCTTTTCCTATCCAAATCCTTCCCATCTGGCAGAGTGATTGAATTCACTTCCATCCATGAAGAGTTACTGATTGTGTTATGAAACCAGCCTCTATGATTTCTCCTTCTTAAGGTGTTGATAGAGCATTTATAGCACCACCTTTTCCTGATATTAGGCCAATTCTAATTATTTTGTTAATTACTCATGTGTAAGTAAATACCTCCCCAGCTAGACTTTAAGTTCCTTGAAGTCAAGAATTTGAATGGTCTGCAGACAGTAGTCATTCAACAAATACATATATATATACAGAAAGAGAGAGACAAGAGTGAGAAAAGATGCAGTGCTCAAACCAGGTTGGTATTATATTCACACTTGGTGATGTTATCTAAATAAAATGTGTTGCCTCTGTTTTAAAATGTTCCCGCTGACCATCACTAGGACATGCACCTTCTTTTTTTTTTTTTTTTTTAATAGCAGTGGGATCGTAGTTTTGCTTATTTTTTCATACCAATTCTGCCATCCTCCTTGTAGTTAAACAGACTGGACTGCAAGATGCCTCACAGAGGTTCAGGATAGAGACTACAGCCATATAAAGAACAAAAAGAAATGACCTCCTAGAAATCAAATTTAAGGGTCATCACGTGATCCTTCTTCTCTCACAGTCTGGTGTGAACAACATATATAAATTTGTGCCTCCATTTTATGGCTTTATTTAGGCAATGGGCTTTTAGTCTCTCAATATCCTCATTAATAATTCTCCAATGTAAATAGTTCAATACTTTAGAAATGACAGACTAAGATGATTATGTTCCTATCCGCCATCAAGTACTATTCCAGTACTTAGAGATAATGAGCATTTGTACTATAGCAACCTGCCTCTGGAGACATCAACAAGAGTTTCACATCTTAAGGGAGAATACATAAATCATAAAGGAAGGCAAATCAAATGGCCAAGCAACAGATAAAGAAAAACCTAGCATCCGTTATTTTTTCAGAAAGAGTACACAGGTCAATATAATTGTTAACTCTGAAGGGCAGAGCAAAAACAAATCAATGCAGTTTCCCACTATACAGAACTACATTTTGCTACAACACACATATTTTTTGTAAGTCAATACTTGTCTAGATGCCACCACTTACTAGCCATAGGATCTTGAACCTTCTATTTCAGTTCCTTAGTCTGTAAAATGGAGTTATCACCTACTATGCCACATCACAGTGGAAATGAATCAAATAACATTATCAGTCTGGGTTTATCTGTCACCCTATCATGGGATGACACACCCCACAAAAACAGTTCAGTCACACACCCCATGAACTAGATAACTGTTCTTATTGCAAATGTTTCCATTAAGTTTTAAAAAAGAAAAAGATTTCCAGGTGTTTCGTTTTGTTTTACTTTCCTAATTGATTTTTCCAACATTTGAGCATCCACCATATATCACTGCCAAAAATGTGTTAAACATCTCCTGCAATGACCTAGCTCTCCTTTGCAGTGTTGTCCAGATATTATTTTTTGGCAAACGCTTTCTAAGAAAATGGGGTTTTTTTCCACATAATTCAAAGCCCTTTCTTACTAAAAGAACAACAATTCCATATACAGTAAGTTTACAGGTTGTTGCTATTGTTTGAGATCACTCTTATGAAAATTATGTTTAATATCTAATGGGCCATCTATATGTACCCTTACACTTGGACATACAACTCTGTAATACAGTGGAAGATCCATGGGCTTTGGAGTCAGGGAGACTTGTATTCAAATTCCTGTTCTGTGACCTTGAGCATGTAATTTAACTTCCAGGCTCCTCACTTTCCACCTTTGGTTCTGGGTTGCTGTGATGATTTAATGAAATAATATATCTAAAAGTAAGTGTCTAGACTCTGAAAGTATTATTTCCTACCTCCCTTAAATCTTTCCCTCCTATGCCAAGACCAAGCAAACCCACTCTGAACACAAGACTACTTGGACACAGCCTCTATTTCACACATTAGTGGCGGAATGCTATGCAATGAAAAACTGAGTGGACGATGGCTTGAATTAAGTATCCAACGGAGCAAGAAGTAAAGAAACTGACAGGTATAGACAAGGGCCCCATACTTCACTCGCATGTGGGAAAAAGACACTAATCTGACACACTTTAAAGATTGCACCGCACACTCACAGAGGTTTGTACCATGCTCTGGGAAAAGGACGGAATTACGGAACAAGCCAGCAGGGAGCCTCCTTGTTCACCCCACCCGACACCGCCCGCCTGGGTGGTACCTCTGAAGCCGAGAAACTGAGGTGAGAGCACAGCAACTGACCTCGCCCGCCCCCACCACCCTCCCCCATTCCGCCCAAATCTCTCTCGGGGCACGAATGGTGCTGAATCATTAGTCCTAACAGTAGCAGCTCCCGGTTCCGCTGCTCCCGCGGGAGCCAGTGTCCCTAGAGCAATGACCGTCCCTGGTGGGGGCCGATACCTCGGGCGTGTGGGGGCGGTGAAAGGGGGTCGGGAAGGAGCCGGGCAGCAGGTACTCACCGGGGTGAGGAAAGCCCAGCCCTGGTCTTCTCCTCCCGGCTGCAGGCGGTCCCTCTGCGGCCCCTCCGCTTCCCGGTTTCCCGCGGGCGGTTGCCCCCGGGCCCGGCAGCCTGCGCTGGTAGTCCGGTGCTCCCCTCCGCCAGCCCGCAGCCCTAAGCAGCCACGGCTCGGGGCTCGGGCGCTCCACCCGGAGCAGCTGGAGCAGCTGTCGCTGCCGAAGGGGGTGGCGGCTACCGACGGGCCAGACCATTCGCGGGCTGCGACCGGGGGTGCGCGACGTGCGGAGCGGGGCGGTCGTGGAGGGCGCCGAGGGCCGGCGACGGTTGGGAGGAACCAAGAACGAGGGGAATCCTCCGCCTCCCAGTAGCGCCGGGAGGGCTTGGGGGCAAAAGGCACCAAGAGAGGAGCAAGCTGCTCTCCCTGGCTGTTGACTGAACACAATCCCTAAGCTTTTCCGGGCACCCCCGTCCGGGTTTGCCTTGGTTCCGCTCAGGGCTCCTTTAGAACGCGGCAAACAGAGGACCTAGCAACGGGTGCGCCTGGGCGGTGTCCCCTCCTGGGGAGATGCGAAAGGGCGCTGGCCGGAGCCCTGCCTTCGAGCCACCTCCTCCTGCTCCACAGCGGGGCCCTATGGCGCCAGTTTCTGGTGCATATCTTACTCTAGACGTCTTACCACAAAAGAGAGAGGAGCATCAGAGTCCTTGAAGGGGCTCCTCAGGTCTTTTACCCAAGCATCTTTGTGGAGCAAAGAATTAAAAAGGTATCTAAGCCCAGCCTGAAAGTTAGAAAATAAAATTAAGTGGGCCCCCATCCTATAGGTGCTTTGTAGCTACAGGAAAATAAGGGACACTTTTGAATCACAGAGTTACTGCTCCACAAATGTCGAACCACTGCAGTTGGAAAATGTACATTTTAACAGTTCTATAAAAGAGCATTAAAGAAATTCAAAAATATTTCAGGTTCACTGTCTACCATTTTAAAGATTAGTGTCTTGGGAGTGGGGAGGAAATCATATCCTTACATGAAATTAACTTGCATAGAACTGAAAAGAGAAGTTCCCACCATGACATCCCTTACTAAACTTTTGTGAAAGTTACTTGTGTGGTTCCCGCCCCTTTCACAACCAGTCTTAAGCAGGTTCATTTCAGACCATGGTGAAGATGGAGACAAGTGTATAGTTTTCCTTATAGAAAGAAAAAAAAAGAACAGAGTTGACAACTACCTTTAAAATATAATTTAAGGGGGCAAAATGAAAAAAAAAAAAAACACACCTCCAAATACCTCAGTTAAAAGCCCTTCCACCATTAAAAGCCATTCATTCTGAATTAAGGTTTTGTCCTTTTTTGAGTTAACATAATTTTTTAACATAAATTGAGCACCTACTATGGACTGCACTGAGAGTGTTTCCAGTTTCATTCCTTCATTTATTCTAGAAACTCCTGTAAAATTGGTGATATCTTTGCTATTTTTAAAATAGACTGGGCTCAGAAAGTTTGTTGTGCTGGGTTCACGTCTCATAGTTAATGAGTGGCAGAACAAGCATTGCAATCTGGAGTTTTTGACTAGTGCCTTTCCACTAGAATGCTCCAGGAAACATACACAAAGCTTTCTCATAGCCAAGATTGGCCCTTGAATGTGAGCTTATTTATCCTTCCTTTTTGAAAACTAGGTTTCATGGTGGAGAAAGGGACATTTAAATATCTAAGGTGGATGTCACCCTGAGGTTAGAAGTAGGGATCTGAAAGAGGAGGCTGTATTTCACCCAAAATTAACCTGGAAACATCAATTAAAAAAAAAAAAATGCATGGTTAGCCTCACATGAGGGTGAGGAGGAATTCTCTACTACCTTTTGTTAATCATTTTTACATCATCATTTACACTATATTGTGCTTTATACAACCCTTAAACTATTATTCTATATTACACTTTGCACTATTATTCTTCCCAGAAAGGAGCAAGAGTTTTTAAATGGATTTAAGGTCATGGGTCCTCATATACTTTACCAGAATTTAAAGTAACAAGGCATTAATAACTCTCACAGAATGTTAAGGAAACTTTTTGAGAAATAAGGAATAAAATTAAATGGTTACCCATGTTGTGCCATTGTTATTATGTTAACTGTTATTGTAAATGTTCACACCTCAGTACCAGCAAAAGAGAACTCCCCAGAGCTCCATGTTGCTGAGGAGCTGGGGTACTAGATCCCTAGTGAGGCCAGGCAGCTGTGACTCAGGGCTGGGATGGCCTCAGCCTCAGAAATGTGTGATTCTTCTCTCCCCATGCAGTTGTTTCACTTTCCAAGAAGACAAAAAAGGAACAGACTTGGAGTAAACAAGATGCCTTTTGAATTAGTATTCTCTCTCTGATTGACAGGGATATAAGAAGGAAGGATAAGGTCTTGGGTGGTTTATCTGAGACCAAACTGGGATTTAGAACCCGGTTACCAGTGACATCTCCTGCCATCTGTTTGTATAAGTTGAGCTTCTTGGAGGGTATGTTTCTGAATGAAGGAGGAAGGGGACATTTTTGCCGGTGACCTTGAGAAATTGTCAGAAGGAATGATGGGAATAGTGTGATGCCTGCATTCCTTCCTCTCCCATAGAGTCTTCAAATGCTTTTGAATCCACTGAGGAAAGAAGTTAGGTCCAGAAACTGAGGAATTACTTTCAGAAATGACTTTGTGGGATTTCAGGTATAAGAAGTACTATTTTGGACCCTAGTGACCCAGAGCTAGGGGAGAGGGCCATTCTCTCACCCAGTCTGCCATCAACTTTCGTGCAACCTCGCCACCAATAAAGAAGGACTCTGCCAGTAGAAGGGCATTGGCAGCCAATACACGGTCAAGATAACTTGACTAGGAGCCCAGAGGAGTAGAGCATTAGTGGAATTGCTCCTGAGCACCTGGAAGACCCAGCTGAGGAATTCCTGTCATAAATGAGGGACGTTGGGTGGGGGAAGGTGATTGTTAAACTTAGATGATTATTAAACTTTATTTAGGCGGCAGTATTAAGGTGGATTTATTTGTATTCACAAAACCAGCATGACCTGGGGACATTCAAATAATATTACTCTTAAAATGACATGAATAAGACAGCTAGAAAAAAAGAAAATAGGTAATGCCTTTGACAAAACTGCAGAGTGAGCCACACCATGTTCAACTTCGATTCAAGAGTATTAAATACCTGGGGCGCCTGGGTGGCTCAGTCAGTTAAGCATCCGACTCTTGATTTCGACTCAGGTCATGATCTCAGGGTCATAAGTTCAAGCCCTGCGTTCAGTACACATATGTACTGAAATCAATAAAATGTACTTCTCACTGTGGATTACTGTTTAAAAAAAAAGAAAGAATATTAAGTACCTACTATGTATTGGCCTATTATGTATTGGCCACATACTAAGGCGTGTGGTGACATTGACATCCCAAGGTACTCTTGTGGACAATATTTAATAGTGTTATTTCTGTTTGCTTTTGGCTATCACTTTTTTTAATCATAGTATTTCTGAGGTAAGTACTATTATTATGTGAAGTACTATTTTCATCCTCATTTTATAGGTGAAGAAACTGAGAATTACAACAATTAATATGTCAAAGGTAACACAGCCAGAAAGTGGCCAAGCTGGGTTTCAAACCTAAACCAACACCTGACATTACTTTCCACATACCTTTACTGCCTCCTGCTACACAGAAAGCAAGCTGTACATGGCAGTTTTCGCTACAGTAGAAAATCTATTTTGTATCTGTTTTTTAAAATCTATTTTCAACTCTCACGCCTAAAAGGAAATGAGTCATTTCTCAAAGAGGATTTAAATGAGAGTCCTCCCAATGGAAACATTGGGCATCCTTTTCTAGGTTTCTGTGCTCAGAAAAGAAACCCTGAAACAAGAAGTGATCATTGCAGCATAGAGTTGGCCAGTGATTTCTAAATTCTTGCTACAGGTTCTGATTCCGGGAACTCTTGGGTGAGACCTTGGAATCTATATTCTTACTAAGCACTACAAGTGATTCTGATGCACAACCATTTGACCAGTTTGACCACACCACTCAGGATGAGCGCAGTGTGGGGCTCACAAACATCCAGTCTCCTAGACTTAACCCTTTAACCCCATCACTTGCTGAAAAGGAAATGGGAGACTAGTATTCACATTTATTATACAGAGATGTATTTATTAAATTGTTACTGCCTTTTTCAGTATTCTTTTGATCATTCTGAAAAGTCTTTAGAAATCCTCAAGTTAAAGATTATACTCATTCACAATTACTATTGTATGTGGATACTTGGAACTTAAGGCTCTTTTCAATTATTACATGATATTTTACATAAGAGAAAAAGGAGACTAATTAGAACAGCATTAAATTTATGTATTAACTTCCGGAGAATTAACATGTTGATAACAGTAAGTCATTCCATCCAACATGATAGACTTCTTCATTTGTTTCTATTTTATCTTGCATTTCCCAAGACTATTTTTATAATTTTTTCATATATGTTCTGTACTTTTCTTACCAAATTATTTTTTTGGCATTTGTCTTCCAAATGAAATATTCTTCCCATTTCCTTTTCTATGAGATTTTGCTTGAATAGAGAGAGATGGGTTATTTCTGTAAGTTATTTTTTATTAATCCAACACAGCAAGTTCTCTTATTGTTTTTTCATGAAAATATCTTGGGTTTTCTAAGCGAACAGGCATATCATCAGCATCTGGAACTTTATCTCTTTTTCTGTTATTTACACCTGTTATTTTATTTACATTTGCTAGAATCACCAACCGAAGTGATTATAGTGATGCCTGTCTCATTCCTGATTTTAAGTGAAATACTTAATTTTTGCCATTTAAGATTTGTTATTGGGCTTTTCTTTATTACATAATAATTTCTATCTGTTCCTGTTTTGCTTCAAGTTTCCCTTGGCATTGGTTGCTTGACCTTTATCTAATGTCTTTTCACCGCGTATTGATAATGGTTGGGTTTTTCCCCTTTAACTTTTAATGTAATCAATATGTAGATAAACTTCCTGGAATTGAACTGTCTTTTCTCTCCTCTACTGAAGGCTGTTTTGTCATAGTGGTTTAGTCTTTTGGTTCATTCCTCTATTATAGTCTCTAATATATTATTTAAACACTTGGCTTTTATAGTCAGAGATGAAACTGGCCCACACTTTCATTGTCATTGTTGTTGTTGTATTCCTTCTTTGGCTTTGGTATTTGAGATATTCTGGGTTCATAAAATGAACTGGAGAACTTTCAATCTTAGTTTCTAAGTCCCACAATAGTTTAAATAATATTGGAATTATCTATTCTTTAATGGTCAGATTAAAAATTCAGCTGTGAATCCATCTGCCTGCTGCCTTTTTCAATAGGAGACCATTAATCACTTTTTCCATCTCTTCTATAATTGGTCTACTTAAGTTTTCACTTTTTCTGTGTCATTTGTGATAATATATATTTTCCTAAGAAAGTATTCTTTTCGTCTAGGTTTTTTTTTTTTTTTTTAATGTACTGCTCCAGAGTCACCTTTAGTATTTACTTAAAATTCTTTTCATCTCTTTCTTACTTTCACATTGTTAATCTTGCCCAGGTCTCAGGTTCACGTTCTGGGAAGATGAGGGCTCAAGAAAAACTAAAACCTGTTTTATTGGAAACTCAGTAGGACATCGAAGGCACAAAACATTAATATTTGGGACCTCCCTGACAAAGATGGGTGGGAGTCTTTTTGTTTACTTTGGGAGTTATTGCTACTTGTTTGTTTTCCTAATTTCAGCTGGGCCCATTTTGAGGACAGTAAGTTATCACAGGGATCAGCAATACCAGCAAACTAGAGAGGAACAGCGCTAAAGGCAGCAACAGACTCTGATTTCTTATAAGTTCAAGCAGAGGGGGGCGCCTGAGTGGCTCAGTCAGTTAAGCATCTGCCTTCGGCTCAGGTCATGATCTCAGGGTCCTGGAATCGAGTCCCGCATCAGGCTCCCTGCTCAGTGGGGAGTATGCTTCTCCCTCTCCTTCTGCCTCTCCCCCAGCTTCTGCTTGCTCACTCGTTCTCTCTCCCTCTCTCTCAAATAAATAAATAAAGTCTTTAAAAAAAAAAGTTCAAGCAGAGGGGAAGAAAAGTGGCAAACGCTCTATGATAATTGGATGTCCTAAGTTCTGAGGCAACTCTGGCCAGACTGATTTCTTTCCCTGAAATAACTGAGGAACACACTGAGTGGAATTAAAGATACTTCAGGAGATGAAGAAAGAACCTAGAAAAGATGGAAAAAGAAAGCAAGAATACTAATTGTTGTAGTTACAGTGCCTCCATTTGACCCATAGCTGCTGAAGTTTAAGGAAACAATTTTATAATCAAAGTTTGATGGAGAAGAAAACTGAGTCACAGGACCATTACCCAGAGTCATACAAGAAGTCAAAAACTGGTCCAAAGACTAAAGTCTAGCTTATCTAGCTTATAACCCATAATGTTACCCCTCTTTCACTTAGGAAGGAATGATTCAAAATAAATCACCAACAAGGCAGGTAAGAAATAAAAACTCTCAAATATTTGTCCTACTGACTTTGACTCTATGATTTTTATGATTGGATTCGAAGGACTACAAACTTATCTGGCCCGCAAGCAAAGAGAGTGATTTTCAGTCTTGTGGAAGGTTTCCATAAAGAGTGATATGTTTTAAAGAAGGAACATGGTTCTTCCTATCCAGTGCAACCCCACTTCTTCATTCCATCAAGGATGTGGTTTAAGGCTTTCTGTTTGCTTTTTTCTTATAATTGTAATTTGCATATCTGGTTATTTTAAGGGTGAGACTATAACATTTCTGGTTGATAATTATAACAAACCAATTTGTTAATAACAGGATTTCAGTTCATCAAGTTCATCTCCAGAAAAAAATTGTAAATAATTTAACCTAAATCATCCAGACAAGGTAGATTATTATGGTAAGAGAGCTAATAACAATAGTTATTTTTTTATAATAATAGTATTTTTATTCACTTTTCAATAAGTAAACTACACTATACTAAGTACTTCATTTACTTCATATAATCCTCACTTAAATCACATGAAGAGACAATATTACTCCCGTCTTATAGATTTAAAAACTGAAATTTTAAGTGTATTAAGTAACGTCCCCAGTGTTACAAAGCTAGAGATTGCCGAAGTGGGACTTAAGTCCAAGTTTTTCTAAATCTAGCTCTTTTTGATTCTTAAGCTCCCATCCTTATTGTTCTGCTCTACTGCCTTACTAAGAGAAGCTGGTATATTCCATCCTATTTGTGGATCCAAGTATCCCAGACATACAACATTTTATTATCAGGCCAATTCTTTAGGAAAACCCATTCCATTTGCCAGGCAAATAATACAAAATTAAACTTGCAAAACTTTTGGCTCACTCTCACATTCCAAGAAGAGTAATTTCCTTAGAAGTACAAGGAATGAAAATCTGACTCACAAGAAATAATTCTATCAAATATATTTCTGTACTGCCTCTGACCTTGCCTTTTGGCTTAAATCATTGCCAAGACTAATAGATCCCATAATACTTTCAGGATATAGAAAATAATTAGTGATATTCATCTAATGATACAAATTTAAAAAGTATTTTTGATACTAGAGGTAACATTTATCTTCCAAAGGCTATTATTCTCTTCTCCTTAAAGTATCCTATAATAATTCACATGATCATTTTGCTTTTTCAGAGAGTAAAAATAGGTTCCCTAATATTACTGCCTATTCTTCCCTTATAACTCACTGCCAAAACAAAGTAGATTAGCATTTCACATGCTCATTATTATCTAAATATTCAAAAATAAAACCAAGAACATGGAAGCAAGGAAAAACAGAGTATATAACAAATAAGTCAATCAGAGAAAGACATGTATCATATGACCTCACTGATATGAGCAATTCTTTTTTTTTTTTTTAAAGATTTTATTTATTTATTTGACAGAGACACAGCGAGAGAGGGAACAGAAGCAGGGGGAGTGGGAGAGGGAGAAGCAGGCTCCCCACGGAGCAGGGAGCCCGATGTGGGGCTCGATGTGGGGCTCGATGTGGGGCTCGATCCCAGGACCCTGGGATCATGACCTGAGCCGAAGGCAGATGCTTAACGACTGAGCCACCCAGGCGCCCCTATATGAGCAATTCTTAATCTCAGGAAACAAACTGAGGGTTGCTAGAGTGGAGGGGGTGGGAGGGATGGGGTGCTGGGTGATAGACATTGGGGAGGGTATGTGCTATGGTGAGCACTGTGAATTGTGCAAGACTATTGAATCACAGATCTGTACCTCTGAAACAAATAATGAAATATATGTTAAGAAAAAAAAAAAGAAGATAGCAGGAGGGGAAGAATGAAGGGGGGGGAATCGGAGGGGGAGACGAACCATGAGAGATGATGGACTCTGAAAAACAAACTGCGGGTTCTAGAGGGGAGGGGGGTGGGAGGAGGGGTTAACATGGTGATGGGTATTAAAGAGGGCACGTTCTGCATGGAGCACTGGGTGTTATGCACAAACGGTGAATCATGGAACACTACATCAAAAACTAATGATGTAATGTATGGTGATTAACATAACAATAAAAAATTATAAAAAATAAAATAAAAAAATGAGTAATTTAATTCATAAAACATTTCTTATTTTGTGGTCATTTGCCTATAATTCCAATAAGAACATTGTCTCTCATATACAAATACCTAGGATAGTTGGAATTCATTCCTTCCGATAAAGGTAACTTGACAAGATAATTACGAAGTCCTTGTTCTCAGAGTCCTATCTCCTCTCAGTAGGTTACCTAGTTCTTGTCTAATTTGTGCTTGGTTCTTTACCTTACCTGTGGGTTTTATTGATTCTCCAGTATCAATATGTCAATACGCCAAGATTTTCTGCTTAAATTATCCAGAATTAATTTCTATAACTGAAAAATGAAAAACACAATAATTCAGCTTCCACTTAGGATGTACAAAGTTGTAAAGATTATCACACTAAAACTAAAAACTTTGAAAAGGAAAACGGTAGTTAATCTATAAAAGCATGACTTCCCTTGAGGTTCAGAGAGTTGAGATCACAAGGCAACTGAGTAATCTGAGTTCCAGTGAGGCACGAGCTCCTTCAAGGAGAGCTGGAGCGCATGAACATTTTGACCTATAGCAGAGCAGGGGAAAAACTGGCCACCACCATGCAAATGGGTAAGAAAAAGAATAGCTAAAATTAAAAAAAAAATTAAAGACACATATGGACTGATGCATTAGTCTGGGATAGCTGGACATCCCAGAAACAAGGGGAGACTGCACTCATCCTCCAGTTGTCCTATAGACCTCTACAGGGTATTCACAAAAAGACTGGTGGCAGGGAAGGAGATTTGAGAGAGCCACATCACTAATGCAGGTATGAAGAAATAATGGGTGACTGTTCAGAAATGAGCACAAGGTCTTACTTGCTTCTGTTTTCTTCTCTCCTATGAAGCAAAAAGTTTAAATCACTGGGAAGAGAGGCAGCAAACCCTCTTGCCTACAGGTTATAGGCAAAAACTCAATGCATCTAAGGAAGGAATAGAAGCAAAATTCACCTGCTTCTGGAGGAGAGGCAAAAAAACCCATCTTGGATCTTGAATCTTACCAAAGTTCTGCTGCCACTGGACCAACCCCACACATAAGGCAGAGTTTGGTTGCCATGGGCAGGATGTGTAGACATACTGAGAAAGCTCAACCTCCAAAGCCCAGCTGTATAAGGCCTGCCAGAGAATGAGTTCGGAACAGGACAACAGAGAATCTCTCCTGCATCGGCATTCTACTATTGGGGGAGGGGCAAGTGTGTGAGTGGAGATCGAAAACTAAAAGTGGAGCAGAACCAATGAGAGAAACCCTTTAGCACTCCGTCTCCCGTCCAAGTCATAAAGGAGTAGTAGCTCAACTGTTAGAAGAATCTGAAGCCTGTGATACACTGAAGGCAACAAAAAAAGAATACCCAAACCCAGTTCAACTTTTGACTACATTGACTCAAGCCCACACTGAAGATCTGACAGAACAAGAGGTATTGCCCTATCCAGGAGTAAATACTTTTTACTTTAGTCTCTACTGTCCTACACATAATGTCTGGCAGTCAATAAAAAAATTACAAGACTTTTAAAAAGTAAGAGAAAACAACCTACTGAGAGGAGATAGAACAATAAACAGAAATAGATTCAGAGATGACACAGATGTTGCAACTATCAGACAGAGTCTTTAAAATAATCATGATTACTATATTAAAGGATCAAATGTAAAAGAGAACACAAAAATCAATGAGGAATTTCAGCAGAGAAATAGATAAAAAGCCTCCTAAATTTCTGAGGAAATTACATTATCAAAGACGCTGTGAATGCAGACTAAAATAACACTTACCTCTGTGAGATTTAAAACAAACTTAGGTTCCCAAATTGGCACCAGAAAAAAATGAGCTGTGAAAGCTGGACGGGGCTGTTCAGAAAGATTTGCTTGTGAATTGGACATGGGATATGAGAGAAAGAGAGGAGTCAATAAGGCCCTATTCATTCTGACTAATTGGAAATATGGACATATATTAACTGATCTGTAGAAGCATATTGGAGAAGGAGGTTTGTTGGTGGTGTAGAGCAGGGGTTGGGGGGAGGCAATAAGGAGTTCCATTTTAGACATGTTAAGCTTGAGATATTTATCAGACATTCAAGTGAAGCAGTCAAATAGAAAGTTGGATGTATGAGTTTGGAATTTGGGAAAGATATCTGGGCTTGAGAAATAAAATTAGGAGTTAAAAACATATAGATGGGATTTAAAGTCATGAGTCTAGTCAAAAGTATTAAGAGAAGGATATTCATAGGAACAGAAAAAGCCCCAAAACTGAGCCCTAAAGCATTCCGAACTTAAAAGGTCAAGAAGAGGAGGACCCAACAAAGGAGACTGATCCATTATCCCTAGATACGCCTGATTGTATGAGGGGTTATATAATCCTGACAGACTGACAGTTATCACTGAGCCATATTTGATTGGTCACTTTAAAGATCTGGAAATGTGCTTTATTTAAATAAAAAGTCATAATATTTTTCCACCTGTACTAGGTTTTTGAGCTTTTTAATTTTTTTTTTTGCCAAAGCTAAATAATTTAGTATGAAAAAATGTCATTTGTTATTCATACAGTATTTTTTTTAAAAAAAGGTACAGAGTGGGGGGCGTCTGGGTGGCTCAATCGTTAAGTGTCTGCCTTCGGCTCAGGTCATGATCCCAGGGTCCTGGGATCGAGCCCCACATCGGGCTCCCTGCTCAGCGGGAAGCCTGCTTCTCCCTCTCCCACTCCCCCTGCTTGTGTTCCCTCTCTCGCTGTGTCTCTCTCTGCCAAATAAATAAATAAAATCTTAAAAAAAAAAAAGGTACAGAGTGGTTAATTTTGAAACAATACATTTAGCCAAATGTCATACCATTTATACAAATCTGTCAATGTAGCAAATGAGATAAGAAAAGCAGGAAAAAAAAGTTTTGCAAAATTTATTTTTTTTAAAGATTTTATTTATTTATTTGAGTGAGAGAGAGAGTACGAGGTGGGAAGTGGGGCAGAAGGAGAGGGAGAGCAGGGAGCTGAGCAGGGAGCCCCATGCGGGACTCTGTCCCAGGACTCCAGGACCATGACCTGAGCCAAAGGCAGATGCTTAACCAACTGAACCAGCCAGGTGCCCCAAATTTTGCAAAATTTACACTTAAACATGAACTATTCCAAATAGTAGTAAAGAAAGTAAATTTGCAGTTAAAATTAAACTATAGCTTTTATATATTGATGAGAAAACTTTAAAGTTTTTCAGAGTTTTCTGTTTTCAATAAGAATTGTGGCTGAATACTTTTCAGACTCAGTTATGAAGTATGACATATTTCTGTGCAATAATCATGTGGTCTAGCTTCTTTATTTTGATGCTTTGCCATCTGGGGCCTTGCTGAACCCGGAAGGACTACCCCTCCCAAGGACAGCTAATTCCTAGAGATTCCTGGTAAGCTGCTAGCATGTCTTTCGTATAGAAACTACTAATTTAGAGCCCACATTCCCAACAACTTTCTCTAATGGACTCTCAAACTCAGGGCCACTTTTACTAATAACCCCAGGGCCAGGTACACACAACTAGCCCCTATCTCCCAAAGACTGCTGAAATTATTCAAACTAGCAAATCCTAAACTGCTTACCCTACCTCCCCTGTTCCTTCCCTCAGAAACCACAGTAAGGTTCTTGCCCACATTTTCCCCTCTCCCTTTGCCCCTAGACTGGCCGTGATATTCCCTATGTGGCTTTGCAGGGTGTGCTGGACCTCCTCCCTCCAGGGATCTGTGGGTATAAACTTCCTCTATAACACATTTTTGTTTGCATCTTACCATGTGGGATTAAGATAAATCCCAGGTAACTGACTAAAACATTCCACATTTCACCTCACAGTAGGAGCTTTACTATAACAATACCAAAACACAAAAAACGAGTTCAGAAAAGGCAAAAATCCTCCCAATTCTAGTTTTACTTAATGTCTGGCTGGCTTCTTACTTCGAGAAACAAACAATAGGTTGTCTTCTCTCATTTGCTGCAGGAAGTGTTAACTTGGAGAATAAAGCTTTCCATCTTCATCGTGTAGCATAATTGAAGACCTCAAGATAAAAGGTTTTCAACTGATAGTAGCTTTTGTCATGTTTCCCTTTTTCTTTGAGTTATTTTTTTAAATTCATCTTTGAAACGATTCAAATTTTCCTCCAGTTCTACTGTATTTTCCAGTTTTCTTTTCTGCTAATTCTGTGCAGCCACTTTATTTTTACCTCTTCTATGTATATCTCAAATTAATACAAGTTGAGTCTTACTGAATTGCTCTTTTGGCATCCTTTTATTGAAGTCATTAAAGGGGAAATTAATGATATTTTAATATGGGAAAAGGGATGTGGAAAGCTTTTGTCCTTAAGAATCTAAAGTGAGATTGAATGTTTATCTTTTGTGAGAGGAGATGCCCTAAGTTCCCAAAAGATTTGACTGCTGTGTCTAAGGAGCACTCTGGTGTATCCTTCCAGGGCCTCTCTCTGTCATCCATTTCCGAGTCACTGAAGCCATGTGGTGCCCATAGATGGAGGTTCCCCTGAGTGTTCTTGCCATGCCACACCACGCTCTGACTTATGTTCAAAGAAGTGCTAGGAATCAAAATCATTAAATTGTGCTGGTCTTCAGGGTGGTTTTGGCTAAAAGCTTTATAAAATGATAGATTAGAAATAGCAATGTTAATAACGATATCAATGTTAATATCATTTAGAAGTTCACAAAGAAATTGGCTGAAAGTACCCAAGTAGAGGATGCTATTGTTCATATTGGGCTGAATGTAAAATAAAATTCATTACCACGTTAGTTTTTACTTTATTGTTGGTTTTTATAATAAATTTATTTATTATATTTATTTATATTTATATATTATATTTATATATTTATATATAATATTTATACATATATCATAATATATATTTTTATATAATATATAATATTTATATTATTTATTTATTATTATTTTAATTTAAAGAGTTCTCTGTCAAGGGGTTGGAGTCTTCTGTGGGGAGGATGCTACCAAAGGAATACTTAAAACATTGAGAAAATGTAGATTACATTTACCTAATTCTTTTTCCAGTGAAGAGATTGGTATATGTAAATAACAACTATTGTCAATTTCTAATCAGTTTAGATTCTGGATTAGGTGCTGAGGTGTCAACCTCCTTGTCATTTTAAATGTTAATATACTAATTCTGGAGTAGATCACAGCTCTTCCCAAACTAATTGTATTCTTCTGTATATTATTATCATATCATATTGTATAATATTATATTATATCATATTATATTGTATCGTATTATGCTGTATGAACCAAGACTGATAGAAAGATAGAAGTTTCAGGCAACTGAACCCGATTTGGAGTAATGAAGTCAAAGCTATCAAGGAAGCTAGAAGGGTCAAGTAGAAGGGATGAAAATATAACTGCAGACACCTCATTGTCTGGCAAACTGGAAAGTCTGCCTGCAAAAGCATGAGAGCATTTGGGAGAGTATGCTGCTGGTTACTTGGATAAAATACAACCTTCTCTTATATAGCTACAATTGAGCTAAAAAAAAAAAAAAAAAAAGCTTTCTCTTGTCCCCCCTGGGGTTGTTTTTGTATTCTTTTTTGTTTGTTCTGTTTTGCCAACTCTGTTTTTGATTACTATCTGAAATTAGACAGGTCATGACCTACCAAAGGTTTATATCTTGCATACCAAAGTCAAGTCCACCTCTCACTGGAACAGCAATTGGTCCATTGTACTGGGCTCTGGGATATATGCTGGAACTCCCTGAGAGGTCTTACTCCTTGCTCCTTCCCCATTCCTTTCCTGCTTCCCCTCTCCACCCCACCTTGGGGCAAGGGTGGGGGCAAGAGCCCAGGAAAGTTTTATGAAGCCCTGTCTCAGATACACTACTGGCAAGATTGCTTGCTAATTTGCAAATTAAAAATTTCTAAAAAAAGAAAATTTCTAGTGCAACTCAGGACTATGTTACCAATTGTAGAATTCCTGGAGACAACTGAAAGACCGATATCAATGCTAGACTAGTTCCAAAGACACAATACTGTTTATTAACAACAATTATAATGATAGCTGGTATAATTATTGTGTTAGACATGGCACTTTTTCCTCCAGTCATGCTAAGAATCTTACGAGGTAGGTACAATTATCATCCCCATTTTATAGTTAAGAAAACTGGTTTAAAGATGTTACCCAAGATGACACAGTGTATAGCAGAGCTGGAATTCAAACCTAGGTCTACACAACCCCTAAACTCGACTTCTGCACAAAAGAAATGGTAATTTAGTCCCTAAAAGTCATCCTCAAAATTTACCTCTCTCTCTTTATGCCAGTACTGTCTCCTACACAGACTATCCTAAGTCCCCCAATTCTAAGTAGCCAAAGCCTACTCTACTTCACATCATGCATGTTATTACTTTTTTTGATATCTGCCTTCCCTGAGCTCTGTAGGGACAGAACCAAGTCTGCCTTACTCCCCACTCTATCTCCCAGGCCAAGCACTTAGTATTCACTCAATAAGATATTTTGAATCTTTTAAAGTCTCAATAATTTTGGAGTTCTCTCTTTAAAATACATTAAAGCATATGATGCATACACCCTTTGCAACAAATTCTTTTCTATATGTATTCCTCTTGAGATGAATATGCTAAAACAAGAATTTGACCCCCTATGAATAAAATCCCTCTTATAACACCCATATATATAGAATACAGAATATGGCCATTAGAAAATGATCAATTCTGTCATTTAAAAATTCGGACCCGAACAATTATGTGACTAGACCAAAGTCACGTAGTTATGTATAACAGAGCTGGAACCAGAAGCCTGGCTTCTAGTTTAGTGATCTTTTGAAGTCCACCTATCATTTAATTCAGTTGGCAGCTTTTCCATTTATGGAAATAAAAATTCAGGGGTTTTGTAATTGTAGGGGGAAGCAATCTGATCAGTGGAGTTTCAGAGGATTTAGTACCGTGTGTACATGTAGAGAACCTGGGAGATTAAAAAGTTACCAGAATAATACTGGCTGAATCCTCAGGTGTATTCAATATATTCAATGTCAAAGCATAGTGTAGAGAAGACCAGGAGCTTGGGTGGGAGTGTAGGTAGTAAGGCAACCAAAGAAACTTGGACTTCTTTGTGATCAAAAAAATGCTTTTTCTCTTTTTAGTTTTGCATTTATTTTCTCTGCTTCTTTAGCATTGTGATCATCGTTGCATCATGTTACATAGCTTTAAGCCTTTCATACATATCCATTATACATAATATGGGAACAGACTCCCTGCCTTGTCTGGCAAAATAAATAGAGTCCTGTTGGTGCTGGTACCAAGACAAATACTCCATGATATGATTTCTGAGGTCCAAGAGAGCCATAATACTCATAAAGCCTGTGCATCTTTAAAATCATACTTGAGAATCCCCTACTTTCACTCACAATGTACTCCTCCAAAAGTCAAATAAATTTGATGTGTGAAATTCAAATAATAGGCATGCATGTAACAGAGGTGTGATGATTTCTGTACCAAAGGAATGAAGGCGTAATTACAATCATATTTTTAGACACCATCTTTAAATGATATATTTTTATCATTTGTATGTCTTTTAAAGATGTGGGAGGGTTTTTTTACAGTTGATTGGCATTGTACCAGGTATTTTATTTCATGTATTAGGCTTACTTGCTATAAATAATGAAGAGACAAAAAATACAATGGCTAAAACAAAATAGAAATTAGTGATCTCCCATGTATCAGTCTAGTGGTAGGTGGGCTATAAGTGGCTTTGCTCAAGGTTATTCAGGTCCTCAGGAGTTCTTCTATCTTTTTGTCTTAGTTCACAAGACTGAAACTCACTCAATTCCCATGAGGAAAGGAACAAGGAAGTGAGGGACCAGCAACTTCCTTTCAAGAATGTGACATGGAGGTTGCACTTGCCACTTATATGTCATTAGTCAGATGGTCATGTGGCCAAACCTAGCTGCAAAGTAGATTGGGATGTACAGTTTTTGGCTGAGTCTAAAAGTTCTATTACTAAGAAAAAGAAGAGGAGAATGAATATTGAAGGACAAATATTAATCAGAGATATCACTCATTTTATGTATCTAGAGTAAATGTATACAAATATATTTTTCCAATTAGACTTTTCCCCTTTGATTTTTTATGTACTTCAAGAAATCTTAATAGTCTTTGACAATGCTTCAGTTGGGCATCTATCCATCATCATCATCATCATCATCATCATCACAACAAAAGTAATAGCTACACTTATTGCTTACAGAGGGGTGGGCAATAGGCATTAGGGTGGTGTTAAGGGCATTTAAGTATTCTGTGACTCTCCACTAAAGTATTGGGGTTTAAAGTCATAGTTAATCCAGAATTTTAAAGTTTTACTCCTACTTCCTATGCAATTTCCTTTTTTATTAAACCACTTAATCCCCAAATTGTCACCATTCCTCCCTAGTGGATGTATAAGATCTATACTAATCCTGAGTATTTGATCTACTGAACCTGGAGCTGGGTGAAGCCTCAAGCTCTAAGACATCTAGTAAGCAACAAAAGAGAGAATAAAAGTCATCCAAGATAAACATATGTAAACCAAACCAGAACTGACACAGTGATGAGATAAAAGAAAGGGTTTTTAACTTTCTTATATAAACATTTTTCAGAATATCCATTTTGAAGCAAGACTAGAAACATTCCTTCTCTATTCTCCATGTTGCCTATCCATTCTGGTAATACAGTATTAATAAAATTGCAGTCTGGACGGCAGATTGGTCTATCTTAATGCATCTACAAGTCTCTAAAGTACCTTGGAGGGTCTCTGAAAGCTAGCATTAGTAACAGAGTATAACTTCTCATAACAGTTCTATGATGGGAGTATTACCATCAGCTTAATTTTACAGATGAGGAAATAGAGGCTCAACAAGATAAAATAACTTGTTGGAGGTCACAAATTTAGGAAGTAGCAACTAGGACTTAAATCATTTAACTATACTTGCCCAGCTGTGCCAAGCCCCAAATTTGACAACCATCAGAATCCTCCTCATTCAGCTTTCTCATCCAATTAGTCACCAAGTCCTATTCTTTTAACTCTGATAGTTTCCCACTTGTTTTCACTTTTCTATTACTACTGCTTCTGGCCTAGTTTTAGGGCCTTTCACTTCTGGCCAACATTATTCTATTTCTAATAATTACCTAGTCTTGCCTTGAATTTTGTTCCATTTCCAATCCGTCCTCCATATTATTGTCTGAGTGGTTCTGATCCTGTCTTTTGCCTGCTTGAAAAGCCTCTTCATTAGCTCTCAATAGCCTCCAAAGTAAGTCCAGACTCTTAGTTTGATATAAGATGCTTAGAAATCTTCTGTCTTCTTATCTCTTTTATTTTGATCCAGTTCCATCACCAGCTCCTCTACCCAGCTTAGCAGTCCGTACATAAAACAGGGTCATATCCCTATCATCCAAGCAATTCTCATCATGGACTTTTGGAGAATAATTCTCTATCTCTATGAGTAATTATTCAAAAAAAATTAAAGATTTATTTATTTATTTATTTATTTATTTATTTATTTATTTATTTTCGAGAGGGAGAGAGAGTGTGAGCAGGGGGCAGGGCAGAGGGAGAGAGAGAGAGAATCCTCAAGCAGACTCCATGCTAAGCACAGAGCCCGACATGGGGCTTGATCCCACGACTGGGAGATCATGACATGAGCTGAAATCAAGAGTTGGCTGCTTAACTGACTGAGGCACCACAGGAACCCCTAAAATTTTATTTTGAAAGCACAAAGGCCTAATCAACTATATTAGGTAGACACAGATATTTATATTTCTTTAAGTTTCTTCATAAACAATGATGAAATATAAGGAGATGCCTTTTTCCTGCAACTCTGCAAATATCCCTGCTATGAATGCCTGGGAGTTCCATTTTCTCTTTCTGCAATAAAGTAGGTAGTAGGTTTTTAGGTTACTCTATCTTTTGGTGGGAGAAAGTACCTCCAAAATCAATGCTATATAAAAAAGTATTTCTTACTCCCTAGAAGTCTTTTATTTCACTGTGTGGAATTGTGAAATGTCAAATCATGACTACAGGACTTTATGTAGTATGTTTAAGTGTAGTCAAAACATTTGCTCTCTTTCAGGCCCATCTTTCCTGTCCTACTGATGGCAGGCTTAGTCAAATATCTTGCTGTGACCAATGAAATGGAGCAGAAATGGTGATATCAACTTTAAGCAGAAGTTGTAAGGGCCTTCATCTGGTTCCATAATTCTAGCAATGTCTGGATACAGGCTTCTTTTTCAGTCTGGACTCTAAAGAGATTAGAAGATGTGGTCCAGAGTTCAGTCAGTCTTCAGCTTACATGTAATGAGAGTAAGAAAGAAACCTTTGTGTAGTAAGCCAGCAAGACTTGGGGATTGTTTATACCTCTACCATATGTAGTAAAAGTGAACTGCTACAATTGGGGCTTTGATATTTTCCTGTTTCATTACTTCACCATGTGGATTATGTGTATTATTTACACATCCTCATCCTTAATCATTTAAGCATCTTTGGTTGGCTTCCATATGTACCATAGAGGGCTCTTAGCATTTATTTTCAAAATTCAAAAGGGGGCAGGCATTTACTCTCAAAAATCTCAGGTTTGAAAAGGGACGCTAATGTCATTTAGCCCAATTCCCTACAAAGCATTTTAATATTCTATATGATATCCCTGACAAACTTCTGCTTAAACAATTCTAGTGATGAGAAATTCACTCCTTCCCAAGGAAGCCCACATCATTTGAGAGAGTATTACATGTTAGAAAATTCTTCCTTACATTTAGTGGAATTTAGTTTGACCTTAACTTCATATAGCCAGTGGTTCTAATTCTACTCTCTGTGATCATATGCTTCTCTCTCTTTTCTTTGCCCACTCTCCTCTAGGCAAATTATTTCTGGATCATTCCAATGTTTGTCATAGATCATAATTCAACTTTCTCATTACTATACTGGTTGCTCTCATCTGAAAGTACTACAGTTTGCATTGTCCCTCTTTTTTTTTTATTAAGACTTATTTATTTGTGGGGCGCCTGGGTGGCTCAGTTGGTTAAGCGACTGCCTTCGGCTCAGGTCATGATCCTGGAGTCCTGGGATCGAGTCCCGCATCAGACTCCCTGCTCAGTGGGGAGTCTGCTTCTCCCTCTGACCCTACCCCCTCTCGTGCACTCTCTCTCTCTCTCTCAAGTAAATAAATAAAATCTTTAAAAAAAAAAAAAAAGACTTATTTATTTGAGAGATAGCACAAGTAGGAGAGGCAGAAGGAGAGAGAATCTCAATCAGACTCTGCACTGAGCACAGAGCCTGATTTAGGGCTCAATCTCATGACCCTGAGATTAGGATTTGAGCTGAAACCAATAGTCAGACGCTTAACTGACTTAACTGACCATCCAGTCATCCCTGCATTGTCCCTCTTAATGTTGTGTACTCAGAACTGACTATAGTAATGAAAAAAGATTTTGATACTTTGTGCAGAGTAGAGAAAACCAATCATCTCTCTTTTTCTAGATTCTGCATATCAATTTTTTGACAGTTGTATCACATTATGGGGGAAAGGAGTTTTATAAGTAAAATTGATGTTTAGAAAAAGAAAATAGAAAAAAAAGCCAAATTGTAAATATGAATAAGATTATAATACTGGATATGGATGAGAATTTTTGCATTATATCACAAAATCATTTCAATGGCTTGAGCTAACCCTCAGGACTTTTTGCCTTTCATTTCTCTATCTAAATAATCTTCATCAACATGTTCTCCTTAGAGAAATACACTTCTCACTCAATTCTAACTAAAGAATCATCTAGTTTTTATAACATTCCCCAATTTCCCTACACATTGCTTTCTCCCTTTTTTGTTTTCCTATAGCACTTTTAGATACTTCTACTAAGCCACTTACCACACTGCATCATAGTTATGTCGATATGTCTATAAGAATTCTCATGAGATACTGTCAAATTTAAATTTCTCTTCCTTGAACTTTATAGCTATGTGTTTATGGTTGTATGCAAATATGCTTATTATATACCAGATGCTGTGCTAACCATTGTACATATATTATCTAATTTAATGCTTATCACAACTCTATGAACTAGGTACTACTTTTATCCTCATGTTATATATGAGCAAGTAGAGGCTAGAAAGGGTTAAATAACTTGCCCAAAGTAGCACATCTAATATGGGGGAAGAGTTGGGATTCAAACTCAGGTCTGTCTGCCTCCAGACTTTATTTATAGCAAATTAGTAAAAATTTATGGTTTGGGTTATATATTAATTTTTCCAAACTCTGATGTTATGAATATAACAAAAGTACTGTTTCAAATAAAACATTACAAAATACATAGCCAAAGAAAACATTCCTTAGCAATCATTGCTTTAGAACATGTCAAAGCTCTGCCCCAAATCCTTCCCATTGCTTAGCAGGTTCCTAGTGTTTCTTGCTCATTGGGCTTTGTCAAGTTGACAAGGGGTAGACTTGTGATGGTTAATTTTATGGGTAAACTTCTGATAGTTAATTTCATGTGGCAACTTGACTGGACCAAGGGATCCTCAGTTGGTTGTTAAAACATTATTTCTGGGTAGGCATGAGATTAATATTTAAATTAGTAGACTGAGGAAAGGAGATTGCCCTCCCCAATGTGGGCAAGGCTCATATAATGTGCTGGCGCCCTGAATAGAACAAAGGCAAGGTATGGGAGACCTCGCTCTCTATACCTGACTGTGTGAGCTGAGACCTTGGTATTCTGCTTTTGAACTGGGATTTACATCATGGCTTTCCTGGTTTTCAGGCCTTTGGAACCACACCACCAATTTTCCTGTGTTTCCAGTTTGCAGACTTTTCCATAATTGTGTGAGCCAATTCCTTATAATAAATATCTTAATTAATTAGTGTGACATGCACATGCATGTACTCTGTTTCCCTGGAAAAACTTAACAAATGGGGGCAATTTTCTTCAGGATGTAAATAGAGTTATTTTCAAATTCAAACATTGATCTGGCTTTTCATCCTTTTCAAGGATTATCTTCTCATTTTTTTTTTCCTTCAGTAGTGTCTGGATACACAGGAAATAAAACCTTGAATCTACCAAATTATAGCAACCTTAATTTTCTGTATTTCATTGCTTCATCTTTAAAATAGTGGCAATAACACTACCAGTCTTATAGGTTGTTATTAGAATTAAATTAGAGAAAGCATGTGAATGCTTAGAACAGGTTCTAGAACATAGTAAGTGCTCGGTAAATGTTAGCCATTGTCATTGTAGTGGAAGAGGGGGTTTCTGGTTCTCTTAATGCCCTTTTATCCTTCCTTGCCTCTCCTACTGTTGGTGTAGCTTGTCGTCTGATGTCTGGGAGTGAGTAGGACTGGATAATTATCCCAGGCATCACTGGCTCTCACAGGCTTGATGATTCTTTGAGAATCTTCATCTGGTCTACCCATTTTGGGTGGTCTATCTATAGCTTTTGCTTACAGGTTTCCCTGGCGTCCTGCTGTAGTGACTCCCTTGTAGATATATTGACTTTTGGACTGACAGTTATTTTCTGTGCTTCTGAGGAGCTGATGTCATATTCTGCATTTTGCTCTACTCAACATTTATCTTTTATAATACCTACACTCTAGTCCTAGAGGCTTTGTCTTCGATGATCCAAACTAAACCTTTTTAGAAATCAAAACAACTTTCCTCTGAAGTCCTAGCCCTTGAGAATCAAAAGTTCTTTGGTTTCAGACTGTGAGGCCTGCTGAGTGTTTTAAAAATTCCACTCAACATTTCTACAAACTTCTTTGTTGTAGAGCTTTATCTACTTTGCCCTGAAGCAATGACTATTAAAGCCAGTAGGTGGAGAATTTAGGAGCAAAGAAAATAATTTCAAGGAAAGAAAAAAGTCCCAAATAATAGAAATGTGGTAGATATGATGGATTGACCTGACATGGAAGATATATCATGTACCTGCTTTAAACACATAGAAACAGTGCATAAAATACAAAATATTTTTTTCAACTTATTGGTGAACTTATTGGTGAATTAAGGAAGGGAAAATCCAAAGTGCCAGAAATGAGCAGAAATTCAAGTTAGAATGGTAGGTAATAGCTTGTAAGTTTATCAGGACTGACTATAGTCCTTAAAAGCAGAGAGCTAGAATTTTAATGTTTGTATAAGGAGGCAAATCCATGGCACAGATGCCATTCAGGGGTGACAATAGAGTTGAAGTAGCTACATAAAGCTGGGGAAGGAGGTGCCTGGCTGGCTCAGTTTGTAGAGGATGTGACTCTTGATCTTGGGGTTTTAAGTTCGGTTCCTACATTGGGTGTAGAGATTACTTAAAAATAAAACATTTTTTTTCTTTTTATTAATATATAATGTATTATTTGTTTCAGGGGTACAGCTCTGTGATTCATCAGTCTTAAACAATTCACAGCATTCACCATAGCACATACCCTCCCCAATGTCCATCACCCAGCCACCCTATCCCTCCCACCCCCCTCCACTCCAGCAACCCTCAGTTTGTTTCCTGAGATTAAGAGTCGCCTATGGTTTGTCTCTCTCTCTGGTTTTGTCTTGTTTCATTTTTCCCTCCCTTCCCCTATGACCCTCTGCCTTGTGTGTGTATGTGTGTGTGTGTGTATATATATATATATATATATATACATCTTCTTTATCCATTCATCTTTTGATGGACATCTAGGCTCTTTCCATAGTTTGGCTATTGTGGACCTTGCTACTATAAGCATTGGGGTGTCCGTGCCCCTTCAGATCACTACTTTTGTATCTTTGGGGTAAATAGTGCAATTGCTGGGTCATAGGGTAGCTCTATTTTCAACTTTTTGAGGAACCACCATACTGTTTTCCAGAGTGGCTGCACCAGCTTGCATAAAAATAAAATCTTTAAAAAAGAATAAAGCTTGGGAGCTGGGGAAAACTTTATGCTTCCTTCTCCATGGACTTCCCAATGGTTCCGGGAACAGCAAAACATATGTACATATGGAACAGACATGTGGAACTAAATGAAAAACTCAGAAACAAATGCATGAATATGTGGAATCTTGGTATGTGACAAGGGTAGAATGAGAAATCATTGGTGAAGAGATGAACTATTCAATAGATGTTGGTAAAAAATTGCTACTCATGAAAAAATTATATACTTACCTACTCCAAGTGCAAAAATATACTCAAAATAGAGTAAATTCACTAAATAAAGAAAAAAAATGCTTACAACTCTTAAAAGGTAATGAGAAAAATAACACGAGGTGTTTCTTGTATGTAAGGCTAGGGATTTTAGATTTTGTCCTATAGGTTGAGGGAAACACTGGAGTGTTTCAAGCATAGCCATGACCCATGCAGAAGATAGATGTACCTTGAAGAATGACAATGGGAGATTGTAAACAACTTAATTAGAGGTTAATGTTAATTGTGGTTCCTGTTCCATATGAAGTTCTGCTGCTAGTGCAAATCAACATCCCTGAGCCTTGAATGCAAGGTGTTGATCCAGCATATACTTTTATTCTCTAAACCTATTAGGAAAACTACCAAAAACAGTTTATTTTCAGCTATGAGGGCCAGCAATATACCTTCATGCTCCTACCTCATTATAGCAACTCTTTATCCCATGCCAACATCTAGTCTTTAGGGACCTTAATGGCTTCTACATTGAGTAGAACATTACTATGCTATATTTCATGGATGACATCACGATGATTGACCTGGTATACAAAAGATAGAAACTCTTCTAGACATTTTGGTAAGATGCATGAATGTCAGGTGATAGTAAATAAATTCACAAAAATTCAGAGGCCTGACATCTTAATGAATTTTTAGGGTTCTAATTTCTAATTTCTAGGAACATGTTAAATTACCTCAACCAAGGTGAAGGACAAGTTGTTGTATCTGTCTTCCTTATTACTAAGAAAAAAGCATAACAACTAGTGGGCTTCTTTGGATTTTAGAGGTAACATATACTCATTTGGGTGTGCTATTCTGACCTATTTGCTGTGTAATTAGAAAAGTTGCCAATTTTGAGTGGGATGCAGAAGAAATGAAGGTTCTGGAATAGGCCAAGCTGTCATGCAAGCTGCTTTTCCACTTGGGTCATATAGCCCAGCGGACGTGTTGGTGCTGAAAGTGTATGTAGTAAACAGGATGCTGCATGGAGCCTTTGACAGGTATCTATAAATGAATTAAGTGCAGACATTAAAGATTTTGGAACAAAGTTATGCCACTCTCAAAATATAACTACACTTCTTCCAAGAAACAGCATCTGATTGTTATTGGGCCCTAGTAGAAAGGGAATACTGAGTTACCATGGGCCATAAAGTAACATGTAACCAGAGCTGTCCATCATGAACTGAGTGTTGTCTAATCCACCAAGTCATAAACGCTGGGTGTGTACAATAGCACTCTATCATAAAATAAAAGTTATATATATGAGACTGGTCTTGAGAAGGCCCTGAAGATACAACTAAGTTGTAAGAGCAAATAGCCCAGACACCTATGGCTTCTATTCCTGCTATAATTGCTCCTTCCTCTTATGGGATGTTCCCTATGGCCAGTTGACTTAGGGGATAAAAAGTGTTTAATTTTACATATGGTTCTGCGTGATATGCTGACACTGCATAAAAATGGACTGCGGGCTACCACAGCACTACAGCCTCACTCTGGAGAGGCCTTGAAGGAAGTCCTACCAGTGGGCAGAACTTTAACTAGTATATCTGGTTGTTCATTTTTCTGGAATACGAGAGGTGGAAATCTACTCTGAGTTATGGGCAGTGGCTAATTATTTGACTGCATGGTCAGAAAATTGGTAGGAACACAATTGGAAAACTGGTGACAGGAGGTGTGGAGAAGAGATATGTGGATAGATGTCTCTGGAAATGAAGATATTTGTGTCCCAGGTAAATGCTCATCAAAGAACAGGCTCAACAGAAAAAGCTTTCAATAAGCAGGTGGACATGATGACCAATTCTGTGGTCATCAGTCAACCTTTCCCTAGCCACCTCATCCTTGTCTAGTACAATCATGACAAACTGTCCAAGGCAGCAGGAATAAAGGTTATATATTTGCTTAGTAACACAGATTTCTAATCACCAAGGCTGAGCTGGCTAAGTAACCTACCAACCAACCATATGGGACTATTCCCCAGGGGAATCAGAGAGCCTCCTGACTGATTATATTGCTTATTTATGTCATGAAAGAGCACTTCATTCTCACTATAATAAATCCGCTCAAGATGTGGATTTGTCTTCCCTGCCTATAATGCTTCTACCAAAGCCACCATCTATGAACTTAGAGAATGCCTTATTCACCATCCTTATATTCCACCCCTCACTCCTCACCAAGAAGTTCAATTTATAGCAAATGAAGTATGGTAACAAAACACACAGCATTCACTGGTCTCATCATGTACTCCATCACCCTGAAGTAGCTGCTGGTTTGACAGGTTGATGGAATAGACTTTTGAAGACTCAGTTAAAAGCATCAGCTAGATGACAACACTACAAGGCTGGCGTTATGTCCCCTAGGATACAGTGTTTGTTCGAAATCAGTGACCAATACATGATGCTCTCCCATTTCCAAAAGTTTATAGGTCTGGGAATCAATTGGCTGAAATGGGAATGTTCCTTCTCAATATTACCTCTAATCAGGGCCAGAATTAGGATAAAATGAGTGAAGTACTCATATAGGGTAGAAAATTTAAATGAGTGTTAAAAAAGTAATCAAGATCAATAATATTCTAATGCAATATTTTCAAAATTTATGCAAAAATCATGCAAATAATACACAAAATTTTAAATAATATCTTTGTTTGCCTTGTGACTCTATGTTATTGTATAAAGGGAACAGTCATTTCCTATCAGCTCAGAGTTCTCAGGCCCATACGGACATATGAACATCAGACCACCATGGATTACAGTGGCATGCAAACAGATTAAGCAACTGCGCACTACCAATACAGTCACATTTTTTAGTTGTTGTTGCATATTTTCCCTTTATACATAAGTACTTCCCTTTGCGATCCTTTATGAAAAGTTTTGCTTCCTGTGTCTATGACTTTGGGCTGCTGATCTAGAGTTTGGTCTCTGCTGGTCTATAGTTCTTAGTTCCCAAGGGTGGCATATTTCCATCAGGAGACACAACAGCAGTTCCATTAAATTAGAAGTTGAGATTGCTACCTGCCTGTTTGGAGTTTGTTATGCCTGTGAATCAACAAAAAAGAGAGTTAAATGTATTTTTGGGGTGATTGATTCTAACTATCAAGGGAACATCGCATTGCTACTATACAATGAGGTAAGGAAGAATATGTCTGGAACATAAAAGATCACTGGAAACAACTCATAATACTTTCATGTTCTGTGATATAACTCAAAAGAAAAAACTACTGATACATACTACAACACAGATGACCCTCAGAAACATTATGCTACTTAAAAGAAGCCAAATGCAAAAGATCATATATTGTATGATTTCATTTATATGAAATGTCCAGAAAGGGCAAATCTAGAGTCAGAAAGTAGGTTCATTGTTTCCTTGCTGAGGGTAGGAATGGGAATTGTTTCCGAAGGGACATGAGGGATCTTGGTGGGATGATGGAAATGCTCTAAAACTGAATTGTGATGATGGCTAAACAACTAAGTACATTTACTAAAAATCGTTGAGAGTTGTACACAAAAAATAGTATGTAAATTATACCTCAACAAAGCTGTTTCAAATAAGTCAATGGAAAACTACAACAACCCAATATAGGCAGGACTGTTAATGACCCAGACCCTTCAGAAATGAAAGTTTGAGTCACTCACCAAAGAAGGAACCATGACTACCAAGGTAGTGCTGAGGGCAAACAGGTAGCAAAAGGAGGCAATTATAGATACCAGCTACAACTATGTGACCAGTTGCAGAAACAAATTATCTAATGTAAGATGTGTTAAAAATAGTTAGCCTAGTATCTCAGAATTTAAGTTATAGGCATCAAAAGTGTATGTGATCCATCTAGAAAAAAATGTTCATGATCCAAAATGTATAAGGAAATTTGTATCCTCTTTGGAGAAAGAGTGTACATGATTTTGATTCTACAAGAAATATTTGCAACATGTGAGACGGAAGTTTGATTTTGCTGTCATCTTTATTTGACAATTAAGCATAATTTAAAGAAGTGTGTACAAATGTTAAGTGGACAGGAGGTGAACTGTAGTGGCTTTTCACCATTTTAGCTTAGCCACCCTGGATCTCTGTCTCCCGTGATGCCTCTCCTGCATAGTCTCAGGGTAGGGTTGGCCACAAGAGAAATTGCTTCAAAATCTGTATGGTGGAAAAATTTTAAACCTGCCATTTCTGTGTTCTACAGTTGATGCAGGGTGCCATCAGTGTGCAGCTCACACTTGGTATTGCTAATCTGGTAGTTAACCTTGACGCTGTGGGATACCAACAGGGTATATAGCTTTTCCAGCTCTCCTCAGACGTCTTCTAGTGTCCTGGGCCAGGTATATGTGAAATCCATGGTAAAGAATACCAGCTTCTGCTATAAACATCGGGGTGCACGCTGTGAATTGTGTAAGACTGTTGAATCACAGACCTGTACCTCTGAAACAAATAATACATTATATGTTAAAAAAAAAAAAAGAAGAAGAAGAAGATAGCAGGAAGGGAAAAATGAAGGGGGGAATTGGAGGTGGAGACGAACCATGAGAGACTATGGACTCTGAGAAACAAACTGAGGGTTCTAGAGGGGAGGGGGTGGGGGGATGGGTTAGCCTGGTGATGGGTATTAAAGAGGGCACGTTCTGCATGGAGCACTGGGTGTTATATGCAAACAATGAATCATGGAACACTACATCAAAAACTAATGCTGTAATGTATGGTGTTAACATAACACAATAAAATTAAAAAAAAAAAAAAAAAGAATACCAGCTTCTCCAGCAGGTCCCTCACAGCATTGAGGTTCAGGTTCTTCTCTGAGTGAACCTGCTGATACAGAAGCTGTGGCAACAATGCTGGCAAGAGGTAACCAACATTTTTATTTAGCATTTACTTTGCATCATATGCTATGCTAAGTACTTTACATGATTTAACCCATTTTAATCTTCACAGCAATACCATAAAGTAGACACTAGTTTCTCTCATTTTTGCTGATGAGGTAAATGAGGGTTAGAAAGTTGATGGAATAGAAATATAGAGCACCTAATACTGCACAAAGACTGGCCTTGAAAACGGTGCTTACATCTTTGTCTCCAGAGTTCCAGCTCTGTACCTATGCTCTACTCTTTACACATTTTTCTCTTCGTGTTCTCCTTTTAGTAGGCTGGAATAACTTCTGAAATTTCCAGAACTAGACATGGCCCATGATTGTGTACTTTTAAAGACTTACTTTTACAGAATACTTAATCTAGCCTTCCAGATACTATTAAGTCTTTTTAGGTCATGGCCCATGTGCTACCCCATCATCATCTGTCTATAACCCCAGAAATGTAGTTGTAGTAAAATATCATCTTAAGAGGATGCCTGAATAAAAAAATGCATGAGTCAGACTTCATTCTATTTATTTCATAAACTGTTTTACACAGTCACTGATTCTGTATTTAGAAAATTATACATAATGCCTTTTTTAAAGGTGCCCTTTCTAAAGACAGAATGCTTTCCTTTAATTGAATTAGGATATTCCAGGTATGTTGGTGTAGTCACACTTTTCCTTGCTTTGATATTTCAAGAGAAAAATCAGGAATTTTAGATTTATTCAGATCCTCTTATTTAAAGCTTAGAAATTATTTTCCTATTTTTCCCCAATTATTTGGGTCACTTTTATTTTCTAAAGATATAAATTAAATATTTTGATATTTTTAGAATAACAAGATAAATGATACATTATTTATTGGCTCCATCAATTTATTTTTCTGAAACTAGAAAAAAATGAGCTTAGAATTCATAAATTAGGGGCGCCTGGGTGGCTCAGTCGTTAAGCGTCTGCCTTCGACTCAGGTCATGATCCCAGGGTCCTGGGATCGAGCCCCGCATCGGGCTCCCTGCTCGGCGGGAAGCCTGCTTCTCCCTCTCCCACTCCCCCTGCTTGTGTTCCCTCTCTCGCTGTGTCTCTCTCTGTCAAATAAATAAAATCTTTAAAAAAAAAAAAGAATTCATAAATTAGACCTAGAATCCCAAGGGAATTACAAAACTCCCCCTCTGGCTTCTTCCTTCTAAATATTGTATGTCTTTAATTGAAGAGAATTCTTGATCTTGTTAAGCCCAAAGAATATAAAAATTTTATTTCCATTCAGAAACTATTTTTCATCATTATATCAAAGGCTTTGAGAGTATGCAAGTTGTCATAAGTTAGCCAACGTAATACTGCAATGAGAGCTTAAAATGCATCTTGTCCTAGTTACGTTTACCTAGTATCTAGGCTAACTAAAGCCAAAAAGACCCAAACACTTTCTTGACCTTGTAATTGTCTTCAAAATTTAGTCACACACACACACACACACACACACACACACACACACACACCTTGAGGGTGAAAAATTGATCTTTATTCTTATTTTTAAGCTTCAAAGAAATGTTGTTTAAGAAGGACACCAGGGCATAGGTCCAGGAAAGACATTATACTGGTTGTTCACTATCATATTCTGTGTGTTCCCTCACTGAGAGTATGAGGCTTCTTACTTTCATCAGAACTGCAATATTAATAAAAAGAAATAGGTAAATGCAATTAAATCAACTACAAATGTTTCTTTCTGATTTACTTTACTAAATTGGAAACCTCAAAGACAGTACACTCTCTGGACCAATCTAACTTGCAAATTATAGTATGAATCATATTCCTAAAGGAAAAATTTTACTATCATATTCCTGTTTTCAGATGCTATAAAACGGTCTCCAAATACTAGTCCAATCCAATTAAAATTTCTAATAAAAGCCTTATAGGCCCTCTAGAATTTAAACCCACACAACTTATTTTCTTCTATATTCTAGCTCATGTTCTGTATTCCAGTCCCAGATAGGTCAGCTTATGAATGTTCTTTCATGTTGTTCACCTACTGAAAGTACCCTCCTAAACCCCCTTATCTAATCATGTCCCCAGCCATTTCAGAACATCATTCTTGAATCTCCTTCTTTGTGGAGCAACAAAGACTCTAACATTCCTGTGCAGCTGAAATGAGGCTATGGAGTTTGGAGTTTATTTTATCATCAGTGAGAGATGACTAGAGGTAATTAAGCAAGGGAGTGATATAATATGCTTATAAATCTCTTGTCTTTACTGTAGTGGCCTGGCTTAAGTAAAATAAGACATTTTTGAAAAAAGTGATTTAAATTCTGAGCTAAAGTGATAAATAAGAATTTGATCTAGCCAATGATTCAGACCATAAGGAAAGATTGCTTAAGCAACCTTACTGGAAATGAAAAGCAAATTTGTAGTTAATTGTAATATCAATTTTCTTATGACAGGTTATTTCTTAATAATAATATCTACTAACATTCTGTTACTTATCAAAATGAAGTTTTAACTGAATCACAATAAAGTATGAAAAGAGAAATCAGTGGAATACTACTAGCATGAGAATTTATTCCTAGTAGTTTCACTGGACAAATAATATATATATCAGAGGTTAGGTAGGTCTCTGATGGGTTTATATTGCTCTAAAAAATTTACTGTTTGCCCTTTCTTGTCCCTATTCTACTTGGTAGTGTCATGCTAGTCCTGATCCACGCTCCTTTGAGGAAGTATTGGTCAATGGGAAAGGCAGGACTCCAGCCATTAGGGCCAGTGGTTGCCTCCTCTTGAGCAGTCAGGAAGCAGGACCCAAACCTTCTTTAATCTCCTAAGCAGTATAGCAGATGGTGAAGGAAGAAAGTAAGAGAAAACAGAGAATAGAAAAGAGAGGACAGAGGAGAGGAGAGGGGAGGAGAGGGAAGGAGAGGGGAGGGGAGGGGAAAAAGGAGGGGAGGGAAAAAGAAAGAGACAGAGTGAGAAGGAGTTGACTTTGGTCTGGTGACAGAGTGAGACACTAATTTTGGATGTAGTCTGCCCTGAAATGTCACTTTAAATGTCTTCTAGACAAGTGGTTCAGGGAACTTATGCCAGGTTCTTGGGTATAATGATAAAGTCTCCTAAGAAACTTGTACATAAGGGGCAATTATATCTCTAACTTCTCACCTGAGCTCCAGATTCATATATCTGGTTGTCTCTTTGACATTGACATTGATACTTGAAGGTCTAATGGTCATCTCTAAATTTGAATGGGTTTAAAACCAAACTCTTGATTTCCACTCTCAATCCCCAAACCTGCTTCCCCTCACTTCTCTTACCTTAATGAATGTCAAATTTCATTCTTTGAATTATTCTGGCTAAAAAATTATATGTCTTCCATTCCTCCTCCAACATCACACAACCAATACATCAGCAAATCCTAATATTGACTTCTAGTTTTATACCATTATAATCAGAAAAGATACTTGATATGGATCACTCTTCTTAAATTTGCTAAGACTTCTTTTGTGATGAATCATCTATCCTGGATACTGTTCCATATGTGCTTAAGAAGAATGTATATTCTGCTGCTGTTGGATGGAATGTCTATAAATGTCTGTTAGGTCCATTTGGTCTAATATCTGGTTCAACTCGAACATTTCCTTGTTGATTTTCTGTCTAAATGATCTATCCATTGTTAAAAATGGGGTATTGAAACCCCTACTATTATAATATTGTTGTTTATTTCTTCCTTCAGGTCTGTTAGTATTTGCTTAATATATTTAGGTGTCCTGATGTTGGGTACATATATATTTAGGATTGTTATACCTTTTTGATAAATTGACCCCTTTATCATTATATAATGACCTTTGTCTCTAGTTACCATTTTTAGCTTAAAGTCTGTTTTTTTCTAATAAAAGTATAGTTTCCCCTGTGTTCTTTTTTTTCCATTTGTATGGTTCATCTTTTATAATCCCTTCGCTTTGAGCCTATGTGTGTCCTTAAAGCTGGAATGAGTCTTATAGGAAGCATATAGTTGGATATTGTTTTGTTTTGTTTTGCTTTTCCATTCAGCCACTGTATATATTTCCATTGGAGAATTCAACACATTTACATATGAAGTAATTATTGATAGGTAAGGACTTACTAATGCTATCCTATTGTTTTTTTGGTTGTTGTGTAGTTCCTTTATTGTTTTCTTTCTCTCTTGCTGCTTTCCTTTGTGATTTGATGATTTTTCCATAGTAGTATGCTCTGATTCTCTTCTCTTTATCTTTGTGAATTTACTATAGGTTTTTGCTTTGCAGTTAGCATGAGGCTTACATAAAACATCTTATAGGTATGTCTATTGTACATTGATAACAATTTAACCTTGATTACATACAAAAACTCTACTCCCTCTTTTTTGTTTCTGATGTCACAATTTACCTCTTCTTATATTGTGTATTCATTAACAAATTATTGTATCCATTATTATTTTTTAATACTTTTGCCCTTTAGCCCTCTACTGGTGGAGTTAACATACCACCATATTACAGTGTTTGAGTATTCTGAATTTGACTATATATATATATATATATATATACCTATATAACTTTATCACTCTTTTATATATTTTCATATGTACTAACTAGCATCCTTTCTTTTCAGCTTGAAGAATTCCTTTTAGCATTTCTCATAGGAGATAAGTTTAGTGGTAGTGAATTCCTACAGGTTTTGTTTGTCTGGGAAAGTCTTCATCTCTCCTTCATTTCTGAAGGATAGCTTTGCCAGGTAAAGTATCCTTGGTTGACAGTTTTTTTTTTTCTTTTCCCTTTCAGCACTTTGAATATATTATCCCACTCTCTCCTGGCCTTTAAGTTTTCTGCTGAGAAATTCACTGATAGCCTTGTGGGGACTCCTCTGTAAGGTATAAGCTTTCCCCCCACTAGCTGCTTTTAAGGTTCTCTTTTTGTCCTTGATTTTTGACAGTTTTTTAATAATGTGTTTTGGAGAGAGTTTCTTTAAGTTGATATTGTTGAGTGACCTATAAACTTCATGAATTTGGATATCTAATTTCTCTCTAGATTTGGGAAGTTCTCAGCCATTATTTCCTTAAATAAGCTTTCTTCCCCCTTCTTCTCTTCTCCTTCTGGAACTTCAGTGATTTGCAGATTGGTCCTTTTGATGGTACCCTGTAGTTCAGGTAGGCTTTCTTTATTCTTCCTCATTCTTTTTTCTTTGTCTTCCTCTGTTTGGATAACTTCAAAATTCTTGTCTTCAATTTCACTGATTCTTCTGCTTGATCAAGTCTGTTATTGGTGCTCTCTATTGCATTTTTCATGTCATTCATTGAATTCTTCACCTCCAGAATTTCTGTTTGGTTCTATTTTATGATTTATGTCTATTCATTAAACTTCTAATTTTGTTCATTTATTGTTTTCCTGATTTCACTGAAGTATTTTTCTGTGTTTTCTTGTAGCTCATTGAGTTCCCTTTAAAAAGCTAATTTGAATTCTTTATTGGGTAAATCATGGATCTGCATGTCTTTGGGTTTAGTTACTGGAAGATTATTATGATCCTTCAGTGGTGTCAAGGTTTCTTGATTTTTTTTTTTTTTTTTATGTTCCTTTGAGTTTTGTGTTGCTGTCTTCTCATTTGAAATGGTATCAGCTCCTCCAGTCTTTACTAAATGCCTTCAGGTGAGAAGTAACTTCCATTAGCCTTGCTAGAGATTGAGGTTTTCTCAAACCTATTAATACATCTGCTCCATGCATCTTGCTCCCTCTTGTGGTAGAATTCTTAAGCTTGTATGCCTTCTCTCAATCCTGCAACACACCAGGCTTAGTGCTAGCAGCCTCTTGTTTTCCCAAAGGTGGTGCCACATCTCAAGTTTGTGGTCTCTTGCTGGCCTGCAGATTTAGGCCTGCTTTCTGTGCATGCTCACTAGCCATCCTCTAAAGCTTGCTTTTGCCCACCATCTTCAGAACCATGCACAGGGTGTTGGCCAGAGTGGAGAGGCTGTGTGGGTGAGGCACACAAGGTGCTGGGTTTGCCCATGGACCAATTGGGGGTATCCACAGATAGGGTTTTCTCAGCACTTTGTGAGTAGGCTTCTTGATGGAGTTCATAATGCCGTTAATAGGACCCATTGTCCCTTTAATGCCCTCTGGATCATATGTATCCCTTCCGGAGACTTTTCCCACCCTCCAGTCATGGAGCTCTCCACTTAGTTCTCTAAATGGGGTAGGAGAGAAATGAGTTTCTTTGGCAGCATTCACACAGCTGGAAGCTGGGTGCTCACTCACACTCTCCCTTTCCCCCACAGGAGAAATCATGGGCCCAGGAAAAGCTCTCTTAGCCCTAAACTCTGCCATTTTGGGGGAGGAGTTATTTGGGTAAAATCAAACTGTTCCTCTTTTTCACTCCAGTGCATCTAAACTCAAAACTCACGTTCCTCTTCTCTAACAGAGTGCTAGATCTTCTCCTCTGGAAACCTAGACTTCAGCAAAGGCTCTCTCATCCAAAGGTGATTGTCTAAGATTGTGTTTTCCAGGGGCTCTTGGTTTGGGGTCAAGAAGGGCTGGAGCTACTGCATCATTTCACTATCTCTAGCCAGGATCAAGGTCCATTTGCCTATATTACCTGATGCATGGGTGGGTGAGACTCCTCCTGGTGCCCTTGGCCCACAGCTGTGGTGTTAGATCACACAGCTCCCACAAAGTCACTTTTTTTCATGGATGGGTGCTGAATATTTGTTGTTGGGGAAAGGGGAATAACACATTAAACCCACAGCAAATAGCACTATAACCCATGCCTGAATGAAGCTTATCTAACACACATATTTTTCTATAAGGTACATCACAGCTTCCTTGCACTTAGGAACACATTCTCCGCCCCCCCAATCCCCCCACTGAGAGCTAAAGAGACTCCCCTTCACCACTTATTAACAGCATTACAGGGGGAGGGCTACCAGGCTCTCAGATTTTACTGTCCTCATTGTACCTGCCCCACCCCATAGGGTCAAGCATGACCTAAGCAGAACCTCAGAAGTTGTCACCAGCTCTGCACTCTGAAATAATAAGGACTTCAAATTTTCTACCAATTCCATTCTCCAATCCAACACACTTCCCAAATGCAGGGATGAGGATGGGATATCAGGAAACCTCATTAAGAGAGATAAAGGAGAAAATGATTTTAAGTGGTATCAACATTTTCTAAAGCTCAAATTACGCCACTGCCCTAAAACTGACAAATTAAATAACCCAACAAATGGCCATGATGCAGGTCAAAGGGAACTGATGCTGTTCCCTTCATTGTGAGGGAGAGGACAGAAACAACCGTGGTGATCTTATGTCACCATAATGCTGATGTCATTCACCTTGGCTTTAAAATGTATTTTAACATCTGATAAATAAAGCTAGCTCTCTCTTTCTGCTTTTTGTTTTCAGAATTTTGCTGGCTATTCTTTTTTGTGGTGATGGATTGGGATTGGATGGAGGAAGGTAAAAAATAAAGCACTAGATTACAGGATGGCTATGCATTTGAAAAGTATGGGAACAATGGTAATTATAAGAATTGTGGAGCTGCTGTAGGCTCTTGTTAACTCTTTTAGAAGCCTGAAGAAGAAAAAGACAAGCTCAGGTCATCCAACTATTAATTCATACATTAGTGACTTAATGGTATTGTTTAAGGTGATCCTTACCTTCTCCAAGCTCTTGTGAAAATTAGACTCAAGATCTGTTCATTTATAAGAGTATCAGTGCTATGATAAATATGGAATGCCCAGACTATCCAGGTCTCCAATATCAACAGGGCCTTGACAGGAAAAGGATGGGATCCTAAAACTCATTGGCAAGCTGAAACTAATACCACCAGAATACTCTGAATGGCAGAACAGACCCCTACCCCTTGTTAGAAGAGAGCAGTCTCCCTTTAGCTAAAAATCTCACAGAACCCTCATCTGAGACATGTGCCTCAAAGATAATGTGTGTCAGCATCGAGATCTACCTTATCCTTGAACAGAAAAATATTGTCTCTGCTTGAGGAGAAAATACAGTTGATCGTGACTATTCACGAACTCCGTATTTGTGAATTTGCCTACTCACTAAAATTTATTTGTAACCCAAAATCAATACTCACAGCACTTTCATGGTCATTTGTCATCATGTGCATAGCTGCAAAAAAATCTGAGCTGCTTGTTGCACACGCACCCAGCTGAAGTCAAACAAGACCATGTTTGTTTCAGGTCTCATACTGTTAAACAAGTGTCCTTTTTCCAGTCTATTTAGTATCATGTTTTCCACATTTTTGTGTTTCTTGTTGGTGATTTTTAGTTTTGAAATGCTGCCTAGTGTTTCCAAGTGCAAGAAAGCTATGATGCCTTACAGAGTAAATATATTTGTTAGATTAGCTTCATTTAGTCATGATTTATAGTGCTACTGGCTGTGAGTTCAATGATAACAAATCGATATTACATATTTTTTAAAGATGTTATTTATTTATTTGACAGAGAGAGAGAGCACAAGTAGGCAGAGAGGCAGGCAGAGGGAGATGGAGAAGCAGGCTCCCCGCTGAGCAGAGAGCCTGACGCAGGGCTTGATCCCAGGACCCTGGGATCATGACCTGAGCCAAAGGCAAACGCATAACCGACTGAGCCACCCAGGCATCACAATCATTATTACATATTAAATAAGGTGTTTTAAAACAGAAACATACATATAGCAAGGTGTGTATTGATCAGTTGAGTAAAGTGTTGTGACTCCAGACTAGTAGAAATCTAACCATGTATTTATCCTACAAGTAATGGCTCAGTGACTTTATATAAAATAACTACCTCGAATAGCAAGAGTTGACTGCACCTTATACATGAAAGGAATTTCAAGTTTCAGCTAAGAAGTACTTGCAGGAACTAGAGGAATACCTGTGGGAGTAGACTGGTGGTAGTGAAGGTAAGGAAATATAAGAATGGATAGGGAAAATTTTATTGACATAGGGAACATCCTCCATGACTTGTGATTTGACATTCCGGCAAAGATGCCTGGAGCCAGTCCTAATATGGTTTCAGACAGCATTTGGAAGCTTGAACATGATGATGCCTACATAAATGAGGTGGGGATAATAGAAATGCTTTGGAACAGTATTAAAGACTCAGAAAGCTCCAGATGTTAAAATTTTGAATAGATATTTGATGTGAGACTAGAGAATCCACCACCCGGCTTTATTTCATGGAAGAACCCAGCGGACACATTCTTCATTAAGGCAACGAGGAATCTACAAATGAGAGAGCTCAACAGCTCAGGGCTGATAGTAGGACATACTGCCATGGAACAGATTGTCTTACTTATTACTGGAAAAGTTCTTTTCATGCAGACTTGTAGCATGTACAAAATTTGACAATATAACTGGCCATAAAGTAAGTATACACAAATTCAAAGAGTGAAATAATGCAAAGAATGTACTTTAACAACTATGCAACAGCTATTAGAAATTAATAGCAAAATTTAACTAGAAAATCTCTGAAGTTTTAGGTTTTACATTTATATATATACATATATACATATATTTTTAGTTAATTTTTCTTTATTGTGTGACATATGGATCAAAACTTTTTAAATATAGATATCTAATTGTTGTGGAACCATTTATTTAAAGACTATCTTTCTGCACTGAATGTGTAACTTAAACTTATTACATCTTTGTCAAGGATCAATTGAAAATATATGTATAGGTCTATTTCTAGATTCTCTATTCTGTTCCATTGATCTCTTGTCTATCTTTATGCCAACAGCACATTCTGTTGATTTACTGTACATATGCTTAATTTCATGTTTCAACTTTACTGGGCTAAGGGATTCCCAGCTAGCTGGTGAAATAATTTCTAAGTGTGTTTGTGAGAGTGCTGCTAGAACAGATTAGCATTTAATCAGGACACTGAGTAAAGAATATCTACCCTCACCAATGTGGGTGGGCTTTATCCAATCTGTTAAGGCACAGACAGAACAAAAAGGCAGAGGAAGGTTGAATTCTCTTTTCTTGAGCTGGGACATCCATTTTCTCCCGCCCACAGACGACAAGAGTTCCCAATTCTGGGGCCTTTGTACTCCAGGACTTATATCAGCTGTGCTGCCCTCCTGCTCCCCCAGGCCTTCAGTCTCAAACTGGAGTTATACCATCAGCTCCCTTGGTTCTCATGTCATCACTCAGACTGAATTATACCTCCATCTTTCCTTGTTCTCAGGCTTACAAATAGTTATTGTGGGACTTCTCAGCCTCCAGCACCATGTGAACAAATTCCTATATTAAATCTCCTCTTATATTTATCTCTATTATGTCCCATTAGTTTTGTTTCTCTGGAGAACCCTAATACTCTATAATTTTATAATAAATCTGTAAGTCAAGGTAGTGTAAGTTTCCCAACTTGGTTCTTTTTCAAAGTTGTTTTAACTAATCTAAGTCTTTTGCAGTCCATATGAATTTCAGAATCAGCTTGCCAATTTTATAGGAAAAACCTGCTGAATTTTGCTTGGGATTGTACTGAATCCACAGATGAATGTTGGGGGAATTGACATCTTAAAGAGAGTCTTCTGATCCATGAACATGGTGTTTCTCTCCATTTATTTAGTTCTTCTTTAACCTCTTGCAGCAATGTTTAATAGGTCTCAGTTTATAGGTCTTGCACATCTTTTGTCAGATTTATTCCTAAGCATTCCATATTTGTTAATGATATTTAAACTTTATTTTTAAAATTTCAATTTCTAATTGCTTATTACTAAAATATAAAAATACGATTTTAAAATAATGACCCAGTATCAGGCAACCTTGCTAAACTCATTTATTAGTTCTAAAAGCTTTTTTATAAATCCCACGATATTTTCTACACAATCTTCTGTAAATAAAATATTACTTTTTCCTTACCAATCTGGATGGATTTTATTATTTTTCTTGCCTAATTGCATTGGATAGAACCTCTAGTAAAATGTTAAATAGAAGTGGTGAGAGCAGCCATCCACATCATGTTTCTAACCTTAGGAAAAAAATATTTTATCTTTCACCACTGAGAATATTAGCAGTAGGACTTTTGTAGAGGACATTTATCTGTTTGAAGAAATTTCCTTGTCCTGGTTTGCTGAGAGGTTGTTTTTTCTTCCAAATTAGGAATGGAAGTTGGATTTTGTCAAATGATTTTCTTCATCTACTGAGATGATTATATGGGTTGTTTTTTTTTTTTAATTTTTTGCTCTGTTAATGTGAATTACATTGATTGATTTTCAAATGTTAAGACAACTTTACATTTTTAGGATAAGCCCTACTTGGCCATGATATATTATCCCTTCTACATATTGTTGGATTTGATTTGTTAAAATTTCACTTAGAATTTTTACATATATGTTCATGATTGATACTGTTCTGTAGTTTTCTTTTCTTGCAGTATCTTTGTGTGGTTTTGGTATCAGAGTAATGCTGGAGCCATAAAGTGAGTTGAGAAGTATTCCCTCCTCTTCAATTTTCTGCAGAACTGGTATTCTTTCTTTCTTAACTGTTCTGTAGAATTCAGCAGAGCTTGGAATTTGTGACTCAGGGTTAGGGCAAAAATTCGTTAGATATGACACAAAAGTATGATCCAAAAAAAAAAAAGATTGATAAGCTGGACTTCATTAAAATTAATAACTTCTTTTCTTTGATAGACACTGTTAATAAAATGAAAAGATAAACTACAAACTGAAGGAATATATTTGTAAAAACATATCTGATTAAAGACTTGTATTCAAGATAAGTAAAGAACTCTCAAAAATGCAATAATAAAGAAAGAGAAAAAACCCAATAACAAATAGGTAAAACGTTTGAACAGACATTTTGCCAAAAAGATACATGGATGACAAATAAGCACAGGAAGAGGTACTCAGTATCAGCAGTCATTACGTAAATGTAAATTATAACCACAGTAAGATAATGTACCTTGTTAGAATGTCTGAAATTAAGAAATGACTTACTAAAGTGCTAATGTGGAGGAACTTAAACCCTTGTACAATGCTGTTGGGAATGTAAAATGGTAGAATATCTTAAGAAAACAATTTGGCAGTTTCTTTAAAAGTTAAACATGTATGTCCTATATAATCCAGCCATTCTACTCCTATGTATTTACCCAAGATAAATGAAAGTATATGTCCATATGAAGACCTGTAGGCAAATATTCATAGTAGCCTTATTGAATTAGTCAAAAATTGGAAACAACCTAAAGATTGATCGATAGGTATAAACACAGCCATACATAGAACACTACTCAGCAATAAAAATCACCTGTTGATACAGGAAACAACATGGATTAATCTAAAAATTATTACACTAAGTGAAAGAATTCAGGCCAAAAAGTGTACATATTGCATGAGAACATTATATAAAATTTTACAACATGCAAATTAATCTATAATGACAGAAAGCAAAAAAGTCATTGCCTAGAAATAGATGGGCAAGGAGAGGTATGAAGGAAAGATTACAAAGGGGCATGGTGAAACTTTTGAAGATGATGGATATGTTCAATATCATGATTGTGGTGATGGCCTCATGGGTGTTTACGTGTATATTTTATTTTTTAAAAACTTTTTGTATATTTAAATGTGTGTAGTTTATTATATGTCAACTTTTCTTCAGTAAAGCTGATAAAAATTTAAATACATTAAAAATATCATAAAGAAAATAAAAATTCAAACCATGAATAAAGAGAAGATAATTTGCCACAATATAGATTACAAAGGATTGGGATTCAGTAAATCCCCTAAAAATCAATAAGAAAATAGGTAACAACTCAATAGAAAAGCAGGTTAAAGTAATGAATAGAAATTTCACAGATGAAGATGCCTAAAGTGGCTCTCAAACATATGAAATTATATTCAATTTCTTCAGTATGGAAATTAAAAGCACTTTCCAGATTGGTTAAAATGGAAAAATTAGACAAAATTAAGTGTATGTGTGGGGCGCCTGGGTGGCTCAGTCGTTAAGCATCTGCCTTCGGCTCAGGTCATGGTCCCGGGTTCCTGGGATCGAGCCCCGCATCCGGCTCCTCGCTCAGCGGGAAGCCTGCTTCTCCCTCTCCCACTTCCCCTGCTTGTGGTTCCCTCTCTCGCTGTGTCTCTCTGTGTCAAATAAATAAATAAAAAATCTTAAAAAAAAAAAAAATTAAGTGTATGTGAGGATGTGGAAAATAGAAATTAGATATAAATTGGTATAACCACTTTTGAAAACAGTTTGCTATATCCAGGAAAATTGAACACACTTAAATTCTACCAACCCATAATTCCACTATTAGATATATGCCTAAATAAATTGTTGAATGTGTGTTTATAAGCAAGAATACTTATTGCAACATTGTTTAAAAAATTATATAAACAGTCTCAATATCCATTAACAGTATAAAGGGTATATAACTTGTGGTATATTCATAAAACAGTATACTCATAAACATGTAAAATGAATGAACTATAGTACATACATCCACATGATTATAACTAAAAAACAATGTTGAGTGAAAGAAGCAAGTTACAGAAGAATTCTTAAAAATTCTTATAAATTTCAAAAGCAGGTAAAACTGAAGAGTGTATTTTAAGAGCTATATGCTTAGGTAGCAAAATAAAAACAAAAACAAAAGTCCCACAATAAATATTAAGGAAAGCAAGAGAATGATTAATTCAGGGTACGGTTTATCTTTGGATAGGGACAATGAATGAGGTCTCATAGGATGTGTCTGAGATACAGTAATATTCTGTTTCTGGCCCCGATATGGATACATGGATTTTGGTTTATTACTACCATTGAATTTGTACATTTATATTTTGCACAGTCTTTGTTAGGTATGCTCTATTTCACATTTTTTTGGAATGTTTAATAGGAAGTATGACAGACAGGGTAGGAGACTGGTTACAAGGTTAATGCAGTTATTTACACAAAAGAATTCTAAAGACTTGGAGCTCTGTATTATCTGTAAGTCAGGGTAGTTAACTTGGGTAATTATTTGAAATTAAATGAGTTACAGTTTTCCACCTCCAACTCTTTTCTTACTGATTCCTATACTGTACACATATATAAGTAGATAGCAAAGAATGAATATACTAAGTAAGTTTTCAGTACCAATTCCGGAAATCCAGTGCTATTCCAAGTATTCTTAAGGGTTGCCTGACCAACCTTGTGTTGGGACTGTTAATTTGGCTTTGAATGAAACACAATAGGGTAGTGGTTCTCAAACTTAAGTGATCACACTTAAATATAAGGATTACACACACACGTAAGGGTCATACTTTGTTAAGAGGCAGATTAATTAGAACTTATACAAAAAATTCTGATGTAACAGACTTGAATAGGACCCAGGAAACTGCATTTTAAAAACAAGCACTCCCCAATCATATTCATGCAGATGGTCTAGACTAGACTTTTGGAAATGCTGGTTTTACTGATTAAAAGTTCTGGAAAGAGACTGATCTGGGTTCATCGTGCAGAGCCTGGTACATAGAAAACTTTTATTTACAACTCTTGGTAGTAGTGGTGGTGGTGGTGATTCTGTAGTCAATCCAGCTTCTTAACTCCCTACAAAAAGTTGATTCAAATCCCTATTACATGCATTTTATTTTATAGATATATTTATTTATTTGAGAGAAAGAGAGAGTGAGAGAGAGAGAGAGAGCAGGGGGAGTGAGAGGGAGAGAGAAACTCAAGCAGACTCCCCACTGAGTGTAGGGCCTGACACGGGCTCAATCCCACAACCCTGAGGTCATGACCTGGGCTGAAATCAAGAGTAGGATCCTCAACCAACTGAGCCACCCAGGTGCCCCTACATGCATTTTAGTATCCAGTATCCTTATGATTTTATACACATTTCTGATGGGCTTATATTTTCATGGACCCCTCTGGCTCTGATTTTCTGCTTCTGAGCAATTTCTGTTCCTTGTTCTATATTACCTATGGTTATTTACTTCTTTGTCATAATTTTAAGGCAAAGGCAAAAATGGTCCTTTATACTTCATCATTTCCTTCAGAGCAACCAGAAATATAAAGCTGTTGCATGTAGCAAAAATGTAGTTGAAGACCTGGGAGCTACCTTAAGTGCTATGTAGGACACAACTTGGAATCACGTTAGATCTTTTAACTGCCATTGTCTGCACCACTCCATATAAAAACCCCAGACTTCTGACATCTTGCTAATTGTTCCCTTCCCATCTCTCTTCCTCACTCCCTACGTCTTGGATTACTCTAGAATTTTGAATTCTCCCTTAATTAGACTGAGCAATTCAGCTCTCTCTAGCCACTCCTAAACTTGCAGTTATTCATAAAAAAACTCAGTACCTTTTATGTAGCAAGATTCATAAGCTTCCTAGAGAATAATTATGGTTATAAGTAGTATATAATATAAACCAAGACATTTGGAAATGAATATTGAGAAAAAAGTACTTGCCAGATTGCAAAGAAACAAAGAAATTGAAAAATCACCTTAAATATTTTCTACCATGGTTCTGCCACATTCCACACATATTCAAATAACCCCTTCAACTTCCAGATCACAAAAACTAAAAATTCATATTTAACTTCATTCTCTTTAATTGGATACTCAATAGTTATTTAACCAGAATAATTTAGAAGAAAATTGAAGTGCCTTTTCCTTCTTTATCCTATTTCTAGGACATCAGTGTTTCCAAATAATGACTTTTAGTGTAAAGAATTTCTAACACACCTGTCTGAAGTGTAGAGAACTTCTTGAGAATCTAGAGTCTGGGTTTCAGTCCTGGTTTTGCCTCAGACAATTCAGGAAATCCCTTAACCTAACTCTCTGTTTACTCTATCTTTAAAATAGGGTGAGGTGTATTGTTTTTTATTGCTGCTGAAACAAATTACCATTAACTTGGTGGTTTTTAAAATTATTATCTTTACACTTCACTACGTCAGGAATCAGACCTGGATCTCATTGGGTTAAAATCAAGGTGTCAGCACTCTTGTGTTCCTTTCTGGAGACCCTCGGAGAGAATCTGTTTCTTTGTTCTTTCTAGCTTCTAGAGGCTGCCCACATTGCTTGGCTCATGGCTCCCTTCCTCCATCTTTAATGTCAGCAATGATGTAGAGATCTCACATCACACCACTCTGAACTCTTGTTTCCCTCTTCCACTTTTGAGGACCCTTGTGACTACATTGGGCCCACAAGGATAGTGCAGGATAATCTCCCTATTTTAATGTCAGCTAACTAGCAACCTTAATTCCATCTGCAATCTTAATTTCCCTTTATCAATCGAGGTAACATAATCACAGATTCTGGTAATTAAGACTTGGACATCTTTGGGAGGGCATTATTCTGCCTACCACATCAGGTAACAGAGTATTTCTCATATATTTAACCAAAAACTTCTATGATTTTATGATAAAGTCCATCACATTTTGGGGGGGGGAGAAGGAGTAGTCCTTTACAGTACCACTGAGAAATACTTGTGTTTACTAACACCATTAAATAAATCATCTGTAATGGACATTGTTGTTTTACTGAATGTTCAACTTCTAGTCCATCCTTTTGGTACTGGGAAATTTCTGCTTCCCCACTGATGAGTCCCAGGATTGCCTTATCCTGGGTAAGAAGCAAAAACTTAACCCAAGATAGGTCAACTGAATTCTCTCATTAGAAACTGAATTGTGGGAAAAGAACAAGACTGAAGACAATATGTATTTTGTTGTTGTTCCACTGGCAATTACAGGGAAAATGTCAATCAGCAACAACTATTTCAATTCTTTGGAGCTGCCTGGCTCCTGAGGATGCCAAGCCTGATTCTTCAGCTTTCTTTTCCTTCCTACAAGCATCTGTATATTCTTCCAATCTTTTGCTTATATTAACTTATAACATGCAGTCAATAAATTGATACCCTCTCATTCTTTTTGACCTCTGTGACTATATTTCCTGTTTCTCTCTGAGCTTGTCTGACCACTCCAGGCTCCTACCGCACCAGGCTCCTTTTAGAACTCCCCTCTTTTCTGTTCCATAATTGTCCATTCTTAGATGCTTTTTTATTCTTTACATTTTCAATGAGATTTCATTCAGAGCTGTAGCTTTGACTCTTAACTCAAATTCAGTAATGACCCAAGTCATATACCTCTCATTAATTTAAAAACTAGTTTATCTTCTTCATTTCTGACTTCTGTTATCCAGTCACCCAGGATGGAAAATTGATTATGAACAGGCTTTCTGATTTTCACCGTATTGGGTATCTGTTGCTTTTACCTACCCTATATGAGAAAACTGCACTTCTCTCATTCCATATCAGTCATGGTACCCTGCCTCCTCCCTTCACAGAAATGGTCATGTGATTATACAGAACCAGTATGTATAATTATAATGTAATATTTATTATAATTATACTGTTACATATATAAAGATTTTATTTATTAATTTTAGAGAGACAGAGAACAAGTGGGGGGTGGGGTAGAGGAAGAAGGAGAGAAAGATTCTCAAGCAGACTCCACACTAAGCATGGAGTCCAATGTGGGGCTTGATCTCACAACCCTGAGATCATGATCTGAGCTGAAATTAAGAGTTGGATGCTTAACAGACTGAGCCACCAGGCGCCCCACTGTTATATTAGTATAATTATATGTAATATATAACATAATTATAATATTTATAATATATGATATTGGGAAAGAGAACTCATTGTTCCTTAAGTTGCTAAGCTGGAAGGATATAAATCTGTCACATAGAGAGAGCCTGTTTGGCTCATCATAGGAGAGAGTTTTATTTTAAAAGTGTCATCTTAAACTGCAAGGATGTCCATTAAACATCACAATTAGACATGCCAAAGGAGAAGCCATGTTGTCAGAATGTCCACTTAACCCACCCAAACATCTCGAACCCACCCTTTGCTGACCCTCGATAACCCCATTTTTTAAAGTTTCTTTTCTTTCTTTTAAACAAGAGAAAGTAGACAGGTACATATTGGTAAAACTTAACTGCACAAATTCACATAGAGACACAGTGTAATCTCTGAGCCCAATACACAGAGAGGAGGAAAAAAGCTAGAATTCTATGCACTACTACACAGGGGCCTAGCACCCTCCAGCTTCCAGCAGAGCTAAGGGAGCAGAAGATTTTTCTTTTTTCCACAGAGCACAGTGGTGTTGATTCCATAGTTTTTGTTGAGACAGGAAGAGATAGAAATGAATTTGGAACAGAAAGGGGTAGAGATTCGTTCCCACTATTCCCCCCAAATAAGTTGAGAATCATGGTATAAAGGGAGAGAAAAGAGACTTCAAAAAACAGGGTCAATGAGCACAAGGGGGGGGGGGGGGAAAGACTGCAACTTGCTCCCAGGGATTGGAGAAAATTTAAAAAGGAGGGTTGGAATCCATCAGCGTTCTATTAGTCATCTTCTCTTTCATCCTCCTCCTTTCATCCCCTAATCGTCATCTTCATCTTCCTCACCTTCATCCTCATCTCATTCTTCATCAATATCTTCCAATCATTCTTCTTCATCATCATCAGTATCTTCTTTCCTCCCCCTTCTTCATCATCCATATGAGGAACCAAGTTGTACTGTAATGTATTTGGCCAAATACCATCTTTGATGACCTCTCCTAACTCATCTGCACCTGCCTCAGAATGGTCAGTGAACCAGGTGAAGCTCTCTGGTTCCTCATGCGGTCTTCTCCTGCTGGTTTTAGTCTGCACTTGACTTGAACGTTTTGTTAACTCCTTTCCAGATTTTCATTTGATTTCAGTGGACTTTGAAGATGGATCAACCACTCTCATTCAGATGAAATTCTTTGGCGAGAAGTTTATTTTCGAAGTAAGGGTTTTCATCAAAATAAAAATCTATTCTGTAACCTGATTTAATACCCCAAGCAGTGCTGACACTTGTGGATGGTTGACAAATGTTACCAAAAAATTTGGGATTTTGGCAATTAATTCCAACCTCTTCTGAAAAAATGGTTGGTGGAGTTTGTTACATTTCTCTTCTACTTTCAAAATCTCCTCAGTGGCTTGTTCATTAAGTCTATTTCATTTTGTACTTCATCAATATGTTCAATTGCTTTTTGCTGTTCTTCTCCTTATGGCAAGTGCTGAGAGGTCGACGTCTCCTCATGCTTGGGGGCAGGAGGCAGTCTCCATTTCTTCCTTTGAGGCAGGAGTGAAGACTGGCATTTGGGGGCCATGCTGTGAGGAAATGCCACAAAACCAGGAGAGACGCACATCTGGAAGAAGCTCTGATTACTCCAAAGTTATCTTATTTTCCGTAATTATTTACACGTTCATCTTGCCTTACACAAATACTTGATTTTATTAATCTTTATACCCTCCTCATGCTTTGCATATGGTAGGAACTCACTGAATGATTATTGCTGAAACATAAATACAAGAAAACATTGAATGTTACTGTAGGGTGGGCACAGGGTTACAGTGACTTTATTATATGACAAAAGTTATCCTAGTACTTTTCACAGATGATTTAATTTAATCCATGTAACTTCACACTTTGGGAAACAAAGACCAAGGGAAATTAGAAATTTATGTGAAAGTCACAGATGGTGACTGTAACAGAACATGAATTCAGATTTTCCTGAATACAAAACTCAAACCCTTTCTACTTCATCACACACCACTCTGGTTTGTTACTGTCAGTACTATGAATATAGTTTTATTTCAGTGGGCCAGATTCACCTTAGTCAATGATGGGCTTAAATTGTAAAAGTTGTGATTTCATAAAGAAACAAATGTTTTATAAATTTGGGTGTTATTTTTGGTCTATAGGTATAGTTCAAAAATGTATAGCACAAAACTGAAATAGAAATTTAGGCATAGTTTTGCTAAAACACACTAGTAAAACCAGAATGTCCAAAACAAACATACCTTTTCTGAGATAGTATATTACATATTAAGAAAGGAAAAAAAGTTGGTTTTGTTCTCCCCTCCATGTTTTTTTTCTTAAAACACGTTCAGTTTGTATTCTAGTCCTCACAAGAGATAAGCTACAATTCTACTGTTACTAGCTCATTTTTGTTGACTTTGAGCAGGTTAACCAGTCAACTATTTTAGTCTCCTCATCTGTAAAGAAATAGCCAAAAAGATGAATATTGACCTTTAGATAATAAATTTGTCATCGAACAAAGGGATTAGAATTCTGCTCAAGAAGAAAACTTCGTACTGTACTACAATGATTTGAACAATTATCATAACATATTTGTCACTGATTAACTATAAAATTACTTCCTCATTTCAGAAGTATTATTCTGCCCTTTGCCTGATATTTAATGTGGTATCATTTGGTTTAGAACATACAATACTGTACAATAATGAAATATCAGACTATGTGGATTACTAGTTATCATTCAAAATAATTATCTTATGATGGTTAAATAAATTTTTACTTCCATTTATTTGACGTAAAATACAATATAAAAATAAATGACCTGGTCATATTCTCCAACAATGATCAACTTCAGCTTATCCATCCTGGTGATTATAAAGGAAAAACAAATATTTCTGACACACCTTATTTTTGAGAGTGTTTTGCTTCAGAAAGTCTTGGAAATCAAGTTGATAATATAAAACTACAAAATAAACAGAAATAACAATTTACTAAGTTTTTGCCATTTTCTCATTCCTGAGTGAAGAGATACCTCTAGGAAGAAAAGGGCCAAGACTCTTAGTTCTTAGGCCTTATTTTTCTCATCTGTAAATTGGAGATAATAAAATCTAATCTTAATGAGGATTGAGATTACATTTGCCTCGCAGAAAAGGGCATAAAATCTAGTGTTCTGCCACTTACCATTTGAGTGATCTTGGCCAAGTTACTTCTTTGAACTTTTGTTTTACTCATTTGTAAAATGGGGCTAATATGTCTAGCTTATGTAGGTTTGTTGTGGGGATCGGATAAAAAAAACATGTGAAGAAGAGATGAGAAAAAAAGGAAAGATCTGTGATGTTTTGAAGTGGCTTTTGGTCAAAAGGAATAAATTTCAACCCAATACGAAGAAACAGGTTCTTTTAAATGCATATCCAACTACCTGAATAAAATTAATTCCTTAAAAAAAAAAACGTGAAAATGTTTGATTACAAAGTACTAGAAAATGTAAGATTAATTATTTCCAAAGTGAAATATAATTTTCCCTGCTACATAGTGTTGCAGATTCTTAGATAAAATATTACATGGAAAAGGACTCAAAGTCTTTTCTCTGTATGACCCCCTTCTCTGTCTGCTTTCCTATGGAAATAAGTTATAGTTCTACCTTTGCACTTGTCTAGTTTATAGCAAAGTCATTTGTGGCAAAGGATAGCAACTGCCCCATGTTACTGCTAATCATTTCAAGAATAACTGAACAGTTAATGACATTTCTGCCCCTTCTGGAATGTAAAAATTCTTAAAACATAGTTTTCTATGTGCTACATAAACAATGGTTTCCTATAGAGAACTCTTCTCTAATAATGAAAAGGCAACTTGTATATAATTACAACTAAATGGCTGTTAATGTTAACTAACTGAAAACTATGAAACTATACTCTTAAAGTATAATCTTCCTTGACTCAGAGAAACAGTGTAAGCTAATATAACAAATAATATTATAAGGAAAAAAGAATAATAAGATATTTCTAATTGTTGATCATTTTTTTATTAATAATTAATTTCTTAACCAATGATAAAGTTAAATTGAGAAAGGTTGAAATTTTCTAAAGCTGAATATTTTACTTATTAATTTTCCAGAATGTAGTTATGATGTTTATAACTGTGTAATAGTTGTCAACGGTCTCCTCTGCAAATTAATGACTTACTCAGCTGCCCTCTTATTAGAGGCCTAGAACTCAAAATCATGTTAAGAAAAGGGACTAATTATGTCTATAACCACTCTTTTATTATTAAAGTTGGTCTCTAAAAAGGCACACATTTAAAAACTCACCCCAATGAGGACAGTATGAATATTCCAGGATTCTAGAAAGATTCCCTCCAAAATAAAGTATATCAAAAAGTTGTCTTTAATTTGGTATATATGTGGCTTAATGCTATTTATTAAATTTTCCATGTATGTAGGGCAAATGTCACATCCACAACACAAAACTAAATGTGATTGGAAAGATGTGACATTGTTGCAACATTGTTACATGCTGACACAAAACCTATCTAGTCCAAACCCTTTTTTCTCTGTTATTTTTATATTAGTTGGATTTAATGGAAACCCTCAAAACAATACAGTAGTTCCTCCCCACTTATCTGTGGGAGATATATTCCTAGAACCCCAGTAGATGCCTAAAACCACAGATAGTACCAAATCTTGTATGTACAATGTTTTTTCTTATGCATGCACACATACCTATGATATAGTTTAATTTATTAATTTGGCACAGCAAGAGATTGAGGATAACTAATAATAAAATAGAATAATTTTAACAATATATTGTAATAAGGTTATGTGAATGTGGTCTCTCTCTGATCTTACTGTTCTATACTCACCCTTCTTGTGATGATGTAAGATGATAAAATGCCTTCATGATGAGATGAAGTAAAGTGAAGGGCGTATAGACTACGACTTGGTGTTAGGCTACCACTGACCTTCTGACAGGTCAGAAGGAGAATCATCTGCTTCCTGACGGTGGATAACTGAAACTGTGGAGAGCAAAACTGGATAAGGGGGGACTACAGTATAATGAAATTCCCCCAAAAGTAAACTGTATCTCTTAATCTCTTATATCTCAAATCAGTGGATTTCAAATGACAAAGCAATTTACCGCAACATCCACAGGTTTCTGATCAACATTATAGACAAAAGGATGGACTTTGGAGCCCAGCCACCTAGGTTCAAATCCTTCTTCCACCAGATGATAGCTGTGTAACCGAGGGTAAATTGCTTAACTTCTCAGTTCCTCAGTTTGCACACTAAATAATGATAGTAAAGCTACATTATCTCATAGGGTTTTGAGGATCAATTTGTTAATATTTTTACAGTATTTGGAATACAGTATATGTAATATAAATATTTGTTACATTAATTTAACAACTGATAATAAGAAATACTGGTAAGAGTTTACTGAGGAACTTCTTCAGTTAGCACTCCATTTTTGTCAGTAATGAAAAATATTTTAAAATTCTGAAAAACTTCCTTAGCTTACTTTCAAGTCAGCAGGTGTCCTTAAACCCTACTGTGCCAGGTCTGGTGCCTTGGGGACACAAAATAAGTTTATGTGGTCTCGCCCTCAGGAAGTAACAGGATTTCTGCACTAGGTTTGGAACAAATACAAAGTTCAAAGGAACATGCAACAAAAAATATTACACTGCCACATAAATCACCCGATAAATAAAGCCATTTGAAAATTCAAGCGCTCTAAGTATATTAATAAGTGCTCTATGTATATTAATAAAACGCAATTATCAATTGGGAATGCATTTATTTTAACATCTACACAGAAAGCTGCTAAATACAATGCCTCGCATCAATAGACATGGTGCAGAAATATTTTCCTTATCTCCACCTGGGACGTCTGACAAAAACTTGAGTGACCCCACAAAACCGCAGCGAATGAAAACCGCACTGGAAACATCAAAGGGCTTGCGACTGACGCCTGAGAACCGGGAGGACAACGTGGTCACGGGCTCAGTGAATACCTGAATCTTCGAAGTAAAGAGGCTCCGAGCCACAATCGAGATTAAGGACGAGGCTGTTTCCGTGGCGCATGCTGACCAGTCTGCCCCCGCCAGAAGCAAGAACTAGGGGGGTTCCCCTCGCACGTGCTCTCTCGTGCGGTTCTCCCCGGCCTGTCTGGAGAAGGCAGCCTTTGAATGAGGAGCCGACGGGATACGGTGCACAAAGAAAGCACCCGAGCCCCTACAGGGCTTCCCGCGGCCCCGCTCCAGGACATGGGGGACTCCAGGCTGAGAGACGACGGGTCCCTCCAAGCTAACGGTTCTCACGCCGCCTCCCATATCTCAGGGATGAGCATCCGAGCTCAATCCCTGGCGACAACACTCCAGCTCAGCGGGCCGCGGAGGTGCCTGTCAGGGTTACCCCATCAGCCGCCCCCGATCAGGCCCCCTCACCCCGCCGCCCTCGTCCCGGACAATACGTCACTTCCGGCGCGCGCGCCAGCCCGCGGATAAAGACAGGGGCCTGGGAGGGGAGGTGAGCAAGGGGGGCGGGGCGGGGGAAAGGGGAGTGTCTGCCTGGCGCCGCCGCAGCTGCCGCTGCCACAGCTGCTGCCTCCCGGGCTGAAGAGTTGGCTGAAGCCCTGCCCTCCGAACCGGCCCAGTTTTCCCGCCCGGACTCGGGGCGCCAACGCCGGGAGCACTCACCGCTTTGATCGGTGCAGAAGCGGGACTTGCCTCAGCCTGTGGAGCGGCGGGGACGACCCCGGCCCCCCTTCCCCTCCCTGACCCCTTCTTTCCATCGCCCCAGTCATGGGGAACGCGGCGACCGCCAAGAAAGGCAGCGAGGTGGAGAGCGGTGAGTCAAGGGCCGGGTCTGGGTACCTGCCGGGCGGGCGGGCGCGGGGCATCGACCGTCCCTCCGGGTCGGAGCCCCGAGGCCGCGGGCATGGTCCAGGCCTCGCAGCGGCCGCCGGTAGCTGCTCGTGGGGGCCCTAGGGACCAGCTGCCTTCCTCCTCCACAGCTTTTCCCCCGGCTCCGGCTTGAGGGCCGAGCGCGAAGGGCCGGATGGAGAGATCGAGGTAGAAGAGTGTTCCCCGAGACTCCCTTTCTCTTTAGAGCGAGGGGACGCACTCACTAGAACAATTCCCCAAATATGGTCCGGATAAAGAAGTCCCTTGTACCATCCCAACCCTCGCTTCCCCTACCCCCGACCACCTCTTTGGGAGCCACAGGTAGTGCTGTGGGCAGAGTTGGCTCTTTTCCCTCCATCGCTTGGGTCCAGCCCAATCTTATCACAGGGTAAGGGGCTGCTAGTCTGGCTCTCTGCTGCAGGTAAGGTTAATTCTGAGTAAGCAACTATGTTTTAGAGATCCTGCAGCTCTTCAGATTAGGAATGGAAGATATAACGAGACTAAACTGCAACTTTATCCATGAAAAAAAGCAAGGCAGGTTTGCCTTTTCTTGTGACATTTCAAGACTCTCCTAGAGTGTCTGTAAAACTTAAAGGTCACTGGAAGTTGAAGTGCTTCCAGAATAGGGTGAATTTCTTCTGACAGCTGAAAGTGCAGGCACCCTACACTTTACACCAAATAGTAAAAAATCATGCAAATTGAATTTCTGTATAGTTCAATCAATCAGTCAGGATGGTTGTGAAAAAAAAATGATGTGTCTTTGTAAGGTTCATCTCAGATTTTATAATTCAGAATGATAAGACAACAAATGGTATTTGTTATGTCACCAGGAGTAAATGACAGAATGCCAGATGATTTATTCCGGTTTGTGTAATTAGTATCTTTTAATGTTTCTATGTTTGTAACATGTTTTAGGTTAATTTTGTAATTTAGCATGAAGGAAAAAGCTTTTTTTTTTTTTTTTCTGTATCAACAAAGCAGAATCAATTTGGAAAAATTTAGTCATTCATTTTGTTTAATGTGAATAATGAGATTATATGGTTTATGTTTCACCAGTGAGGTTTCGGTATTAATTTTCGGGAGCTCCAGAAAAGTTTGATGTACTATCATACAAATTATCAATGACCATACTTTAGTATGTGATAGGGAAATTTTAGAAAGCCAATTTAGAGGTAGAACTTTGTCTTTTCTTTTTTAACTGCACAAATGTAGTAACTGTACAGAAAGTATAGGAATGTGGAAAGTAAAGAATTATTTATGTCTGATGAGTTATCATTTTTCCTTTTAAATTAAAGATAAAACATGTGCTAATTGTGTTACAAAGGAGTGTACTTGGTAATTGAATCATATCAGTGATTTTCATTAGCAAGTACTGGCCTGTACAGTGTTTCTATTTTTAATAATGATAGTAGACTCTTCTCTGATCTATATATTTCCATTATTAAGTTACCAAACTAATTCTCCCTGAGACAGTACTGATTTGAAGCTCAGAACTATGGGATAATCTTAAGAATATTTACAGAAAACAGAATGGAAACTTTAAATGTTTATCTAAATATATTTAAATTATTCCTATGAATGAATTCTTTCCTGAGCTTTAACTATTAGTGACAGCCTATTTAGTAAGTATGTTAGCCAGCTTTTTATGTAAGTTTATTTATGGAAACTGGAGGTCAATATAGTAGTTTGAATAAATGTTGTGAAGTGATAAAAGAAAATAGCAAGTGATATCTCATAGGGACAGTTATTAGAAATGCCATGTGTTGATCACTTTGTAATTTCATCTGGAGCAATGTTACCAGGTGTGTGTTGCTGCTGTTCTATAGTGAATAAAGAAAGTTTATTGATATCTCTTAAAACTTAATGAAAGGACAGCTTTTACCATTACAAACCTAACTGTTCTATGTATTTTTACTTGAAAATACATGCCTTTCAAAATTTGAATGTAGTTAAACTTCAGTTGATACATAACAGCATAAACTTTTAGAAATATAAGTAATCTTACAGATCAGCCTGTATAATGATTCCATTTCAAAGCCAAAGAGCCTGACCTTTGAAGAAACTGAAGTTGAGATCAGATTATTAGTGATACCAGAGTAAGGAATAGAATCTGGTGCTCTGACTCCATTCTGCTTCATGAAATAATCAGTTAATACATATATTTTCGGGGCGCCTGGGTGGCTCAGTTGGTTAAGTGACTACCTTCAGCTCAGGTCATGATCCTGAAGTCCCAGGATCAAGTCCCGCATGGGGCTCCCTGCTCAGCAGGGAGTCTGCTTCTCCCTCTGACCCTCCCGCCTCTCATGTGCTCTCTCTCTCTCTCTCATTCTCTCTCTCAAATAAATAAATAAAATCTTAAAAAAAAAATACATATATCTTCAAAATGCCTGCAAAGTGTATTATTTCATTTGGAGACTCTAAGTGAAAGCTCAAGAAATCTACCTAGTGTAAATGAGAAAATGTACTTATAAAAGTTAACCGAAGAGCAAAATATGATAAGTGCTAAAACTATGGAAAGTGAAGTTAGAACTCTGAAAACTACCAATAGGAAAATGTTTGATTTGAAATGATTAAAACGTATAAGCTTGATTAAGATATAAGGTTTGGTTAGGTCCATGCCTCATATGGGTGACTCTGGAGCTTCATTATAAAAATATTCCAGAAGAATGAAGCTTTGACCATTTGGCGCCTCTGTTGTATTCTATTGAAATCTCTCTACTCTTAGAATGAAACATTTTCCAGGGTAGGACTTGGAGATGCCATTCTCATCTCCATACTTTCTGGAGATAACATTAAGTTGGGTACCTATTTTTCTACTGTAGTGAACTAGGAAATTGTATTGATATATCTTAAAACTTACTGAAAGAACATCTCTTACTATTACATACCAACTATTCTGTGTATTTATAAAAAGTTATTCTCAAAAATATGTGTTTCAAAATTTGAGTGTAGTTACTTAAACTTCCACTAATACACAGAAGCATAAATTTTAAATATATGAGTATATAATTCTCTGAGAAGTTTTAAACTCTTGTCATTCAAAATTGTTTTACTTATCCAGTCTCCCACTTCTTACTTTACCCACAGTCACCAACAAAAAAAACACAAATGCCACCATTTTAACATGGGAAGGATTTTTTTGTGGTTTATTTCATTTTTTTAAGAAAAACATTAGACCCCACAGGTTGCCTGTGGGGCTTTGTATTACACTTTCATGGCAAAGGGGTTGAAGCCAATGGTTCGTGAAGTCCTGGTAGAGATTTGGATGCAGATTCTTCTGTGACTGTAAGTGGTAGAGCCACCATGTAACCTAGTGTTTACATAATGATTTTGAATGTTTTCCAAAGTATCTCTCTGTCTTAAGAGCTTGAAGGTGAATAGAAATTAATCAAAGAAAGGGGCCAGGAGACTAGTTTCAACCTAAACACAAGTTTCATAACAACTTGCATTTTTGGAGGGCTTACATGAACCAGGTTCTCTGTGTACTTTGCATGTATAATTTCACTTAATCTTTCCAGACTACTATGAAATAGTTTAATTATTTTTCCATTTTATAAATGAGGAAATGGAGGCTCAGAGAGCCTAAATGACTTGCCTAAATTCCTACAGCTAGGAAGTCCAGGAGCAGCATTTGAACCAGGAGCAGCATTTGAACCTAGGCAGCTTAACCCCGGGACCCGAAATCCTAACCACTGTGCAAACAGCCTATGTGTATCCAATGGGAAAACTGATTCTAAGACACACAGAATAGCTTAGACTTCACTTTGTTTCAGTTTGTTATCAATTATAGGAAATTTTGGTTGTTTTTAATAGTGACTTCATTTGTATATATTAAGTATCTTAAATGAGAGAATTATTTTTCTTGTACTGTTCTCTAGATTCAGTTTCCTCATCTGTAAAATGAGGATGAAGGATTAAATCGTCTTGAAAATCTTTTCAGATTTGATATGGTGTAATTTCAAATTAAGCCATATAAATTAATTTATATGCCTAAACCCTTCACTGCTATTTGTATTTGTATTTAATTATCTTTCTCATTTGTAAATACATACTTTCTCTTCCTGATAAATACCCAATCAAAACATTACTGTTTAAACTTGTATTGCCATTTTAAAAAGTATTTAGAAATTTGCATTTTGGTTTAGAGTAGTACTATCCAGTCAGACTTTCTGTGTGGTGGAAATGTTTCTGTATTGTCTAATGTAGTAGTCACTAGCTGTATGTGGCTATTGAGCAGTTGAAATGTGACCAGGACAGCTTAGAAACTGAATTTTTAACTTAAATATGGCTGTTAATGTTTGGTATAATGGACAGCACGGGTTTAGAACATAGCTGTCTTTATATGTAATAAAAATGCCAACCCATCTTTTCATCATCTTTGGAATTTGGATCCTCACAAGTATGTGTTGATGAACGGAATGCTGGACTTATCTTTTCTCATACTAGGAATTAACTTATTTCTAAAGCATTTCCTCTGAATAAGCCTTTATAACTTTAGTGAACAGATTACTATAGTAATTTGTGTATAATCTGTAAAGTTAACTACAAAGTTAGTTTCTCTATTGGGTTCTACTAGAATTTTTTTTTTTTTAGTTTTTAATACTGAATCTCAGTGAAAATATTTTTATTGAAAATTTTTGTAGATTTAAATGTTGATTAGGAAAAATTTAGTGATCTCATATGTTACTCATGTCTTTAAAGCTTTTAATTATCAGATATTTTTAAGGGAAAATCAGTAGTAGATATTTGTTCCAATTTACTGGATTGGCAGAAGTACTTGGGAATAGTTTTCGAGTTAAAAATTTTTGAAAAAGAAAAAAGTTCATAACAAACAGCAACACTATTTAATAAATACATATTATCTCATCCAGTTACGTGATTTTGTAATTCATTTTGTGCAGATCATCTAATGCATAAAATCATCTCATGTTCAGGAACCATTTTTTCCATTCTCCTGGTCAGTGTCCTTCACTTAGGATATAGACAGATTGTTGCCTTTCATTGCCTGTAGCAGGATAATTAAAGACATGAAAGCCAGCTTAGAAAAGTAAGCCATAGCTTATTTAACATGTGCAGAAGCAGCACATGAAAAGATCCTAGGTAAGCCAGGATAGTTATTAAAATCCTTCAGATAATCAGGAGTTGACCATAAATCATTTTGATATTCCATTAAATTAATAAAGTAAAACAATTAGTATAATTTACAAAATTGTCTGTTTATCTAGGTAATATTAATGTTACTACACATATGTGCCCAGATTTTTTCAGAGGAATAAATCTTAAGTTTTTAATAAAGAAAAGTATGTCAAATAGAAAAATGTGGAATTTATGGGAGTAAATATACCATAGTCATTACCAAATTATTTTGAGTATTTTAATTTAAAAATATTCCTTCAAGAGTATCCTATATGGTTATTTTCTTTGTTGGCTCATTCACTCATTCCACATCATTGAGTTCTTAATATGTGATGGACTCTATGCAAATCTATGGGAGTAAAGATTGAATATGACACAGTACCTGCTCCAGAGTGCCTGCATTCCAACAGGGGAGACATACTTGTCAACCAATTAATGGGGGAAAAAACTGTTACAAATACTTTCATAAAAGCTCAGTGGGGAAACCAATAGAAAGTATGGTCATTTCCACTGGCATGGGGAGGGTGAGATTCAAAAAAGAACTTCAAAGAGGAGGTGAGCTCTGAGTTGAATATTGAAAATGGTAAATGTTCAACAGCGGGATTACAGGGGGAAGTGTGTTCTGAGTAGGAGGAACACAGTGAGCAAGAAATGCAGAGGAGTGAAACAAAACGGGATATACAGGAAAAGGAAAGTAAGTTGTCCATTACAACTGATAGAGGATGGAATTGGTGGTAGGGAAGAGGGAAAATTGTATAATGAAAGATAAGACTGAAGAAATGGACAGAGGCCATGTAATGGAAGGATTTTGAATTCTGTCCCATAGATATTAGGGAGCTTTTGTAGACTTTATAATAAGGGAGAGACATGATCAAATTTGGGTTTTAGAGAGCTCACTTTGCTGGTAATGTGAAGATGAGTCACTGTGGAACAAGTGGAGTAGAGGCAGGATGATCAATTAGAAGACTCTCATGCAAGTAAGGGAATTTGAGGTTCTGAATCAAGGTGGTAGAGGTAGGGATGCAGGAAAAAATCTGAAATTTGATACCTTTGGAAAACGAAAATGAGCGAACTGTACTTGGAGAATGAGGAAAAAGAGGATTTGGGAATAACACCCAAGTTTTTAGTTTCTGTGCCTTAGTGGATGGGTTGTGATGCCAGTAATAGAGTCAGGAAATGAATCCAAGGCGAGGAGCAGACTTGGGGGGCATATTGAATTCAGGATGCCTATGGCATTTCTGAGAAAAATGATATCTGATTGGTTGTTTCGTATGTGTATTGTCTTTAATTCTCCCAGCCGTGGGAGGAAAATGACCTTGGATGGTCAGAGGATCTGTTCCATATAACATCCTCATTTTGCTCCCTTTTTTAAGGCCAGCTGTTTAGAAACAACATCTGACATAATTCCAATGGCTACTAAAAGCTTAGCTTTTTTGTTTTGAAAAGAGTAAAAGCTAAAGCGCTGATGAAAATGGTGTAACTTTTGAAGTAACACAATAATTTAAAATCAGATAAAATACTGCTTTCGTAATAAAAGTATGCATCCTGTAAGCTATTGAGTTTTGTAGAGCCATGTGTAATAATGGAAAGAAAATGTAAAATACAGAACCAGTATATTTTACTAAGTAAATATCAGTTTTCTTCCCCCAGAGTGCTTTCAAATAGATATTAAAAAGTTGGGATATAATTTAATAGTAAGAACATGAACTTAGAATAAGAAAAATCTAGATTCTGTTTTCTAATACTTTCTATTACTTCACTTTGAACAAGTGTTTGTTTTAATGTCTCCAAGCTATACTGTAAAATTGAGAAGGATGGATTTGATAATAAGGCTGTGGTCTTTTCCAGTTTTATAATCCAATGATTCCAGTATATTTATTAAGAGAAAGAATGTACATTTAAAAAGTACCAAGACTTGGGGATAAATTATAGAAGGTTCTCACAAAATTATGTGGGTAGAGAAGTGGCAAATGAGCCTCAATGTGAGCCCATATAAGATACTGACTGTATTTAGGGAAATTTTTTTTTACCTGTACTTAAAGAATGATAGCCTCTGAATTTTTGACCTAGGAAACAAATTTATGAATCACCATATTAATCTTTGAAGATATTCTCATGTTCTACTACAGGTAAAGGGATCATTTAAATGTTGGAAATAAAACATAAAGCATTCTGCTATTAATGTAAAACCCTTAGCATACTATGTGTAGTTGGATTTTTTTTATGATTTTTTTTATTTCTTTAAAGATTTTATTTATTTATTTGGGAGGGAGAGAGAGAAAGCGAGAGGGGGAAGGGGCAGACAGAGAGGGAGAGGCAGACTCCCCGCTGAGCACAGAGCCCAACTCAGGGCTCAATCCCAGGACCCCGAGATCATGACCTGAGCTGAAGTCAGACGTTTAACCAAATGAGCCACACAAGCACCCCAGTTGTGATGTTTTATATGTAGCAGAACCAGGGAAAGTTAAGATCAGAGGCAGCTAATAGGGGAAAAGAATGGAAGGTCTATTGTATGAGAGTAAACTAAACAAAAACAAAACAGAACTTTTCAAACTAGAACGGTTATGGCTACATGATTGAAATGTATAGGTCAAATAGCATTGACAGAAAATCTGGGATTGTTCACCTAAATTTGAAATACTAGAACTCATGGGATTTTCTTCAAAACTTATAAAAGCTAGTTGTAGAGCAAATAAAATACCAAATACCTTGGTAAACTAGGCTTAGAGAATAAATATATTTAACTGCTTTTTAATCATTTATGTTTAAAGGTAAAAACATTTGTGCTTATAAATTCAGCTAGTATTTTTAGCAACTTAAAAATTGCTAGAAAGTTTTAATGCTTTTTTACTCTTCTTATAGGTTTAATAACCCCTTCAGTTCCTTACCAACTTCTGAAAAAGTCATCAGTATTAACAGATAAACCTTTTTCTTACTATTGAGGTTTATTACTGTAAAGCAAATAATAAATTGTTTCCCCTGATATGGAGGTATAGCTTAAACTTTTACTTTAATCTTATAATTCATCCAGTTATTTAATTTTTAAAAATTTTCTTGGGGATGGGAGATAAAGAGTTGCCTTTATGTAGCTCATAGTCATTTGGACGACTTAAGTAAAAGCATAATTTTCTAGGAAGCATAGTGTAGGATGTTTCCTGTAGTAATAATTTGGTTTTTAACTTTTTGGTTGTCATGTAAATTAGATTCAGTAATGTTCTGTATCTGTGCGGATGATTTTCTGAATCAAATTTGGGAATCTTTTGGAGAGAGAAATGCACTAACTGACAGTTCACAATGTTGAATAATATACTAGCACATTCGACATTAAAGCTGCATTAGAAAATCCGGTGTAGATGTTATATCTTATCTGACCTGCTATTTACAAGGTAAAAAGTCCCAGGTTTTATGGCCATGATTTAAGGTTGTATTCCCTGCTGCCTACTATTCATATAACATTAACTTTTCAATGGCTTTTGAAATTTTTGTTTTCTTGTAAAATAACTGGTGAATCTAAACTTTAAGTCCTTGGCAAATCTGTATTCTCCATCTGGGCTTTGTCCTCAAAAAATTAAAGATATTGTCTTGAGATCTCACTTTAGAGTCCTACTTAATAAAATGAGTATTCAGTTTCTATATTATTCTTAAGTAGATGACCATATAGCATCAGCAGACCATTGTCTGTGAGCCACAAGAGAACATATTTGTACAGGTATTACTTCGCTTCATTAGTAGGAGCTAGTTCTGCTAATAATTCAGCCCCTGTAATCCAAGGAGGAGCTTCCTAGCTGAGTAGAAGCCATGAAAGGTTAAACTGGGGAAGAATATGAATCCCTCTTTGGGCTATAGTCTTGAAGTTACTAAATAAGGTATAGTTCATCTGGTAGAATGACAGAGACAGAACAGTCATTTATTTGTCATTCATTCAATCCTTTAGTCATTCTCAGTCAGTATTTATTGAGTGCCTGCTGTGTACCAGACTCTGTGCTAGTCCACAAATGCAATTTGTGAGTAAAAATAAGAATTGGTTCCTATTTTAAGCTGGGAGACAGATACATACAAATATTTATGATAAAATGTGCAGTGATACCTTTATCGTAAGATTGATACTGGGGCGAAAATACAACATAGGAGTTTATATAAGAATAAGTATAGAATTTCTGAGATCATCTTGGGAGATAGACTGTAACTGAAATAGAAACTGGCTTTGAGTCCATTTTGGAGATGTTTATGTTTGTGATTGTAGCAGCTGTTTCTCCAACTATGCATTGTGCTCTGTAAGGGCAGAGATAGTAGCTGTCTTTTTAGTGTTTTAATCCCTAAAATTTGGCACATTTCCTAGCTCATAGTGGAAACTAAAATCATGGATAGTTAAATGGATAAAAAATTCAAGCCTCTTGTAGAAGTGTTTACTCCCCATCTCTCCCCTCAGTTTGCAGGTACTTTCTCTGCAATATATTGACTATTTGGGCCTGTTAGTTGATTTTCTTGATAAGAGGATACCTCTTTCTCTCTTCTTAGCATATAGTAATTTGACATTTATATGTCAAAATTATGTCACTTTTAATTGGTACAGAGAGATTGGTCTCAGACTTCAGGTAGAAAGACATTAGATTAGGAAAAACTCCTAGGCTCCCAACTTCTTGAAAAATCCCTGCTCATTTGAGGCCTGCTATATATAGTCTGAATGTTTATGTCTCCCCAAAATTCATATGTTGAAATCCTACCCCCCAAGGTGATACTATTAGAAGGTGCAACCTTTTGGAGGTGATTAGATCATGAGGGCAGAGCCCTCATGAATGAGATCAGTGCCCCTATAAGAGAGGCCCAGGAGAGCCCCCTTGCCCCTCTGCTGGAGGAGGCCACTGTGAGCAGACGGCCATCAGGGGAGAAGTGGGCTCTTACCAGACAATCTGCCAGCACCATAATCTTGAACTTTCAGGCTTCAGACCTGTGAGAAATACATTTCTTTTGTTTATAAGTCACCCCGTCTATGATATTTTGTTAGAGCAGCCCAAACAGGACCAAGACAAGGCCTATACTATTAAGCTGTACTACAATGTTCCCGTCCTTGTTGTTTTCATTTACCAATCTCTTGTTCACTTCTCTTTGTTCATCAAAAACTTTGGCACCTGGCTCACAATCTTTCTCTATACTCTAAGCCCTGCATTTATCCTAGGTGGCTTCAAATTCTATGTGGTTGACCCGTTCCTTACCATGCATCCCAGTTCCTTGACCACATTATCTCCTATCCCCTTCTGTTCACTTCATTTCAAATAGCCAGTCTCACCAAGAATCTTGTCATATTTATTAACTGCTCAAGAATCACTAATGTCCGCATGCCATTTTCTGATCATAACGTCCTCTCCTTTTTCTTTGCTCTTTAAGTATTCTCACTATTATTCTTCATCAGAATCTTTCATCCATTCATCCATCGTGTCTCTCATCTCTTCATTTTCCTTCTTAACCAGTTTGATTACATGGTCCCCAAGATCTGTTGCACTTTTGTCTTTTTATCACATCTTTCTGACAAAAATCTAACTGATAAACTCAACTATCTGCTTTCTCAGTGCTTTCCGTTAAGAGCTAAAAAACCACCAGAGAAAACCACGTAAAAGGGCAGTATAAATTCAGCCTAAATAGGCTATCAACATGATTTGACAATTCTACCATATTTCCCTGATCAACACTGTCCCATTCTTTATAATTTCTATTTTATTCTCTTCACACTTCTGAATCCGCATTATCTCTCTCATTCTAAGAGATGATCTTGCCTCAGATCTCACAAAGAAAATCAAATATATCAGACAAGAACCCCTTCACCTTCTTTCTGTCAAACATGTACACCTCCTGGATTTTAACTTAATCTATCTTGTTATTTTGTTTTAATAGAAGAATTGTCTGTTCTATTTATCTGTTGTTACATCACATATCACTCCTTCATTTAGTGGCTTAAAGCAATGATAACATTTTGCTTAGGAAAGTACAGTTTGGGCAGAGGTCTACAAGGACACCTCATCTCTGCTTTATTTGATAGCAGCTAGCTCAGCTCAAAGGCTAGGGCCTAGAATCACCAAAAGACTTGCTCACTCACGTTTTCTTGTTGTGCTAGCTGTAGCTAGTTGGAACATTAGCTGGGACTTTCAGCTGGCACATCTACACATGGCCTCTACGTGTGGTGTGGGCTTTGTTATGGTGACTGAGTTCTAAGGGAATGGGAGAGAGCCAGGTGGAAGCTGTATCACCTTTTATGACCTAGCCTGTGAAGTCAAGCAGTGTCATTTCTGCTGCCTTCTATTGTAAGTCACTTAGATGAGTCCATATTTGAAGGAAGGTGAATTAAATTCCATCCTTTGATGGGAGGAGTTTAAATAACTTTTTTGACCTGTTTTAAAAGCCAGTGTATGATGATACATCTTCCTTTACAAGGCCAATCCCTCCACCATTACTTTGGATCCCATCCCTTACTGCTTTCCCAGGGACCTTATGCTATTACATATTCTTCTCTTTTATAGTCAACCTGCTTTCTTTTCATTTGTTTCTAAATTAGACCCCGTTTTCTTTACCTTTCTGTTTTGCTTTTTGACTCTACATTGTCTCCCTTTTTCATCTCTTACCTAGTAAAGTGAACTGGCCTATGATTTATAGAGTAATGTGGCCACTTCCGTTGCCTTTGGTGGCTAGGCAGGTAATTTAAATTGGATAAAACCTAAGAACAGGATTTACAAAAAAAAAAAAAGAGTTTTTTTTTTTCTCTTGCTATAGTATAGATATTTACAATTACCGTGCAGAGAGCATAACATATTTAATGCAGAAGTTAAACACACATCTAGTTAAATGGCAGAGCTGAGTGTGACACAGACTTACTTGGTTTAATGCAAGGCCCTCATAATCACTGTGTTATACTGCTCCCCTAACATGATGATGATATTTTCTTTTAAAAATTGTGCATTTGAAACTGTCCTAGAATCCAAGGGCCTCTAGAAGCTCTACCTACCTATCACCTTTTTAGAATATTACTTAACTTTTCCTACGTGCCAGACACTGTTAGCGCTGCATGTATAATAACTCATTTAATCTTTGCAACCCTTTGAGATAGGAACTATGATTGCTCTTATTTTATACAAGAAGAAATTTAGGCACAGAGAGGTTAGGTAACTTGTCCAAAGTTATATTGTTAGTAAGCAGTGAAGCTAGCATTTGAACCCAGGAAGTCTGATTCTAGAGTGTTCCTAACCACCACACCATATTGGCCACTTTTCTAAAAATTTGTGATTTTTTTTTCATTTACCTCTTTTGTAATAATATTTCCAGTGATAGAAAACTCATTACTCTGTAAGGCAATATATCAGTCAGGGCTACACCAGAGAAACAGAATCAGTAGGATATGCATTAAGAGATATATTGCAAGCAGTTGACTTATTGTGGGAGCTGGCTAGGCAAGTCCAAAGGGCAGGTCTAAAATCCATAGGCATTTAGGAAGGGCAAGCTGGAACTCTTGGGTGGGCTGACGCTGCAGTCCACAGGCTGAATTTCTTCAGGGAAGCTTTAGTTCTGCTATGGCTTTCAACTGATTGAATCAGACCCACCCAGATTATCTAGGATAATCTTTTTTACTTAAAGTAAACTGATTATAGGCTTTAATCACATCTAAAAAATACCTCTACAGCAACACCTAGATTAGTGTTTGACTGAATAATTATTTAGAGACTACCCTAGCCAAGTTGACACAAAAGTGATCATCACTGGCATTTTTTTTTTTTTTTTTTAAACCCTGGGGTGGGTTTGGGGTGGTCAGCGGCTTTCATTTTCCCAAGCTACGAATGGAACTTCTGTTTTCTTTTCAATATTCATGTATTTATTGATCACTCCTGCCCCCTCTTCAACTCTACCCCACCCCATTACCACACCCAAAAGGATTTCGTGTGTTTTGCATTTGAAGGCATCTACATAAAACATATTACCTTTAAAACAAATTTTTAAAAATAAATAAGAGCCTCAAAATAAAAGGTAGAGCAATGATTGAACTGAAAACCCTATGCTGAAGCTAGTTACTATATTTGAGCATAAAATTAGCACTCTTTACATGGCAAGGGAGTTACATAGTATAGATATCTCTTTCCCAAATTCACAGATATTCTAATAAGAATTTAGCATCAAATTCTAAAAGGAAATTAATCTATATAAATACAAGGAGCATTGGCCTACATAATTAACAAGATAATTATTACTTAATAAAAGAGAATTCTCTCTAGATTTCTACGTACAAGAAGGAGGGTTTCAGAGAGATGGATAGTTATTATTGTTGCTGTTATTTTGGTAATTCTTATTTATATTTTGACCTTTTTTTTATCCTCTTTTGATAAATAAAATTTAAAATGCTATAAGGTCCTTTACTAAGACACAGATTTAAAGTGATGCCTCAAGACCTTTAACCTGACTAAACATCTTACCTTAAGTGTGTGTCTCATGGGAACCCTCTGATGTAAGACAGTTGGGATTTACAGAAATAAGGACATTCATTGTCTTATACCAGCCTAATACGAGGCACAAGGTAGAGAAGGCTGTCTCAGAAAGAAACATGAATGCAGCTTTTGTCTATTGAAGTTGATTATAATTTGATAATAAGAAACTTAGTCTATTATTATTATTATCAAAGTGTAGTTGACTTACAATATTCTATTAGTTTCAGGTATATACAACATAGTGATTCAATATTTATATGTATTACAAAATGTTCACCACGATATATCTAGCTACCATCTGTCATCATACAAAGTTGTTACAGATTATTAGCTATATTCTTTCAGCTATACATCATATCCCTTGTCTTATTTATTTTAAAACTGGAAGTTTATACCTTTTAATCTCTCTCCCCTATTTGCCCATCCCCACACCCACTTCCCCTCTGGCAACCACAGATTGTATCTATGAGCCCATTTCTCTTTGGGATTTTTTTGTTGTTGCTGTTTATTTATTTTATTTTTTGTTTTTCACATATAAGTGAAATCATATGGTATTTGTCTTTATCTGACTTATTTCACTTAACATAAAACTTTTGGGGCCCATCCAAGTTGTCACAATGGCAAGATTCATTCTTTTTTATGGCTGAGTAATATCCATTATATTTATTAATTTGTTGAGGTATGTTCTCTCTATAACCACTATGTTGAGTTTTTATCATAATGGATGTTGAATTTTATCAAATGCTATTCTGCATCTGTTGAGATGATCATATGAGTTTTACTCCTTCCCTTTGTTTGTAGTTTATCATATTGATTGATTTGTGGATGTTGAACCATCCTTGCATCCCTGGAATAAATCCCACTTGATAAGGGTGATGATCCTTTTAATGTATTGTTGAATTTGGTTTGTTAATATTTTGTTGAGGATTTTTGCATCAATGTTCATCAGGGATATTGGCCTGCAATTTTCTTTGTTGTGTTGTTCTTTTCAATTTTTTTGCAATAGCTTGAGAAGGATAGGTATTAAGTCTTCTTTAGATGTTTGGTAGAATTCACCTGTGAAGCCATCTGGTTCTGGACTTTTATTGATTGGGAGTTTTTTCATTACTGATTCAAATTCATTACTAGTAATCAGTCTGTTCAGATTTTCTATTTCTTGATTCAGTTTTGGAAAATTATATGTGTCTAGGAATTTATCCATGTCTTCTAGGTTGTCCCATCTTTGGCATATACTTGTTCATAGTTGTCTCCTTGGACCCTTTGTATCTGTGGTACCAGTTGTAACTTCTCTTTCATTTTTTATTTTGTTTATTTGGTCCTTCTCCTTTTTCTTGAGAGTCTGGCTAAAGGTTTATCAGTTTCATTGACCTTTTCAAAGAACCAGCCATTAGTTTCATTGATCTTTTCTATTGTTTTGTTAGTCTCTATTTCATTTATTTCCCCTCTGATCTTTATTATTTCTTTCCTTCTGTTAACTTTGAGCTTTGTTTGTTCTTCTTTATCTAGTTCTTTTAGGTGTAGGGTTAGATTGTTTATTTGAGATTTTTCTTGTTTCTTGAAGTGGGCCTGTATCACCGTAACTTCCCTCTTAGAACTGCTTTTGTTGCATCCCATAGATTTTGTATTTTGTGTTTCCTTTTTCATTTGTCTCCAGGTATTTTTTTTAAAGTTTCTCTTTGATTTCTTTGTGGACTCACTGGTTGTTTAGTAACATGTTGTTTAGCCTCTATGTGTTTCTGTGTTTTTTTCCAGATGATTTTACTACTTTTGTCTTTTAATCTTCGTACTAGCTATGCAGGCAGTTGGTCCACTACCTTTACTGTATGTTTACCTTCACTAGCAAGAATTTTTCTTTCATAATTTTCTTCTTTCTAGTTATGGCCTTTTCTTTTTCATTTACCAAAAATCTTTAACATTTCTTGTAAGGCCACTTTGGTATTGATGAACTCCTTTAGCTTTTACTTGCTTGGGAATCTTCTTATTTCTCCTTCAATTCTGAGCTATAATCTTGCTGGGTAGAGTAATCTTGGTTACAAGTTTTTTCCTTTCAGCATTTTGAATATATTATGCCAGTCACTTCTGGCTTGTAAAGTTTCAGCTGAAATATCAACTGATAGCCTCATGCGGGTTCCCTTGTATGTGATTAGTTTTTCTCTTGCTGCTTTTAAAATTCTCTCTTCAACTATTGACACTTTGATTATGTGTCTTGGTGTGGATCTCTTTAGGTTCGTCTTATCTGGAACTCTCTTTGCCTCTTAGATTTGGATATCTGTCTCCTTCGCCAGGTTAGAGAAGTTTTCAGCCAATATTCTTTCAAATAGGTTTTCTGTTTCTTTCTCTCTTTTCCTCCAGGGGCTCCTATAATGCGAATGTTAGTATGTGTGGTGTTATGACAGAATTTCCTTAAACTATCCTCATTTTTTAAATTCTTTTTTCTTACTGTTGTTCAGATTGATTGATTTCCACTGCCCTGTCTTCCAGATTGCTGATCTGTTCATCTGCATCATCTAATCTGCTATTGATTCCCTCTAGTGTATTTTTCATTTTGGCTGTTGTATTCTTCAGTTCCAATTGGTTCTTTTTTATATTTTCTATCTCTTTATTGAAGTTCTCACTGTGTACCTTCTTTTTCTCACTTTGGTATCTTCATGACCATTACTTAAATTCTTTCTCTAGTAGATTTGTTATCTCCATTTCATTTCATTCTTTTTCTGAGGTTTTGTCTTGTTCTTTAATTTGGAACATATACCTCTGTCTTCTCATTTTGCCTAAGTCTGTTTTTTCTATGTATTAAGTGGATCAGTTATGTCTCCCTGTTGAAGGAGTGGCTTTATACAGAAGATGTCTTATGGAGCACAGTAGTGTAAACATTCCTGGTCACCATAACCAGGTGCCCCAAGAGTGACCTGTGTGGGCTGTGTGGACCCTCCTGTTGTGACTGGGTTGTGATTGGTACACTCATGGTACATGGAACTTTCCCCCAGCACAGCTGTCTGCAAGGTCTAGCCATGACTGCTTAAGGCAGCTAGTGTGTGTGTCTGGCCCCATGTCCATCTGGCTGAGAAGCTTGGCTGTAAGTAACTATTGCAGGTGAACTAGTGTGTCGGGTTAGCCCCTAGCAAGGCTGGCCTCAAGGCCCAGCTGCCATATCTTTAGGTGCCTAGGTGGTTGGGGCAGTCCTTTGGCATGGTTCACTTCAAGGTTGAGCTATGATTGTTGTAGGTGTTCTGGTGTGCCAGACTGGCCCCCTAGGGCAGGAGTGCTTGGGAGAGGCTTTGGTGCTGGCCCAGGCCACCCACCAGGAGGCACTCTGGACCAGGTGGGTGATTGACTGAAGTGATTCTGCAGGGGAATGTGGGAATGGGGTGAGTAGTGCAGGTGCAGTAGATGGAGAGTGTCAGAAATGGCACCCACCAACACTGGGCTAGCTAGGAAGAAGGGAAGTGCCAAAAGAAAAAAAATGGTGCTTCTCTGGCACATGCCCTAAAATTAGTCAATAACTGATTGATCTCCTTCATGTGTTACCCAGGGGCTTTTTAAACTGCTGCCTCTGCCCTGCTACTTGGAGTGAGTGAGACTGTGCACATGCCCTTTAAGAGCAAACTCTTGATTTCCTACTATCCCCCAGCTCCCCTGGACATAAGCTGGGGAAATTTTCAAAGCCAGGAGTTGTGGGGGCTTATCTTACTGGTGCAGGTACCCTGGGCTTTGAAGCCTAATGAGGGGCTCATTCCCCTCATTCCTCAGGGAGGACTTGTTTGATTGTGATATCCCTCCTGCTTGTAGGTCCTCATACTGAGGATATGGTTCCTAACTGAACCACATCTCCACCCCTCCTAACCCTCTCAATGTGGCTTTTTCTTTATATCCTTAGTTGTGTATGATTAGTTCTGCTAGTGTTCAGTTCATTCCTAGAGATATTTGTTCTATATGTAGTTATAGATTTTGGTGTGTCCCTGGGAGGAGGCAGCTCATCCTACTCTGCCATCTTGGTCCCACTCCCTAACCCACAGAGTTTTAACAGGAGTTATATCTCATTGATTAAAAGGGGCAGAGAGAGTTCATAATGAAAAGAAGCTTGTGAGCTCTCAACCTCCTGTGAAAAGGATGCAGGCTCAGAAGCTTTTCAGCTCTAAACACTGGCCATTTCTTATGCAAAATGAAAGATGACTCAGAGGATGCAGCCAAGAAGCCAGAGAGTAGAGCTAAGAGACATGGAGAACCACTGCAGGGCTAATCAAGAAACTGGTGACATGTGCCCCACTGGATTTCAGAATTATTATTGACCAATGACTGTTCTCTGGTTTTCTCCCTTTTTGAATGGGGAAAAAAACCACTGCAATTTTCATATTCTTTCCTGACCATTGTATATTAGGTGTGTGTTGGGCAGTTAACTTGTATCTTTAGTTTATTCATCTTCAGATTGGAGGAATTGTACCTGTGAAGCTGCAACCAAGAAACTGGATCTGAGAAGCCTCATCTATATAACAGTACCTGATTTAGTTTAGGTCCTGGACTTTGAGCTGATGTTGTAATGTGATGGGACTTTTGGGCCTTGGGAGGGTTTGAATACATTTTGAAAATGAAGGAGTATACGGCATCAGGGAAATCCAGATCAAAACCTCAATGAGTTACCACCTCACACCAGTCAGAATGGCTAAAATTAACAAGTCAGGAAACAACAGATGTTGGCGAGGATGCGTAGAAAGGAGAATCCTCCTACACTGTTGGTGGGAATGCAAGCTGGTGCGGCCACTCTGGAAGACAGTATGGAGGTTCCTCAAAAAGTTGAAAATAGAGCTACCCTACGACCCAGCAATTGCACTACTGGGTATTTACCCCAAAGATAACAGATGTAGTGATCTGGAGGGGCATGTGCACCCCAATGTTTATAGCAGCAATGTCCACAATAGCCAGACTATAGAAAGAGCCCAGGTGTCCATCAACAGATGAATGGGTAAAGATGTGGTATGTGTACACACACACACACACACACACACACACACACACACACACAATGGAATATTAGGCAGCCATCAAAAACACCCGAAATTTTGCCATTTGCAACGACATGGTTGGAACTAGAGAGTATTATGCTAAGCGAAATAAAGTCAGTCAGAGGAAGACAAGTATCATATGATCTCACTGATATGAGGAATTTGAGAAACAAGACAGAGGGTCATAGGGGAAGGGAGGAAAAAATGAAACAAGAAGAAACCAGAGAGGGAGACAAACCATAAGAGACTGTTAATCTCAGGAAACAAACTGAAGGTTGCTGGAATGGAAGGGGGTGGGAGGGATGGGGTGACTGGGTGATGGACATTGGGGAGGGTATGTGCTATGGTGAGTGCTGAGTTGTGTAAGACTGATGAATCACAGACCTGTACCCCTGAAACAAATAATACATTATATGTTAATTAGAAAAAGAAGAAAAGAAAATGAAGGAGTGTAAATAATATGTGGCTAGAGGGTAGACTGTGACAGTAAAGACGGGTGCAAATTTTTAATCACCTTTTCCATCCAGAGGCATAGTTGATTTCTTTAGCCCATTGAATCTGGACTGAACTTGTGATCGTTTAACCAGTAAAATATGTTGGATGTGATGCTGGTCAGTTCCAGGCTTATGCCTTTGAGAGGAATGAAGCCTCTTCTATCATAGAAGCCAGCTGCTGTGTGAGAAGTCTGGCTCTTCTGAGACCAGCATACTGTTAGAAGCCCAACTAGCCACTTGGAGAAACAGAGGAAGAAAGGTGAGTGAGAGTGTGAAAGATTGGCCATGTGGAGTAGCTCCTAGGTATTAAATGAATGAAGCTTTCTTAGACCTTTCAATGAGCCTGGGCTTCAGCTGACACCAGATGAGTGAGTGACTCAGCCAACAGTGAGAAGTGAGATGCCAGATGTATGACCTCAGTTGTGCTATTCCAGCCATCACCCAGCTGTTTGAGCAACCAGCTCTGACACCTGACCTTGTAGAACAGAGATGAACAATTCCTACTGTACCTTATCCAAATGCTTAAATCACAGAATTGTGAGCAACATATGGTTATTGTTTTAATGCTAAGTTTTGGTGTTTATTACATAACAATAGACAACTGAAATACAAATGAAGGAACTGAAATACAAATGAAGGAACTGAAATACAGAAAAATTCTGTCACTTGCCTAACTTCAAAGAGGTAATAGGAACCATTGCCTTCAATCACATTTTATTTATTTATTTTTTAAAGATTTTATTTATTTATTTGACAGACACATTTTAAACTATGTGCCTCTTCTTTACAGAGGAGACTGTGGGGCCCCTTTTCGATCATTAATGAACCTATCTACACCTACAGGTTTTCCATATAATGCGTTTATTCCTACCACTTTTCATCTAATAGTTGGACAGTTATGGTTAGCATATCCCTTGACTTAAATTCTACAGTAATGATATAATCTGAGGGTACAGTTGTATACTGTTCCTTAGTTTGAAAAAAATCTCAGGATTTTTTTTTTGCACACAAAAACATTTAGTTAGCAAAGTGCTACTGACTGAAAATTTCTTAAAGGAAATTCAGGATAGTTTATATAATTTACCAAAAGGTAAGCAACTTAATTCTCATAAAGCATTAAAGTTTTTCTCAAATGTCCTTCTTTTTTTTTTTTTTTTTTTTTTGAGAGAGAGAGAATGAGAGAGAGAGCACGAGAGGGGGAGGGGTCAGAGGGAGAAGCAGGCTCCCCGCCGGAGCAGGGAGCCCGATGTGGGACTCGATCCCAGGACTCCAGGATCATGACCCAAGCCAAAGGCAGTCGCTTAACCAACTGAGCCACCCAGGCGCCCTCAAATGTCCTTCTGATTGCATTAGAGGTCTTCTCTCTTGACCATTCTCTAGAACAAAATTCTATCCTGGTCATTTTCTTCCTTCTGGATGTTTTCATCTGGAACATTCAATTCCTTCCCACTTCCTCATTTGCAGAGAAACTTCTCTCTTTCACAGAATACTCAATCTAACATTGAGGCACTGACACTTGCTTTTTTGTTTTTCTCAGAGTGAACTTATCAAACTATTTTTTTCAACAAAGGGATTTTCATAACTATTAAGGTGAAAATTTCCACTCAGCATTACTTACATATAAGAAAAAAAAGGAGACAAATCTCAACCATAATCCTTTTAGTCACAGATAAACACTGTTAACATTTTTTGTTCAATATATATATGTTTTTAAGTATATGGGTGCATAAGAAAAAATGAGATTATAATAATAATAGCATAGTGCTTATTATGTGCCAGGCACTGTTGTAAGTACTTTAATCTGGTTTATTTTATTTAATCCACCACACAACCCAGTGAGGTCTGTACTTTTATTAACCCCAGTTGCAGGTGAAGAAACTGCAGTAGTTAAGTAATTTGCCCAAGATCACATAACTGAGATTCAAATCCAGGCCATCTTTACCTTACAGCTTGCACTTTTAACCATTATTCTAACCTGCCATCCGTATTAAACATACTGACTTACAGTTTGTTTTTTTGTTTGTTTTTTTATGTCATGAATTTTTCCATGCTACCAGATTATTTTGTAGGGAATTTTTTTACATTCAGTATGTTACATTTATTAAAATAATAACATTTATAGAACAAATTTTTTAACTCTCCACTTCAGTGACCATTCTCTCTACTTGTAATAGCATTGATTAGTTTTTCTGTTTTATAAATGTAATCATACAGTATGTGCTCTTTTCTGTCTAGTTTCTTTTGCCTGACAGTTTGTAGGATTCATCCCTATGGTTGAGTATAGTTGGAAATTGTCCATTCTCTTTGCTGCATAATACTCCATTTTTTGAATATATTATAGTTTATCCATTCTGTTTGAATGTGGTAAGTTTCCATTTTGGGGCTATCGTAAATGGTGGTGCAATAAACATTCCATGAATTTTGGTGAACATATGTATGCATTTCTATAGAGTATGTCGCTAGTTGTGGATAGTTAGCTTTAATAGATACAGTTAAATAATTTTCTAAAGTGGTTGTACCAACTTGCATTACTACCAGCACTGTATGAGAGTTCTCATTGTTCTACATTCTTACCAAGTTTTGGTTGTTTCTTTCTTTTTTGCTCAACCCTCTGGTGGGTGTTACAATAACATTTATATGACTATGTAGTGTTCCATTGTATGGATATGTACTTTTTTTTTAAAGGTACCTCCTATGGTTGAACATTTAAGTTGTTTCTATTTTTTTAAAAAAAAAATACGACATGTTGACACTAATGGTCTTGTCTATTTTTTAAGACTTCTGATACATGTTTCCTATGCACATAATTATACAAATAATATGAATGTTTCACTGAAACATTATAAGAATGAGTTATTATAACTCTTACAACTTTACTCAGTAAAAGATAGCATCTCATATTTTTAATTTAATTTCCAGCAGAAGTTGAACATTATGTTTATTGGCAATTTTTATATTTTTAAACAGTCGTTCTCATTCTGTGTTCCTATTTCTCTTGAAGTATTTATAAATGTCTATTTAACACCATTATTAACCCTTTCTGGTTTTATATATTATAAACTTTTCCTGTTTATCCTTCAACTTTATAAAATAAGTTGTTTGTAATCAAATATGTATTTTACAGTTTTTATCTTTGGTATGCTTTAAAGGGCCTACTCATATTTTCAACTCTTCCATTCTATTCTCTTCCTTCCTTTTGTATGTGTATATGTATGTGTATGCACACAAGCATACACGCATACATATACATGTGTCTAGCAAGCATCATCAGTAATCCTAGTGTTACTCTGTGAACTTTTTTCTTTACTCTGTAATAGTTTCCCTACTCTGTAGTGGTCCCCTAAAAGAGTCATTCACTCAATTACTTCAAGTACCACCACTTCCTTTTATTTCTTATCTTTGTGACCAACACATATCTCTGTTCTATTCTCCAGGCATATCTAATTTTTACTGGATGTGTTTCCTAGAAAGTCAAATTGATGAAATTTTCTTTTCCCTAAACTTCCATCCCCTATTTTGGTGAAAATGGGGAACTTCCCTAGTCATGTAAGCCAGAAATCTAGGAGCCTAGATTCTTTCATTTTTCTTATTCCCTACTTCTCATTGGTGACTGGATCTTATCAATGATTTGTCCCCTCATTTCCAGTTTCACTGTGCCTAGCTTATTTCAGGTCTTTATCATCCCTTTCCATGATATATAAAATAGTTGCTTAATCAAACCCCTACCTTTATTTTTCTTAGCCATCTCTCAAATCTGATCTGATTACTCCCTGCCTAAGATTATTTTTATTGTGCTTCATTGCCTATAGGATAGAATCTGTTCTTAGTGTGGTATGTAAGGCCTGTCATGATTGGGCATGATTTCCTTTCTGTTGTACCACATAGTGCTTTTAAGACACAATAAGACATTATTATTATGAGTGCATTGACATTGCTCCGGACTTTAACACCCAAAGTTGTAGTATTCAGAAGTGTGTCTCAAATACAAAACAATTCTTTCTGTACTGCTAGCTAATATTTATTAAGATATTACAAGTCAACTTTTTTTGAGCAAAACAAATCAATATACTAGGAAAATATATTGGCTTAATTCAAAACTAAATCAAAATTATTTTTCCTGGGGTGCCTGGGTGGCTCAGTCGTTAAGCGTTTGCTTTCGGCTCAGGTCATGATCCCAGGGTCCTGGGACTGAGCCCCGCATTGGGCTCCCCGCTCTGCGGGAAGCCTGCTTCTCCCTCTCCCACTCCCCCTGCTTGTGTTCCCTCTCTCACTGTGTCTCTCTCTGTCAAATAAATAAATAAAATCTTTTTTAAAAAATTATTTTGCCTGCTGTTTCCTGCTTGGGATTATCTATATTAATATCTTTCATTAGTATGGATTATTGAAGATTTGCTGTACCTTAACTCTCCTTCCATTATTTGATTTTATGGAAATATCTCAAAAGAATTAACCAAAGATATAAATAGTATGTTATAGTATTATAAATACATGATTACTAATTTCTTGATGATATTTTACTCGGTAAGTATGCTTTTTTTAAAGCTATAGTTTCTGAAATTCACCCTCCTACTTTTTTTTTCTTCCATAAGGCCTTTACCCATACTATTTCCTGTCTGGAGTTCTTTTTATCTTATCTCCCAGTTCCTGATGAACCTTTTGTCACATCCTTAACATTTCATTTCAGTCATTATGCTTTTAAGAAGGTGTTCTCTGATCTTCCCACACTAGATTAAGGTCTCTTGTTATCTTTTTATGGAGTCATGGCACTGTTTTTGTTTTTTTTTTAATAATACAATCTTCCCACTGAACTATAATGTCTGTTTTTGCTCAGATTGAAATCTACCACAGAGTACTGTGTGTGTGCACCTAGTAGGCACTCACGAAATAGTTGATGAATAAATGAATAGTTTCTTGCTAGGCAGAAGAGGATAGATCTGAAATATTTTTCAGAGAGGTGCTTGTTTTAAGTATAGCCATGTATATATCTAAAAATTACTGTAAAAAATATCTATTGTCCCTATAGAATGATGTGCTAACAATTTTTATTTTGTATTTATTTCTAATAAAAGATTGAGAAGATAGCCATCAAAATACTTAGTAGTATGCTCAGCAGTAGAGAAGACTAATAATTATGTGTCTGGAGATAATTATAACTATGTATTTCAACTTCAGGCCAGGGTTGACTTGTTAGATTGGACAAAGTGTCTTAGTAAGAAATTAATATTGCAAATGAGTCTTGTGAACTTGACTCAAAGACACAAGATCAAACAGATTATTTTGCAGAATTGAGAATAGAGTGGGATAGCAATGACTATTCACTGGTGGCATTGCCATCAGCATTGGAGATGATTGTTCATTTCACAATAGATTGCTTCTCAACTGTGTCTTACCTCCTTTGGTTCATGCCTTTACCTAGTTTTCCAGTCTTCCTAACAATTCTGTAAAGTACCCATTGAATAAATTCTTTTTCTGCTTAAACTAGAAGGTTTTTCTTGTTTTGTTTTTTACAACCAACAACCTACTATATGTCCTAAAGGGGAACTTAATTCACAGTAGTGAATTAATTAATGTCCACCCAGGAAAGGCAACGTGGGATCTCCTTTGTATGTATGTTTCATAGGGCTCCCAGTAAACCAATGAAAAGTGTTCTTAGGATGCATAATTAAGCTCTTTGGCACAGGGATCAAGGAGCGTAAGACTGTAAATAATAGTTCAGAAAAATATTTTTGGGTAGAACTCTGACAGTGTTTCATACTCCTTAAGAAAAGAGATTGGCAGGAAATATTTTCAATGCATAAAACTGATAGTATTAATATCTAGAATGAAAATATTTTACAAGTCAACAAAAAGATAATAAATAAAAAAGGAAAGAAAAATAAAGTATATGAATAGGTAAATTACTGAAGATGAAATTCAGATGATCAGTTGACATATGAAAATTTTACCTCACAATTATCAGTCAAATGTGATTTAAAATGAGATGCCTTTTTTCATTTGCGAGATTTAGCAAAGATGAACAAGTCACATGTATGGCAAGCATGTTGAGTATAAATTGGAATAGCCTACTCCTGGGATGGTTTGGTTGTATTTATTAAAACTGAAAATGGGTATAAACTAGACTAGGGAATTTCCCTTTTTTGGTATCTCCTGAATAGAAACACATATGTACAAAACCAATTAGGTATTAAAGAAAAAAAGAAAGAAAAGAGAAGAATTGGCAAGGATGTGAAGAAATTGGAACCCTCATACATCATTGGTGGAAATGTAAATGGTGCAGCCACTTTGGAAACAGTTTGGCAGTTTCTCAAAATGTTAAGCACCAAATTACCATACCCAGAAGTTTTACTCCTAGAAATCTATTCAGGAGAAATAAAAACAAATGTTCACACAACAACTTGTACATGAATGTTCATAGCAATGTTATTCATAATAACCATAAAGTGGAAACAACTAAACTGGCAAAGAGAAGGTGATGTATCTCTACAATGAAATACTATTAAGCAATAAAAAGTAACAAAGTATTGATACATGTGACAACATGGGTGAACCTCAAAAACATTATGCTAAATGGAAGAAATGAGATAAAAGACCACATATGGTATAATTTCATTTCTGTGAAAAAGACAAAATCTTTAGAAGCAGAAAGTAGATTAGTAGTTGCCCAAGGCTAGTGGTGGGAATGGAGAATGACTGCAGATGGGCATGAGGTTTTTTGGGGGGTGATGAGAAATGTTCTAAAGTGAAGTAGTGGTAATTGCATAACTATAAATTTACCTTAAAAATCCTACTGAATTGTACACTTAAAACTGCTTAATTTCATGGTATGTAAATTGTATCTTAGTAAAACTGTTCAAAGTGATTAATAGCTGGGGATTTCATAAAATTATAGCCTGAGGTGGTAGATCAACTCTTGTATGAAGGGTAGCTGGAAGGAATTATGACCAGAAACATATCATGACTTTTAGGAGAAATAAACAAAATGGAAAACACACACAGAGAGATAGAAAGAGAGATGGGGGGGGAAGATACAGATGCTAATCACATTCTTTGTAATAATGGAAACAGAAATAACCTAAAGGCCCATCAATAGAGAAACAGCTAAGTAAAATAAGGTGTATTTGAAAAAAGTAACTTGCAAAAAGATATTTAGAACATGACACCATTCGGGTATATTAAAAAAAAATAGCAGTATATATGTTTTCTGTGGAACTATGTATATGTAAAATATAAAAAAGAGATTTGAAGGCTACGCACAAATTTAGAATAGTGGTTCCCTCTAGGGAGCCAAGCAGAGAAGTCAGGTTGAGGGTAGAAATCAGGAGGGCCTTTTTGTAATTAAAATTTATTCAAAATTAAAAATTACTTAATTTTTTTAAAGTATAAATAGAAAAATGGACTTGAAGCAAATATTCCAAATTATCAAGCATAGTATTTCTGGGTGATGGGAATAAGAATGAGAAAAGAAACCAAAATCTAAGAACAAATATATAAGAGTCATCTTTCTTTTTGGTTACCTAATATAAAGGTGTTTTAAAAAAAATAATGTAAAAGTGAAAAAAAAAAGTTTGAAAAATGTCAGTGATAACCCTGTGAGCCCAAAGCAGACCTGGCAGCAACACCACCAGAACAACAGCTTAGCATTAAGGTCACTGACCTTTGGAACAGCGCATCAGTGACTACAACAGGAAAACCTAGGATTCTGCCTAGAAACAGAAGGAACTTAGGGATCGTGGTATTTTATTGGCAGGGGCCATAATATTATTAGTGAACTTTCCAGATTATAATATTTTGAATGTCGTATAGCCATGTGTCACACTTACCATCCTCTATTTCTTATTAAACAGCAATTAATCTTGCTTATAAAATTTGATATTTTTCAAACCATTTACTGTATTCATTTCTTCAATTGAGGAAAAGTGGGAACTCACTTCTCTCACTACCTAACAGCTCTTAAAATTCATTTACTTGTAGAAAATAGTTGCTTTTTAAAAAAAGTGGAATAATCCAAAAAATTATGCTTGTTTTCAGAATATGTATTAAAGAAGTAGAAACCCAATTGAAACTGATTGAAATGCAAAGAGAATCAATTTTCTAAAATAATTTGAAAGTTCAAGTGATGAAACTGGCTTTAGGAATTGTGGTATCCACAACCTTAAATGATGTTATTAGATTTATCTGTCTCTCTTTCTTTTTCTTTCTTACAGTATTGATACTTTTCTTTTTTTTTTTAATGGTCAGAACCTGGAGCTGGAAGTCACTGAAATACTGACTCTGGGAAACCTTATTTCCATGACCTGTGCTTGCCATCAGAAACTTTACCCTCCCATTTTTATCTTCCAAGTATCATAGAAGTGCATTTAACAGAGAGAACTTTATTTGCATCCAAACTTTAGGAAGTCCAGGAAATATATTTTATAGCTTTCCAGGCTCTCCTACTATTACAGAATGGAAAGGATGTTGAATGAGCCAATTTGCAACATCCAACACAGTTCACTCCTTTGGCTGCTTATCACCTATATGCACCCTTTTACTGATGGTTCCATACAACAATGGCAACCACAATATACTACATCTAATTTAATGCTGTTATCCTTCATAAAAATGAAAACACACTCAAACATCTACCCAAAGGGAGAGACTCAAAATACCATCAGCACCTGGGTGGCTCAGTCGTTAAGCGTCTGCTTTCAGCTCAGGTCATGATCCCAGGGTCCTGGGATTGAGCCCCACATCGGGCTCCCTGCTCCACAGGAGGCCTGCTTCTCCCTCTCCCACTCCCCCTGCTTGTGTTCCTGCTCTCGCTGTGTCTCTCTCGCTGTCAAATAAATAAATAAAAAATCTTAAAAAAAAACCAAAAAAACAAAATACCATCAGCTCCTGTATCAGTCTGTGGATGATACTCATCTCAGCTCTTAATATCACAGTGATTTTCTGCTGCCTTGGTTTTAAATTACAAAGTTAATCACCACTATCACACCTTATATGAAATTATTGGGGGGAGGGCAGAAGGAAATTAATGTGTTTATATATACACTCACATTCATATGCACATGCATACAGAGCCAAGTAGTATTTATGGATAGCTGCTACAGTCCTTGTTTTGTCTGGAGGTTGGTATTATATATATAACCTCTCCACTGTTCATCCCATGTCCTATCTGCCAGCATATAAGTTAGAAGGGTAGTAGTTTAGATCATCATTCTTGAGTTACTGAGAACTTGATAGTGTTTCCCATAGTGGAACGCTGAGGTAACCCATGTGTTTTTCACCACTCAATATGGAAATTACACGAAGACAACCCACAAGATCTCCTAGGATCCAGTCCTATTCTTTTCTGCCTGCATTTTGTAGCAAGAACCTATGTGTCAGTGATAACCAGGATTAATCACCCAAACAAAAATAATAACTCCCCTTTTTGCCTGTTATTGTAGTGCAGTGAGGAGACCAGAATACCCAGGTGTCACTCTTAACTTCTAGTTCGAGGGTTTCATTGTTATGTCTTCTTGGTAGAAGTATCCCTTTCATGGGTACTAAGATTTCTAAATCATCCAAAGTCACAGGGACGGGAAGCAAACATTCTTCAAATGGATAATTAAATATGATACTATATTTCATTAATTCTAGGATACATACTTTTCTCATACATTACTGTCTCTGAAATTAGGATGCTTCGTACACTTGGTGGTATCCTATAGCTACTATCTGTCAGGCAGTACTTGTGACATACTTGTCATTGTCTATGCATGCACAACATCAGAATAGATATATTGGAAGAAAATCTAGGAGGTGGTAGTAGAGCACTTCAAGAAATACTGCATGAGCAATATTCTTGATGTCATAAAGGACAATAATTGTATAAAAACACACAATAATGACTGTGAGTCAAAAAATGATTCTACGGTTCAAATATAAATGTGAAGGAGTTTTAGGAACTCCTTAACCAATTTTTTTGTTTGTATGTTTTTTCATTTTATATATGCACAAGTGATGTAAGATAGAAAGTTATGACAAAATAGGTCTAAAGTAGTTCTAAAGAAAAACAAAAATTGTAACTAATAAAGCATTATCTCATCATAGTTTAATTGCTGCACTTTTTTCCTTTTTTCTTTCTTAGTGGTAAATAAAATAATAACAATTCTTACAACTGGATAGGCTTAGATTCAGTGAAATAGTGAGGTCTGCCACTTCTACCTCTATCCTTTGGTTCTCACATCTATGTTTTTTATGGTTGAAGAAATACCACTATGACAGATTTCTTTCATATATAAGATTTCAGGACATTTCATGTTTTCCTGGCAATAATTAATCTTAAATAAGTTTTGAGTTAATATTAATCAGTTTGTCTTCAATAGCCTCGTTGTACTGGCTATTATGAGTTTTATGTATTTCTGTCAGTGTTCATATTTTGTGTTAAACAGCAAGAAATTTTATTTAAATTCAGTTAATTAACATATAATGTATTATTGGTTTCAGAGGTAGAAGTCAGTCTTATATATAATACCCAGTGCTCATTACATCACTTGCCCTTCTTAATGCCCATCACCCACTTACCCCATCTCCCCAACCCCCTCCCCTCCAGCAACCCTCAGTTTGTTTCCTAAGATTAAGAGTCTCTTATGGTTTGTCTCCCTCTGATTTCGTCTTGTTTTATTTTTTCCTCTCTTCCCCTATGATCCTCTGTTTTGTTTCTTAAATTCCACATACGAGTGAGATCATAGAGTAATTCTTTCTCTGATTGACTTACTTCGCTTAGCATAATACTCTCTAGTTCCATCCACATCACTGCAAATGGCAAGATTTCATTTTTTTGATGGCTGAGTAGTAGTCTATTATGTATATATACTGTATCTTCTTTATCTTTTCATCTGTCAATGGACATCTGGGCTCTTTCCATAGTTTGGCTCTTGTGGACATTGCTGCTATAAACATTGGGATATAGGTGCCCCTTCAGATCACTATATTTGTATCTTTTGGGTAAATATGCAGTAGTGCAATTGCTGGGTCATAGAGTAGCTCTATTTTCAATTTCTTGAGGAACCTCCATACTATTTTCTAGAGTGGCTGCACCAGCTTGCATTCCCACCAACAGTGTAAGAGGGTTCCCCTTTCTCCATATCCTTGCCAACATCTGTTGTTTCCTGACTTGTTAATTTTAGCCATTCTGACTGGTGTGAGGTGGTATCTCATTGTGGTTTTGATTTGTATTTCCCTGATGCCGAGTGATGTTGAGCATTTTTCATCTATCTTTTGGCCATTTGGATGTCTTTGGAGAAATGTCTGTTCATGTCTTCTGCCCATTTCTTGATTGGATTATTTGTTCTTTGGGTGTTAAGTTTGGTAAGTTCTTTATAGATTTTGGATACTAGTCCTTTATCTGATAAGACATTAACAGCAAGAAATTTAAAAACCTTTTTCTAACATGTTCATATTTCTCTTCATTAATTTAATTATGAAACAAAGTAGTATTCATTTTCTTTTTAATAATTTAGTGTTTTTGTGTGACCTAGAAAATTTTTGTTGTGTCACTTTTCTAAATAAGAATAATATTTATTGCTTTTGTGGCTCTTTTTCATCTGTTTCATATTCCATTATGTTTCTAGCTAAATATTGTGTTGGTCCTTTAATACATAAATTTAAAGATGAAAAAGGAGATACTCTTCATGTATGTTCAAGTCATAGGTCTATAATTTCTTCTTTATTGAAAAATCCCCAAACTTTTTCCCTGTTGCAGCTAAAATGGCATATTCCTATATCAGTTTCCTCTTAGCAAATTCTCTAAATTGCCTGCAGCCACCTCCTTAACACCTGACATAATGGGAAATATGAAGAGGGAAAGTTGGAATGAAAGGAGACAGGAGTTTTAACGAATTGTAGTTTAAAATACCTCACTTTTGCAAATCTTACAAAAGCATATATTTTTGGGAACACAATGCTAGAGTCTCTCCAGGGCATTAGAATTTTCCCCTGTACCCGAGGTTTCCTGAAATTTAAGGTTCTTTAGCTTGGCAGGTAATCTGCTGTGGATCTTGGATTTCAGCTCTCCTTATGACGGAATGCCTCTCTTTTGACTGGCCACTTACAACTCCCTTGTCTACACATCTTTCCCTCACGTTCCTGAGACATAAACACATTTTTTCTGGCCATTGCAAGGGAAGCTCCCTCTCTGTGCTATTTTACTCTGCCAGTAGGCCTAAGTAGCTTCATCTACCATGGTAATTACATTTGGTACATTTGGTAAGTCCCCTGAAATAGTCCCTAACTCCTGTGGACTCTAGAGGATAGGAGATAGGTCAGATCTCTGAGTGGTTCCCCAGGAGCCCCTTATTTGATTTGAGGTAAGGGTGAAACACCACCTTTGCTACATGGTGTTGCCTACCTCACAACTCAGTACATAACAGTGCTTTCCAGGACTCCTCTACTTCTGCCTCTTTTGTAAATTGGTTAATATTGGCAGATCTGGTTTTATGATCTCTTAGTTTGACTGTGTATAGGTGGCTTAGTCCCTGTTTGAGAGTAATTAGCACCTCTTCCTTTGTGTTCAGTTTGGAGAGGCTGGTCACCTGATGGAAAACTAAAGAGAACTGTTTTAATACCAATTGGTGTCTTAGGTATATACTGAATTGCTTTTGGCCCTACGTTTTCTCCTGGAAATCCTGTACTGAACTGAGCAAAAGTTTTTGAGGGCTTATGTATTCTAGGTTCTTTGACAGGTACAGGGAAGCAAAAATAAATAGAACCATTGTGAACATTCAAATGTAATATGAAGACTAATACAGTTAATCTGCCATATATTAAGCGGTAGTTTTTTTTTCAAGATTTATTTATTTATTTTAGAGAGAGGGAGCATGAGTAGGTGGAGAGGCAGAGGGAGAAGGAGAAAAAAATCCTCAAGCAGACTCCCTGCCGAGCAGGGGAGACTGATGCAGGGCTAGACCCTGAGATCATGACCTGAGCTGAAATCCAGAGTCATTTAACTGACTGAGCCACCCAGGTGCCCCGTAAGCCATAGTTTCTAAACCCCATTTGAAAAACCCAATATAAGAACAACTGTTTTCTTTAAAGTTATATGAGATTTTACAAGAGATTTGGCTTTACCATAGTAACTATGATTGAACTTATGAAATTAAATATATTACATAATACATTTACTAGTAATTTTTCATTAAATTATTAGCGAATTCAAATGTGATATTGGAATGCTGCGGCGGATTTTGAAGGACTTCATTTTTTCATTGAGTTTTGTAAATCGGAAGATTTATCAGAGACGGTAAATGGGGGATCAGTTTCTAATGTGGTTTATGTGGGAATTTTATAGTTTGATTTTGTATACTTGAAATGATGTTCTTTTATATCTCTAATACATTATATTTTTGTGTTAGGATCTAAAATTGTGGGGGGTTTTTTGTGTACTGCTAAAACCTTAGGTGATGAAAATAAAAGATTTCTCTGGATTTGTACGTGAAACCTAAATGGCCCCGTTCTGCCACCTTCTGGCTGACTTCGTATCTTCTAGTGGTATGAACTAAGAGTCACCTAACTGTTCTGCCAAGATTGGCACCATGGTTGGCACCATTTATTTTGGGGCCTGGGAGATTTCAAATTGAGTCAGTTTAAGCTGTAACATAGTTCTGGTGCCCTAGGCTCACATTTATTTCTCAGGTCTAAAATGTGTCAGAATTTATTGGAATGTGATACCACATGATGATGTGAGGTGTTGTTACCTTTAACAGTATGTAGTTATAACTACTTTTGGCTTTTCCTCAATATTAATAGATATTACTTGAAATTAAGGCATATCAAGTTTGTTAGATATTTATCACAGTCACAATAAGAAAACTGTTTGGAGAGTGATATAGAAATGGAAGTTACTAAAATTAGTGCTAAGTTCTTAGAAACTAATGTTAGGTTCAATAATCATTTATCAGAGCTTGAAATAAAAGGAGAAACCATGTGCATGTTAATGAAATCTTAGTACTTCCTTGGTTTTGTGATTCTTCAGTGTATTTTCATTTATTCAAAAAAGATTTTGGTAAAGGTTTAAAACTTGAAAATATAATATATTTGAAATGTAAATATGATATACTTTTTAGGAAGAAGGAATTAGAATATAGGACATTGCAATTTTGTGACCTTTTACAACATGCTTTATCTCTCTGTTCATCTGGAAAATGAGATAATTATTCATCTTAAATGTATGTTGTTGTGAGAAGTATATGCATTATTTACTTAATGCAAATGCTTACAACAGTGTCTGACATGTAATAAGTAAGCATTATCATCAGTCTTACAACATTCAGAATATATTTCATATTCTTATATATTTTATAAGTAAATAGACTCCAAGATATCCTGGACAGTGTTTTATATTTTCTTACAGTTTTATATCCAATGTTAAATTAGAATAGAGAAATTAAAGATAGTGGAAACACATAGCCTGCTAAAGTACTGTAGAAATATATGTGATATACTGGGGCCTATCTTTGTGTGACTTATATTTGAGTTGAGAAATCTGAAATTGTCTCATAAAAGAGCTATGGTGTCTCTTAAAAAATGAATCAGTTCAAAAACATTTATTAAATGTTTACTATGTGGTCACCATTGTTTTAGATTCTAGAGATAGAAAATTATGGGAGAAGCTCACAAGAAGAGTTAGAAGTATAAGCATGTAATTACTGTACACTGTGGTCAGTACAATAATGTGGGTGTTAGTGTATTTTAGGAGTTAGAACTGAGGAAATAACATTGAAATAAACTTTGGGTAACAAATAGGAATTTGCCGGGAGAAACTCATCTTACCTAAATAGAACTTTTATGCTTAATATTTTGACTACTGGTTTATCTGTACATCCCCACATTTCATATTAGTAATATTATACTTTCTTTCATATCCAGAATGCTTTGTCACACATCACCTAAAGAACGAGATTTTCAAGTGTTTGTATTTTAGTAGGGAAGGCCTGGCTTCCATTGTGGTAATTCTGGGTAAAGGCAAACTGTATTTTTCTGGGTGGACATTTGCAATGTTGTTATCTGAGCCTATAGCCCCCTACATTCACTTCCCCATTCTGTGGAGGCAGGCCTATCACACTGGCAGTCCTGAGGCCTGAGTTTGCCCTTATGTATATTGATGAGGACTCTCATTTGAGTGAAAGGAATGAATACATTTATATAGCAGTAGTGGGAGTTGAAGGGATAACTTTTATATTCTTCACTTCTGTATCAAGGATTTAGAAAGTCCCTCCATGGAGATTTAGATGTTGGGCTACCTGGCCATTATCTTGGCTAGTGAGTCAGTAGCAAGTCAATGGAAGATTCTCATCAACATAAAGGACTATAAGGGGTAGAGGGAGAGAGTGCATGCATCAACTATGATTAGAAGCTTCATATTTTCAATTTCATATATTTAGTATTCTGGAAATAGAATGCCACTTTCCCAACCCCCATCACCTTATTACATTTAACTCTTGTATCAGTTTTTTCTTGGTACCATAACAAATTACCATAAATTTAGTGGTTTAAAACAACATCCATTTATTATCTCACAATTTTTTAGGTTACGGTTCTGTTAGGCTCTTATCTGGTGTTTCTGGGGAAGAATCTACTTCCAGGGTCATTAATATTTTTGGCAGAATTCATTTCCTTTTGGTTACACAACTGAGGTCTCTGTTTCCTTGATGGCTGTCATCTGGGGGCCACCCATAGCTCCTAGAGGCCTTTCTCTGGTCCTTGCACATGGACTCTAATGTCTCAGAGCCAGTAATCGGTATGTTGAATCCTTTTCATGCTTAGAATCTGAAAACTTCTTGCCCTGGCTCTCTTCTGCTTCAACTAGAGAAAGTCTCTGCTTTTAAGAGCTAATATGATTAGATCAGTCCCACCTAGATAATCCGTAAGAATCTATTTTAAGGTCATTAATTAGTAACCTTAATTACATCTGCAAAGTCTCTTTAGCCATGCATTATAACATATTTACAGGATCCATTGTTTCACTTTCAAGTATGGGTTTGAACCAAAGTGGAAGATTGTATATGTAAAGGCAATAGAGTTAAGAAAGGGCATGTAGTACTAAAGAAATGGCAGTTAAGTTAGCATTATTATTGTTTGAGATATAAACTGGTAAAATGGAGATAAACAGAGGCCTGCTTGAGGTTGGCAAAGGTCCTTGATTACTGTGCTAAGGGTTTAGATTTTTGTAAGCCATGGGAAGTCACTTGAGTTTGTTTTTCTTTGGAATGACATAGGATTGTGTTTTAGTAAGATGGCAAATATGAGTCAGAACTAAGACACTGGGAGCATAGAGAAAAGAGTACCTTTTCTCCAAACCTCTGGTATGTATATCACAGTTTCACAGTCACTACCGAGAAGGAGATTTATTTAATATTTTAAGTAAATTCAAGCCATTCTTTTTTCCCCTGGGTAACCAGAAATCTAAAACACTTGATAAGATAATTTTATTTATTTATTTATTTTTTAATATTTTATTTATTTTTTTTGACAGAGAGAGACACAGCGAGAGAAGGAACACAAGCAGGGGGAGTGGGAGAGGGAGAAGCAGGCTTCCCGCTGAGCAGGGAGCCCGATGCGGGGCTCGATCCCAGGACCCGGGGATCATGACCTGAGCCGAAGGCAGACGCTTAATGACTGAGCCACCCAGGCGCCCGATAAGAATTTTAAAATAAAATTTAGAATGCAGTAATGTGTTCTAGACTCCAATCCAACTCTTTTTGAAATTTCCAATTTGATGTCTAATATGTCTGACAAAACCTTTATTATAACATGCTTCCAACCTCTTCCTCACCCTTCCCCCATCTTAGTAATTGGCATGACTATTTGCTCAAGCGAAAAACATTGGTATTATTTTTTATAACTTCCATTTTTTCATTCTCCAGGTTCAATCTGTCAGCAGATTTCCCTGTTTCTCCAAAATATATAAATGAAATATGTCCATTTCTCTCTCTCTCTCACCACAATCTCAGTGTAAGTGGCCACTATCTCTTGCCTGGACTTTGTAGTAGTCTCAGTTGTTTTCCCTGTTTCCACTCTTACTCTCAACTTACACAGTCCATTTCCCAATCCAATCTCTGCCTAGTAGTCCTGTTGTTTCTGTCCATTCTTCTGTCAGGGTCTTTCATTTACTGTCTTCTTCCTGGATTACTCTTTTCCTATTTGCCTTTGATTTGCTCCTTTTCTTTATACTTCAGGTCTTGACAAGTCAAAGTAAAGTCTTGTTCCTCAGACATCTTTGATCACCCTATATAAAATAATCATCTCCCTGCAAATTATACTCTATCATATCTTCTCTTATTTCCTTCTTCACATTTCTTGATCTGAAAAGGGGAGTGGCTGGGGAGGGTAGAGCACGTCATATTTATTCTTACTTATAGCCTTCATTTATATAGATTGATCTTGAATTGCTCTTTTCACTTTTTCTGGTGTATATAAATCCTGCTTTTCCTCCAAGACCCTTCTCAAGTTTTACATATTCCATTCCATTTTCCTCGTACCTCGTATACACTGAACTCCCCTTTCTATTCTTTATGGTCTTTTGGTGCTTGAAAGTCCCTTTAGTCCTTTAAAGTCTCTTAAGTAGATAATACTAATAGTCAGAGATGTTAGAGTTCTAAAATGGTCAATCTTTATTTTTATATTTTCTGTGGTGTCTTCCATATAGAACAAGTGGCTGGAGTTCCTTGATATGTGAGTTCTTTGACATGTTTGAGTTAGTATATCAGTAAGTTTACTTTGTTAAAAAATTATTATCTCAAGCCATAAAAGATTAACTATATAGAAAATTTTGCCTCCATTCTACAGCTGTATATTTAGTTATATGTCATATAAATCTTCAGTTATTACCTATAGCAAATATTACTAGTTTTACTTGACTTTTAAATTTCTTGGGTAGTTACTCTTACATAATTATTTTATATTCTCTGTAATTCAACACTTGGACATTATGGATACTCAGTACATATTTGTGGGTGGTTATATATTCTCGTTTCTTTGTTGATTAGGTAAAAAAAGAAATCCAGGTCCATTGGAATATGTTCATAAGTTCTCGGGAATGTAACTTACTTAAGCTAACTAAATGAGTGCTTTACACCAATATCAAAAATATTTTCTGAGAAGGTAATAAAACTAATTCATTTGTGAAAATACATGCCATGTTTCCAAGGAATAAAATATTCACTAGTAGAATTTTACTGATTGGGGCGCCTGGGTGGCTCAGTCGTTAAGTGTCTGCCTTTGGTTCAGGTCATGATCTCAGGGTCCTGGGATCGAGCCCCGCATCGGGCTCCCTGCTCCGCAGGAAGCCTGCTTCTCCCTCTCCCCCTCCCTCTGCTTGTGTTCACTCTCTCGCTGTGTCTCTCTCTGTCAAGTGAATAAATAAAATGTTTAAAAAAAAAATTTTACTGATTCAAGACATGACCAATATGTCCTAGTTTAGTGAAGGTAGGGATATGGAAAAAAATCCACTGTGTGTGTTACCCAAGATACATTATAAAATGTGTACTTTTGCATATCAGATGAAGATAAATAAGGGAGGAAAACCAAAGAGTAGAATAAGCTGCCTAAGTTGAAAAATTAGAAAATAGTGATTCATCAAATAAAATCTGCAAAACAGGTGCATCAGGGGTTTAAACATATCATTAGTAAGCATGATAATTTCCCTATGTCCCTTAAAAATTCCTGTAAGACATTGAGTTAAGTATTCTAAAGCCTTTATTTGTTGGAAATATAAAAACTGATAACAAAAATGTTGTACTGTGGAACTCCTCAGGAGGTATACTCAACTGTATCAGTATTTTAAAAAATCTCTTCCCAGGAAAGAATGAAGTTAACTTACCTGCTAGTATTACTAGTAGTTGCATTTAATTAGGTAAACAGTGTGAATTCAGAACAATTAATCATTTGCCATAACTGTTTATTCTTGATTCATTACTGAACTAGTTTACTGTCACTGACTATGATATAAATGAGCATTTTGTGAGTTTTTTTCTTTTTGTTTTTCTTATATTGATATCTGTACACAGCAAACTTAGTTCTTATTCCTTGCTGGACTCTGACTTTTGAAAAGTTATTTTAATAATACATTGAATTATCTATATTAACTATTTTCCTGTTTGGGGATTTACAGGTTTGTTTTGATAATACTTCAGTGAATATATTTTATGCTTTGAATTAAATTTATTATTTCCTATTCTTATATCATAAAATTATATTAAAGATGAATATATGTTCAATGAGAATTTTTTATTTAAAGAAAACTGATTTGTGAAATTTTTAATTATGCAAAAAAAAAAAAGGAAGAAAAAAGAAAGGTTTTGCCCAGGATTCTTCAGAATCTAATCTATTTTTCATTAAAATTATTTCTATAATGTAGGTACCCCATCTGCTAAAAAACACAATTTTAAACGGGGTGTTTTGACATACAGTATGGGACACAGAAAACTGACACCTTTCATATTTTAAGGGTAATATTGCCTTGATGTAGAATAAACTTCTATTTCTCTTTTGATATGGAATAATAAAATACTATCTTTGTATATTATATCAATTTATCTTATTCCTTAATAAGCAAGATTATAGACTTTTTCAGGTTGTTATACTTTGAGATTTTTTACTATGTGATAATTTAGGCATTATGGAGAGTGTAAGGATGAAAAATATGGAGTATGATTATGAAAATTTATTTATATATTTGAAAATATATCATTTTGCCAAGTGTGAAACAGTTATTCCATATTAATGATGGCACCATCTTTGTTATTAGTAATAATCTTGCAGGAGGAGGGAAGGGTAATCCTTGTGAAATATGCCCAAAGCATTCTTCAATAATGGTCTACTCTGAGGGAAAAGATATTACCAGAGCCTTATCTCAGTTTGGGGAGGGCATCCCTCCTTTTCCAACCCCCTCTAGGCTTCCTTTCTCAAGAGGGAGAAAAGCTATATCATGGAGAAACACCTGTGAAGGTCACAGCCCAGAGAAACAGGCCAAATAAGAAATTGAGGTTTAATTCTAAAATTATAGAATGCTTTTCCTCCCCCACACCTTACCCTCCTAACCAAAACAAAAAAAGAAAAAAACAACTATGCAAATATACAGATATAAAACAGGAATCCAATATAATAACAGTGAAATACAGTTGAAAGAGGCATGGACTCTGAAAGAGAAGTACTAAGGGAAGCCCAGAGTCAATAAGGGACACAAAACAAAGATAATGGAGGAACTTGAAGCTTCTGACACCTATAACAAACATCAAACACAGCTCACCTCCTGGCCAGATTAACAGATCCACATAGTAAATGCTTATTTACCTCTGTTCCTATTTCCCAATACCAAATGGTGAACTTTCAACAAAAATTAGAAGACATGCCTAAAGACAAGAAAAAACAATGTGAAAGACAAAGCACCAGAAACAGACTCAAATGTTGGAATTATCAGGTAGGGAATTTAAAATAACTGATTAATATGTTAAGAACTGTAATGGAAATAGACAATATGCAAAAAAAAACATGAGTATTGTAAGCAGAGAGAAGATCTAAGGAAGTATCAAAAGCAAGTGCTAGAAGTAAAAAAAAACACTAACAAATAAATGGCTTTGATGAGTTCATCAACAGAATGGACACAGCTGAGAAAAGAATCAGTGAGGTTGAAGATAGATTAATAGGAATTGCCTAAACTGAAATGCAAAGAGAAAAAAGAATTGGGGAAGAAACCCAGAACTGAACATCAATAACTATGGGACAGTTTTTTAAAGTGTAACATATGCATAATTGGAATACCAGAAGGAGAAGGAAAAGAAGAAATATTTGAAGTAATAATGGCAGAGAATGTTACAAAATTAATGACAGACACCAAAACAGAGGCCCAGGAAGCTTAGAAAATACCAAGCAAAATAAATATCAAAATAACTACACCTAGGCACATCATATTCAAACTGCACAAAACCAGAAACTATGAAAATCTTGAAAGAAGCCATAAGAGGATGGTAAAAACCTTACCAATTAGAGGAATTATGACAGAATTATGACAGCCTTCTCATCACCCAGCAAATGAGAAGAGTGTGGAGTCAAATATTTAAGAGTTGAAAGAAAAAAAGCCACTAACCTATAATTCTGTATCCATTGAAATTATTCTTAAAAAGTGAAAGAGAAATTCTCTTTGAAACAAACAAAAACTAAGAGTATTTATTGTCAGCATACTTGTCCTATAAGAAAAGATAAAAGAAGTTCTTCAGAGAGAAGGAAAATTACTTAGGTTAGAAATTTGGATGTACATAAAGAAAGGAAAAGCATAAGGTAAGAAAAAAAGGAAGGTAAAATATTTTTTATTCTTCGTTGATCTAAAACATAACTATTTCAAGTAATAGCAACAAGGTACTGAGTGATTATGGAATATGGATAAATGAGATGAAGGACAGCAGTGTCTATAAGGAATAGGAGAAAGGGTTTGGGAATACTCTGTTATAAGGTATCCACACTACAAGTGAAGCAGTATACTGCTATTTAAGGGTGGACTGAGATTAGTTAAAAATGTATATTTCAGGGCACCTGGCTGGCTCAGTTAGTAGAACATGCAACTCTTGATCTCAGGGTTGTAAGTTCAAGCCCCACATTGGGTGTAGAGCTTATTTAAAAAAATGTATACTGCAAAAAAAAAAAAAAAAAAAAAAAAAAAATGTATACTGCAAACACTGGAACAACCACTAAAATTTTTCTGAAAAGAAGAATAATTGATATGTTAAAAGAGTAGATTAAATATAATAATATAAAATGTTCATCAAAATCAGAAGAGACAGAAAAGTAGGGGGAAAACATATGCAATGGTAGAAAACAGTTACAAATATGGTAGATATTAATATAATTATGATAATAGGCACTTTAATGTGAATGGTTTTTAAATACACCAATTAAAATACAGATTTTGTCCGAGTGGTTAAAAAAATAAGACCCTTATATAAAAGAAAGACCTAGCTATGTATTATCTGTAAGAAACTCACTTTAAATATAAAAAATTAGATAAAAAAATAAAGGGGTTGAGAAAGATACACCATGCTATCACTAACCAAAAGGAAGCTGGAGTAACTATATTAATTTCAGACAAAGTAGATTTCAGAACAAGGAAAATTATAAGGGATAAAAAGGGACATTACATAATGATTTGGTGGTCAATTCTGCAAGAATACTTAACAATCCTAAATATTGCACTGAACAAGAGTGTCAAAATACATGAGGCAAAAACTGATAGAATTGAAGATATAGAAAAAGCCACTATAATTGGAGATTTTAACACCCCTCTTAAGCAGAAAACCAGTAAGTACGTAGATAATTGAACAACACTGTCAGTCAACTTGATTTAATTAACATTTATAGACAGTTCCATTCAACCACATCAGAATATACATTCTTCTCCAGCTTGTGTAGAGCATTCACCAAGATAGGTCACATTCTGGGCCATAAACCTCACCTTACCATGTTTGAAAAAATAGTACTCGTGCAAAGTATATTCTCAGATCACAGTGGAATTAAACTAGAAACTGATAACAGAAATTAAGCTGGAAAAATCCCAAATATAGAAGTTAATTAAAGAATGTAATTTTAAATAACATATGGGTCAAAGAAGAAGTCTCGAGAAATTTTAAAATAATTTAAATGATAATGAAAATACAATTTATCACAATTTGCGGGATTTAGCAAAAGCAGTGCTTATCAAGCAGCTTATAACCTTAAATGCATATGCAGGAAAAGGAGAAATATCTAAAATCAGTAACATGAGTTTCTACCTTAGGAAAGTAGAAAAAGAAAAACAATTTAAGCCCAATGTGAGAAAAATTGTTTTTAAAAGTTTGTTTTAGGGAAAAATCAATAAAATTGATAAGTACCTAGTGAGCCTAATAAAAAAAAAAAGATGAAGAGCCCAAATTACCAATATCAGAAATGAAACCTTGATGATCACTATAGCCCCTATGGGCATTAAAAGGTAATAAAAGAATACTATGAAAAATTCTAGGCCCACAAATTGATAGCTCTGATGAAATGGGCCAGTTTCTTGAAGGACATAGATTATCAAAACAAAGGACAAAAGGAGAAATAGGTAATCTTAAAAGATCTATATCTATTAAAATTGAATCAATAACTTGAAAATTAATAATTAAGAAATAATTTCTGAAAAAGCACAGGACAGATGGAATCACTAGTGAATTCTATCAGGTAAAACTCAATTATAAGATAACAAACAGGGGTGCCTGGATGGCTCAGTTGGCTAAGCATCTAATTCTTGATTTCAGCTCAGATCATGATCTCAGGGTTGTGAGATCAAGCCCCGCATCAAGCTCCATGCTGGGCATGGAGTCTGCTTAAGATTCTCTCTTTCCCTCTGCCCTTCCTCCCTGCCGCTCACACTCTCTCTGTCTCTTTCTCTCTTAAAAAAAAGAAAAAAAATCAAATTAAAAAGTGGGCAAAAGATCTGAACAGACATTTCACTAAAGATAATGATGGTAAATAAGTATATGAGAAGATGCTCAACATCATTGTCACTAGGGAATTGCAAATTAAAGTAATAATAAGATACTACTATACATCTTTTAGAATGACTAAAGTTGAGACATACACAAAACTGCCAGTTTCCAATAAGGATGCAGAACAGCAGGAACTCTTTTCATTGGTGGTAATAAAAAATGGTACAGCCACTTTGGAAAACATTTTGGCAATTTCTTGCAAAGCTGAACATAGTCTTACCATACATTCCAGCAATCACACTGCTAGGAATTTAATTTACTACACTGATTTTAAAACTATGTCCACACAAAAACCTACACATGAAAATTTACAGCTTCTATTCATTATTGCCAAAAACTGGAAGCAACCATGGTCCCTTCAGTAGGTGAATCGATAAACAGACTGTGGTATATCCATATGATAGTTTATTATTCAGTGATAAAAAGAAATAAGCCATAAAGCCACAGAAAGACATGCATGAATTTTAAATGCATATTGCTAAGTGGTAGAAGCAGTCTGAAAAGTTTGCATGGAGTATGACTCCAATTTTGACACCATGGAAAAGGCAAAACTCTAGCAATGATAAAAAGTTCAGTAGGTACCAATGATCCGGGAAGCACAGGATATTTACAAAGGTGGTAAACTATTCTGTATGATAATGTAATTGTGGTTACATGACATTATGCACTTGTCCAAACCCATAGTGCCTTAGTACAGAGTAAATCTTAATGTATGTAATTTTTTTATATAGGTAATTTTTAAAAACATCATTTAGAAAATTGAGGAATCCCAGAATGAAATTCAGACTGTGACAAAACAATCTAACTGTATTACAAACTTATGAAACCACCTTACTGAAGATGAGGCAAAAGGTGCTGACCTAAGTAAATTTGGACATAAGTGAAATCTGTAAGAGTAGAGGCAAAAGAAACTGTGTAGTAGTGTACTCTGGTTGATAAAGTTGTTTCCCATGGGGATAAAGTTATTAACTATACCAGGTTAACAATTCTGATATTGCCACATGTGTATACTGAAATTGAACTAGTAAGTAAATGAATGGTGGATGGTGGAAGCCAGGTTTCTCACTGTTGGAGTGGGAGTTTTCAAGTAAGCAAGGGGGAGTAAAATGAATCATGCAGTAATGAATTAGAGTTGGAGATACTAGGAAGAACTCATCTTTACCTCATTATAGACACAGATGATTACATGTAGAAATACTTACAGATATGGGTATATACACATTTGTATACACATATATTTCTTTGCTCCATCAGCTGAGAAGGCCTAGAGGCAACAACACTCCAGTAGCAACAAGCTCACCTAGTTCCCAGATCTTGGTTTCTAATACCATTGTCCAGTAAAAGGAACTAGGGCTCCTTGGAGAAATGGCTGATTCTAGGATTGGAGCAGGAAGTATACAAAATATGCATGGGCCATTTTGTAGTGTTAGAAAGTAAGGGTTCAGACATACATGCATGTGTGCATGTGCTCATACAAACATACGATTGTATATAAATGGGACATAGGAGGCAATTGAAAGAGTTTACAATGGCCAAAGCTTGAATAATTTGGGCAAAAAAATGAATAACATAGTATTGGATTATAGCTCAAAATATAAAGTAAATATCCATGAGTCCATACTGAATGTAAATAAATGATTGAATGAATAAATCGGGGAGAAGAGACACATTGTCCAGGCGAAGGAATTCCACTTTGTCTTCAAGAAATTAGAGTATAACTCCTTATTCTTTAAGTGACTTCATTCCAACAAGTACAGTATGGATGAGGGGGATGGGAGTAACTACAGTGGAGGCACTTGAAAAATACTACCTAAACCAGGTGACAAGGATAGCATCCACAGTGATAAGTCATGTTGATAATATATATCCTGAATATGGTGTGATATAAATGGCACTTTACTTATATTTCCTCAGTAGCCCATAACCCCAGCTAATCATGAAAAACAAAAAAAAACAAAAACAAAAACACTAATTGAGGAACACTCTACCACATACTTGACCAATACTCAAAATTATCAAGGTCATCAAAACAAGGAAAATCTGAGAAAGAGTCTAAGGAAACATGAGTCATGACAGCCAAGAGGAGCCAAAGGAGACATGACTACTAAATGTAATGTAGTATCCTGGATGGGATCCTGGAACAGGAAAGGGACATTAGATTAAAGCTAAGGAAACTATGGACCTTGGTTAACAATAATGTATCAACATTGGCTCATTAATTGTACAAATTTACCATACTAATGTGAGATGTTAATAATAGTTGAAACTGGGTGTTGGATATATGGCAACCCTATAGTATCTTCACAATTTTTCTGTAAATCTAAAACTGTTCTAAAATTAAAAGTTTATTTTACCAAAAGTTCCATTTTATATAGGTCTTAAAATTCAAATTATCTATTTTGTCAGGAAGTATCAAGTTGCTGGGGATTTGGAATGGAAAGAAGGAAAGATTATGAAGAGGCATGAGAAAAGTTCATTATCTTGATTGTGGTTATGGTTTCACAGTTGTATTTATATGTCAAAACATCAAATTCTACACTTTGAATATTTGCAGTTTATTGTATGTCAGTTATATTCATGAAAGCTTTTTTAACAAATAGGGAACAAACAGGAAAGAAATAAAACAATAGACCTAGAGGGGCGCCTGGGTGGCTCAGTCGTTAAGCATCTGCCTTTGGCTCAGGTCATGATCCCAGGGTCCTGGGATCGAGCCCTGCATCAGGCTCCATGCTCCACAGGAAGCCTGCTTCTCCCTCTCCCACTCCCCCTGCTTGTGTTCCCTCTCTTGCTGTGTCTCTGTCAAATAAATAAATAAAATCTTTAAAACAAAAAAAAAATAGACCTAGAACCAATTATATCAATAATTACAGCAAATGTAAATGATTTAAACAAGACTCAGCTACGTGTTGTAACAAGAAGTCAACTTTAAATATACTGATACAGTGTTTAAAAGCAAAAGAATAGGGGGAAAGATATGCAATACAAACACTGCTCAGCAAAATTTGTGTTGGCTGTATTAATATCATACACAGTCTACTTCAAGAAAATTAGCCAGGATTAAGAGGGGACATTTATAATGCTAAAAGTGTCTATTCAGTAAGAAGACAAAACAATCCTAAGTATATATATACCTAAAAACAGAGCTTCAAAACACATGAAGCAAAATTAATATAACTGAAAAGAGAGAAATAGAAAAATCTACAAAGTTGAAGACTTCTATAATCTCTCAGTAATCTATAGAACAATTAAACCAAAAATTTGAAAGAATATAGAAGATTGGAACAACACCATCAGTCAAATTGACTTAATTGATATTTATGATATACTTAACAACTATAGAAGACACTGTTTTCAAATGTTCATGGAACATTCACCATCAAAGACCATATTCTTGGTCATAAGACAACACTTAAAAAGTTTAAAAGAATTAAAAATCAAGTTCTCTGACCATAATGGAATTAATTAGAAATCAATAACAGAGGGGTACCTGGGTGGCTCAGTCAGTTAAGCCTCCGACTCTTGGTTTCAGCTCAGGTCATGATCTCTGGGTCATGGGATCCAGCCATGTGTCAGGCTCTGCTCTCAGCATGGAGTCTGTTTGAGATTCTCTCCCTCTCCCTCCCCCTCTGCCCCCACTTGTGCACTTGCTCTCTCTAAAATAAAGAAATAAATAAAATCTTTTTTTTTTTTTAAAGAAATCAATAACAGAAAGGTACCAGGGAAAATTCTCAGATACTTGGAAATTTAAATGACACACTTCTAAATAATCTTGGTCAAAGATAAAGTCTTAAGGGAAATTAGAAAATATTTTGAACTGAATGAGAATGAAAATACAATATGTTAAAATTTGTGAGATACACTTAAATCATTGTTCAGAAGGAAATGTATAGAGTTGAGTTTATATATTAGAGAAGGAGAAAAGTCTTAATAAAATTATCTAAGTTTTCACATTATGAAATTAGAAAAAGAGCAAAATAAACCCCAAAAAAGTAGAAGGAAATAAAAAATAGCAGGAATCAATAAAATTGAAAACAGATAGAGAAAATCAATGAAAATAAGAGGTGGTTTTTTTGAATCCTTTAGCCAGATTTACCAAAAAAAGGAAAGTAGGCAAATTACCACTATCAGAAACAAAGGAGGGGCTATAACTACAGATGCTACAGACATTAAAAGTGTAATAAGGGGAGATTAGAAATAACTCTATTCACATTAATTTGACAACTTAGTTGAAATAGACCATTTTGTGAAAAACAAACTACCAGTATTCCCTGGAGATGAAATAGACAACTGAATAGTACCATATCACTGAAGAAATTTAATTGGTATTTGTAAACTTTCAAAAAAGAACTCCTGGTCCAGATAGTTTTCCTGACAAATTCTACCAAATATATATCACTTTTCTGAAGTCTCTTCTAGAAAATAGGAGAGAGAATACCTCTCAACATACTTTATGAGGTCATCCTTAACCTGGTATCAAAATCATTCAAAAATAATAATGAAAAGAAAATTTGAAAATAATATTTCTTGTAAACATACACACAAAGTATTAGTAAAGTGAATCCAGCAATATATAAAAAGAATAGTACACCAAGACCAAGAGGTGGTAATCCTGGGGATTCAAGACTGGTTCAATATTTGAAAATTAATCATTAACTGTAATCTATCATATTAGCTGACTAAAGAAGTAAAACCATATGATCATACCAATACATGCTGAAAAAGCATTAGGTAAAATTCAACATCCCTCTAAGATAAAAAATACCCAGTTAACTAGTAATACAAAGGAAATTCCTTATCTCGATAAGGGGCAATTACAAAAAATGTCCACAGCTGACATCATAATAAATGATGAAAAACTAAAAGCTTTCTAAGATTGGGAATAGGGCAAGGATCCATCTTGATACTCTTGTCCAACATTATTACTGAAAGCCCTAGAGATAAAACAGACTACATCTGTTCAAAGATGACATGATTGCCTACATAGAAAATCCTAAGAACTCTACAAAAAGACTCCTAAAACTAGTAAGTGTGCTTAGCAAGATTGCAACATACAAGGTTAAAATATACAGACATATTTCTGTATACTAGCAATGAACAATTGTAAACATTTTTAAAGTACCATTTACAATAACTCCAATTTAAAAAATAATATGTAGGTATAACTCTTAATATTTTCAGGATCTTTATGCTCAAGACTATAAAACACTGATGAAAGAAATCAAAGACCCAAGTAAATGAAGAGATACACTATGATCATGGATTGAAAGACTCAATATATTTAGATGTCATTTCTCTCAATAAAAACAATCTTAATAAAGTCCCAGCAAGATTATTTTTGTAGACATAGATAATCTTAAAATACATATGGAAAGGTTAAGGAACTCTAATAGTCAAAACAATTAAGAAAAAGAAAAAAATATTGGAATATTTACACTGTAAGATTTAAGACTTACTAGAAAGCTATAGTAACCAACAGTGTACGGTATTGGTGAAAGAATTGACACACACACAAATCAGTGGAATATGATAGAGTCCAGAATAGACCCAGACAAATATTGTTAATTGATTTTTGACAAAGGTGCAAAGGCAATTCAGTTGTGAATGGATATATAAATTGTGGTAAATCCATACAATGGAATACTATTCAGCAATAAAAAATGAGTGAACTATTGAAACACAATGTGGATGAGCCTCAGTTGTTAACACTGTGCTAAATGAAAGAAGCAAGTCTTAAAAGGTTGAATCCATTTATAAAAGATATGAATCCATTTAAAACATTTTTTGAAAGGCAAAACCATTACCCTAAAAACTTTATTTGAATAGCAGGTAGGGGTCATGGTCATATTATTTGCCCTCTACATGGAACAAATACATTATTTATGTATCAAATATGCTTCCATGTTTTTCTTTTCTTTAACCTTGAAACTCTAAAGTACATAGTTACCCTTGGCCTTGGCATGATTGTGAATCTAAAGGTAGACAATGAAGTCACATGGCTATAAGGTGACCGACCATCTGAATGGAAACATTCTAATAGCAGATTCTTAGACTCTGAACAGTATTTCCAAGAACTAATTCCACCCTTCTGCTATTCTTTTATTCCCACTTCCCCATCCTTTTTTTTTTTTTTTTTAAGATTTCATTTGTTTATTTGAGACAGACAGAGAGAGGGAGCACAGAGTGAGAGGGAGAAGCAGACTATCTGCTGGGCAGGGAGCCTGATGTGGGGCTGGATCCCAGGACCCTGAGATCATGACTGAGGAGCCGAAGGCAGACACTTAACTGACTGAGCCACCCAGGCGCCCCCCACTTCCCCATCCTTATTTGAAAAATACTGCTCCCCATCCTTATTCGAAAAATACTGCATTTGAAAAAATCTTTACTTCCTTTGTTAATCACTGTTGTGCAGTACAAAGGAGCTTTGATCTAGGAGCCAAAAGACTTAAGTGACTTTGGGCAAGTCACTTAATGTTTCTAAGTTTATTTTGTCATCTTAAAGTAGAGATAATAACACCTGTCCTGCCTACTTCATTTGTAAAGATCTGATGAGCCAGTGGAAACTCCCATTTTGTATGTTGTAAAGTCATTGGTAAATAAATGTAAGGTTTCACTACTATTACTAAATATAAGAAAAAAAAAACAGTATTTTGTGGTATCTTATGGTAATCACAGGAGATTCCACTCTGAAAATTGTTATAATCTCAAAAATTAATGCAAAATGAATAATAAGGACTTCATAATCTCAAAGTTGATTACTCTGGTTTTATTATCATACATTATTTAATTAAATTATTAATAGAGTATAAAATATGCTATTACACCAAATTTGGAGTACAGGACTAGACATCTTAGTACAAATTAAAGTTCTGTAAATACCATCAGGATGAATAACAAGCAATATACTTCTTAAGATTAATTTCAATTATGAAGGAAAGAATTCATAGTTTTAGTAAAAGCTGTAGTTGTTTCCTTCTAGCAGTAGATGCCAGTAGAGTTCTTTTTAATAAAAATCAAGTTGCTTAAGTACTTCCATAGCAACAACTTCCTGGTCACATTACCATATATAGAAACATTACTCTGCAGACTAAAGATTCTACTTTCTATAAGGACTTTGTAACAAATGGAAACAGTTTTATTGGGGGGGAAAAAAAAGTACAGGTTTCAAATGTAGGGTTTTCACTCATCTAGTGAGGCTTACTTCCTCCTCCTCCTTTTTCTTCTACTTACTTTCTGTAATAGCCTTATGCATTGTTTTAAATATCTTAGTGTTCTAGTTAGGAATCTGGAATATATGTGCTAAGCTTAAGCAACGTTGAATATGCCTGCCTAACATGTTAAAAATCAATATGGTAGGGCTGAAATGTTAGGATTAGTTCATGCATTTGGTAAGGGAATACCATGAGTGCAATATTTTGGGAAGGTTAATGTGTCAGAGATGAGTGATTGAAAAAAATGACTGGAAGCAGGGAAAACAAATAATTTTAGAAATCCACATTTGCACATTATAAAAATGAAACCCAAAGAATGAACAAAATTAAGTAACTGACTGAATATAGAGAAAAAGAGTTCAATGACATTGCATAATTAAAAACATTTTCAAATATTTGATGATTTTACTTAGACCTTTAATCTATTAAAAATGAATGCTTTCTTCGACATATTTATTGAGTATGTAATATATACATTACATTTATGAATTCAAGTAATGTAATTTGAGACATAAATTTATAAACAGCAAGTTTTAACATAAAAGTTTAAATCAGTGGAGAAAGGAGAGAGCAATTTATTTTCCAGGAAATATGTGGGAAAATTCAGTGAAGAGGTGACATTTGGAGTGAGCCTCAAGAATGAATAGAATATCTGTCAAGAAAGCAAGACAGAGAATTAAGGAATTTCATCTACTTCTGCCCCTATAGTCCTTCCATGCTCTGTAGAGGTTTATTAAAGACTGCAGACACTTTTTCAGTGTCTGTTTTGTGTAAAGCACTGTCAGATGTTAATAAATATTATCTATTCTTATACACACACATTTACACAGAAAGCTACAAATTTTAAAAGCTTAGTATTATAGATACTGTTCCCTGTTTGGTTACATTGATACTAATTTTGTTACACAAAACAAAATGTACATAACAGAGCTGTTACTTGGAAAAATTCATAAGTCCATTTTGTGTGTGTGTGTTGTCCTAAACTGATTATATTATTGTTCCAATTTATTCTGTTTATTATTATTGTTCCTATTCTATTTGTCAAGCAGTTGGCAGGAAATCTGGACTAAGATATTTTTAGGTAGATCCTCTTTCTCCCAAGGAGAAAAGCATATAGATTTTTCATCCTTTAATTAGTGTCAGAAGGCAAGTAGTCAAAATCATCATTAAATGTCACAGGTTACTTTTTTCCTTCAAATGGATAATGGCAATTTTACTTACTTTTAATCAAAACAGTTGTTTTTAAGTCAGACCTAAAGTTAGGGATCAGGGAAGCAGTAGTGCTCAGTGTTAAGTTTTACAAATTAACATGTTTTAGTAAACTAGAAGGAAGTTTTTTCTCAGTTGAAATGTTTTGCTGTGGCTGATTTTATATAACTTTAAATCTTATATTTTGTTCCTTTTTTACATATTTTAGAATTTTTTTAAAAGATTTTTTATTTATTTATTTGACAGAGAGCACAAGTAGGCAGAGTGTTTTAAAATGTACTGCTGATAGACACTTGTCAGCAGATTGTAAGTTTGATAAGCAGTACTCACATACTACGTTTTTGTAGTTCCTGTATATTTTAGACTTAAGTCAGTGAGTTAGCAACATTCGGTTCTTTTTTTTAAGTGCTAGTTCAGATTTTTCTTAGTTAAAAGATGTTATAAAGTTGTTTTGCAAGAGCTTTTAATATTCATTTTATACAAGTTTTCAGTGAAAAGTTAACTGCTTATAAGGATTCATAAAATCTGTACATTAGCTGATTTCCTGGAAAAAAACACAGCCTTTTTAACATACTATTTGGAGAGTGGTTTGGCCTTAATTGTTTGCATAGGGTTGTAATACATGTTTAACTAGTTTTCTTTTTTTAAAAGTTTTTTTCAGTCTATCTATATATAAAGTCTTATCTTTAATGTTCTCATTAATATTAAACACTCTTAAGCATAAAACCTTTTAGGCTGATATTGCAAGTCTTTAAAATCCCCATCTCTAGTTGAGATGAAGGGTTTGCTAAGAAAGGCTCAGTAATGTACTGTTTTATATTAACAGGAAACAGAACAGCAGTAGTGGTTTGAATACCCTGCAAACAGGAAGTTTGACACATGCATAGCTCTTAGCTTCTGTGTAAGAACTTGTTGAGCTCCTTCTGGAAATATTTTCAGTTACTTTAAGTAAAGTGTAAATGCATATGAATGGCAGCTTATAAAGAACTACCCTGTAACCAGTATACAGGTACAACTGCTCTTCAGAAATTGGAAGGTTTTGCTAGCCGATTATTTCATAGACATTCTAAAAGTACTGCACATGACCAGAAAACTGCTCTGGAAAATGACAGCCTTCATTTCTCTGAACATACTGCTTTATGGGAC